>NC_080188.1:130591160-130895920 GCF_030028045.1 Hippopotamus amphibius kiboko | reverse complement strand
GGGATGCCAGCACACTGCACGAGGGCAGAGAGGGAGGACAAACAAGCTGAGGGCCTCCCTGGACCTCAGAGCAGCTTTCCTGCAGGTCCAGGAAACACCCATTCACTCTGCAAACTCTCAGCCCCTGCCCAGAGCCAGGCCTGCAGGCTGAGCGGGGCACAGAACTGAGGGCTGCAGAATCCACCCCGAAGGGGCAAAAGCACTGCTGGGAGGGCCGATGACAGCCCTGGGAGGCCCCTTCTCTGGGAGGGGTGTGTGCTCACCCACAGGCATCCCCTGGGAGGAAGAAACCGATGCTGTAGCCTTGTTTAGTCTATTGCTAAGACCTGCTGATTCACCCATAGGTCACAGGCCTGGGTCCTGCCCCTTTTCATTCTGACCACAACCAGCTGCTCTGAACCGCATTCATAGGTTGAAGCCCTGACCCCTAGTGGGATGGTATTGGGAGGTGGGGCCTTTGGATGGTGATTAGGTATGAGGGTGGGGCCCCATGATGGGATTAGTGCCCTTATAAAAAGGAGCAGGGAGAGATGATCTCTGGCTGCCACAAGAGGAGAGAGAGAAGGCGGCAGCCTACAAACCAAGAAGAGAGCTCTCACCCTTGCCCCACCATGTCAGCACCTTGATCTTGGACTTTCAGCCTTTCTGTGAGAAATGCATTTCTGCTACATAAGCTGCCCAGCCTGAGGTGTTCCTGTTATGACTCCTGAACCTACAAAGACACTAACATCACTTGATTTACACCAAACCTTGTGTAATGTGCTCTCTGAGCAGTGAGTCACCTCATTTATTTCTCATGCAGCCTCAGGAAATGGGTGTGGGCCCCCAGCCCTTGGGGACATACACATTTTGGAATTCAGAATTATCTTATGCTTTTCATTATGAAAAAAGCATACAATGAGTTCTATTTCTGGTTTGGCAGAGTAGCTGAAATCAGATTAACCCTACTGATTTCAATAATCAGAAACTCTGGAAAAAACAAGAAACAACTGTTGGAAGACATGGGAGAGGAAGTAAACGTGGACAGAAATTGGAAGGATGCAATTTGGATTAGTTTCTTTTAGCTCCTCTGACAAATGAGCATGAACTTGGTGGCTTAAAGGAACAGAACTTCTTACAATTTTAAGGCAATTGATTAATTAGTTAATTAATAACTTTATTATAAGTTATAGAGCCTATAGTTCTGAAGGGTAGAAGTCTAAAACGCTGGGCTGGGGACTTCCCTGGTTACACAGTGGTTACGACTCTGCGCTCCCAATGCAGGGGGCTTGGGTTCAATCCCTGTCAGGGAAATTGATGCGGCATGCCACAAATAAGGAGCCTGCCTGCTGTAACTAAGACTTGGTGAAACAAACAAACAAACAAACAAAAGAAAAACTGCTGGGCTGTACTCCTGGGGGGCTCCAGGGGGAATCTGTTCCTGCCTTTTCCAGCTTCTGGGGGCACATGTGTTCCTTGGCCCATGGTCCCTTCACCCTCACAACCACTGGTGTAGCATCTTCTTTTCCTCTGACTCTGCTTTGTTGTGTCTTCCTTCTGCTTGCTGTACCGTCTCTGGTCTTCCTGACTCCCTTTTATAAGGACTCTTGTGATGACACTGGGCCCATCCAGACAATCTAGGGTAATCTCCTCACCTCAAGATGCTTAATTTAAGCACACCTGCAAAGTCTCTTTTGTCATACAAGGGAACACTCAAGGGCTGCATGGATTAGGGCATGGGTATCTTTTAGGGGCATTTCCAGCATACCACGAGCACAGGTGTTTGTAGCTGTGTTTTTTTGATGGGCTGATTCTTTTATCATCAACAAAACAGCTCTGGGTTTATCTCTAGTAACAATTTTTTACTTAAAGTCTGTTTTGTCTGGTACTAGTGTAGCCACCCAAACTCTTTTTGGGTATTGTTTGCATTTTATATCATTTTACATTTAGCCTATTTGTGCCTTTGAATCTAAAGTGTGTCTCTTGTATGTTGTATCATTTAAAAAAAATCCATCTTGTAATCTGTGCTTTCATATGGAGTGTTTGTATTACAAAGGGTGTAGACATCTTTGGGAGACGTTACTCAGCTTATGTTATGATTCTGGGGCAAAGGAGACAAATTGGTGAGCTCCACATCTATTTAGCTTTCTCCTGTGGTGCCCTGGAGATTGGAGGCAACGGAAAGTGGTTAGTTTTACTGGGATGGAAGACAGAGATTGGAATTTGGGGCTGCCAGAGGGACTGGAAATTGAAGGAGAAAATTCCAGGATGGAGGGATACACAGAGAGGAGATCCCCCTAAATTTGTGTGCAAATATCCCTCAGATCCTTGAGAGTTCCTAAACTGTGCAAGCATAGGGAAATACTTCAAGGAGCCAGGGAACTTAATCTGGAAGATTAAGTCACTGAGCAGAGATTTTGGCAGCTTTCACATGCTGGGAAGAGAGTTTGGGGTTCAAGTCTGGCCAAGTTAGAGAGGCTTTGACATACCTTAGATTTTCCATGGCAATCCCAGAAGGATCACACCTTGGGAGTACAGACCATACACCAGGAGGATTGAGGGCTGTATTTAGATCAAGGGCAAACTAAAATGAACCTACCCTGACAAACGGTAAAGCCAAGTCTCTAGAGGAACAAGGTGATTCACTAGTAATTTAATTGTTTTCTGGAACAGAACTTAATATTTTTTAGAAGTAGATATCATAATTTAGAGTATTTGCAATGTATCATCCACAATAAAAAAAATCACTACACACAAGAATGAACACTTAAATGTGACCCACAGCCAAGAGAAAAAATAATTGATATTGGCAGACTCACAAATGTCCCAAATACTAGAATATCAGATAAGAACTTTCAAACAGCTGTTATAAATATGTATAAGGATTTACAGGAAAAGATGGACAGGATTGGTAAGCAGATGGTAAGTATCAGCAAAGAAAAGGAAACTATAAAAAATTCAAATAGAAAATCAAATACTGAAAATCACAATAGCAAAAATGAAAATTTTAGGGACTTCCCTGGTGGTGCAGCGGTTGAGACTCCAAGCTCCCAATGCAGGGGGCCTGGGTTCAATCCCTGATCAGGGAACTAGATCCCACATGCCACAACTAAGACCCAGCGCAACCAAATAAATACATAAAATATAAAAAAAAAAAAAAAAAAGAAAATTTTAGTGGATGGGCTTAAAAGCTAAATGGACACAGTCGAAGAAAGGATCAATGAATCTGAAGATAGGTCAATAGAAGTCACCCAATCTGAAGCACAGAGAGATATAATAGTGATAGTGTCCACCATCACCATCACCACCATCACCACCACCATCACCACCATCACCGCCATCACATCACCACCATCACCACTATCACCACCACCATCACCATCACCATCACCATCACCACCATCACCATCATCACCACAATCACTGTCTTCATCATTGAGCATTGCACCACATCACATGATGTAAGATATGTATAACTGGTGTCTCAGAAGAATAAGAGGGAGAGAAGAGAACAAAACAATATTTTACAGAAATAAATGGTGAAAAACTCACAAAATTGTTGACCTGTATGAACCCACAGATTGAGGAAATTCACTGAATCCCAAGTAGAATAAACACAAAAACAACACCATTGCAGCACTTCAAGGTCAATCTGCTAAAATGCGGAGGTAAGCATTTCAAAAGCACCCAGAGAAAATAGATATACTATATGATGGGGATGGATAACAATATCCAACTATTTGAATAATAATAAAGTTTGACATCATCTGGAAGAATGGGAACTGAGTACCATGGAATGCTGTCTTTAAAATGCTGAAAGAAAAAAACTCCTGTCAACCTAGAATTTTATATTCAGTGGAAATAGACTTAAAGACACAGGCAAAGTAGAGTCATTTTCAGATAGACAAAAGCTGAGAGAAATTATGATCATTAGGCCTGAAATACTAAAGGAAGTTTTTCAGGCTGAAGAGAAGTGATTCAGATTCAAAAGTAGAAATGAAGAGCCCTGGAAGTGACACTTGCATAGGTAACTATAAATGGATATTTTCTTCTTAATTTATATACAGCAAGGTAATATAAATATATGTTGGGGCTTATAATATATGTAGAAATTAAATATATAGCAATAACCCAAAGAGCTGGAGAAAGATAAAGAACTTATACTGTTGTAAGGTCCTTATGTTGTATGTGTAGTAGTTTACTATTAATTGTAATAAGTTAAAGGGGCGTATTATAATCTCTGGAGAAACCTGCTAGAATATAAAACAAAGAGCAGTAGCTAAAAAGCCAATAAAGAAGATAAAATGGGGCACTAAAAATTACTTGATTAACCCAAAAGGAGGCAAGAAAGGAAGCACAATAAGACAATGTACAGACAAACAGGTAAATAGTGACAAATAGAAAACAGATAAGAAGATGGAAGACTTTCACTCAACTATATCAATAATTATAGTAAATGTAAGTGGACGAAATGCTCTCATTCAAAAGCAGAGATTTTCACATTGGATAAAAAAAATACTACCCAATAATAGGCTGTTTACAAAAGACACACTTTAAACATAAAAATGCAGATACATTGAAAGAAAAGAGTGAAAAAATATGACGTGTAAACAATAATCACAAGATAACCAGTGCAGCTAGTTGTTATCTTCAAATAAAGTAGACCTCAAGGCATGGAATATCACCAGATATATTTTATCACCAGAGATAAAGAGATAAAGAGGAAAATTTCATGACTATTAGTAATCTATTGCTTCATAACTAATTACTCAAAGTTCTATTATCTCATAACTTCCATAAGTCAAGAGTTGGGGAGTGACCTTTCTGGGGTAGTTCTGTCTCAGGGTCTTGCAATCAAGATGTTGACCAAGGCTGTGATCATCTGAAGTCTTGACTGGGGCTGGAGGGTCCACCCCCAAGATGGCTCGTTCACATTCATGCTAAGTTCAAACAGTGAAATGGAAAAATGCCCTGAAAAACAAGACTTTCTAAAACTGATGCAAGAAGAAAAAGAGAATCTGGGTAGCCCTATATTGGTTAAAGAAATGGAAACTGTATTTTACACTCTTTCCACAAAAGATGGTTTCTCTGGTGAAATAGCACTGGTCTTACCCCAATTTTTACGGAATAAGAGGGGATAACTGATACTCCAAACTGACAAGGGCATTTGACAAAGTAAGCTAGAGACTAGCATCTCCCATGAATGTAAATGCAAATACTCTATCAAAAGATTAGCAAATCAAACCCAACAACATATAAAAAGGATAACATATGAGGGTGAGTCAAAAATTATCCGCACTCCGGTTATTATTAAAACGTCTGCTGGCCGCACTGTCTCATCAGTGCTTTCTGTTCAAGACTAATGGCCCCCCAGTCACTGCTGTACAGGTATGAACATGTTACATCAGTTCATCTGTAACTGCAGTGTGAGTAAAAATGGATGCTCCACTTGTGGTTTGCATGAAAGAAGAGCAGCGTGCAGTGATTCGTTTTACGTGGTCTGAGGGTGTACCTGGTGCCGTTATTTATCGAAGACTTTGTGCGCAGTATGGAGAAAGTGTTCTGCTATGAAGATGTGTGTATGAGTGGATAGAGAAGTTCAAGGAAGGTCGCACAAGTATTAGCCATTGAGAGGAGCCGGATTCACTTCTGATGAAGTGAATAAATTCTACAGCCAGAGTGCGGATAATTTTTGACTCACCCTCGTACTATGGCCAAGCATGGTTTATCCAAGGGCTACAAAATTCATTGGAAAATGAATAAGTGTAATTCACCAAAGTAACAGATTAAAGGAGAAAAACTGCATGGTCATCTTTACAAAAAAAGAAAAAGATTTGATAATGTTCAATACCAATGTATGATAAAAAAAAAACCCAACTTTCAGAAAATTAGGAATAGATGAAAATCATATCAATATGATAAAGGATGTATACAAAAAGCCTGCATGGAACATCATATTTAATGGTGAAATACTGAACGCTTTCCCTGTAAGCCTGGGAATACGACAGGGATGTCCATTTTTACCAATTTTTTTGTTTGAGATTTTTTTTTTTTTTGTGGAGCATTTTAAAAGTCTTTATTGAATTTGTTACAATATTACTTCTGCTTTATATTTTGCTTTTTTGGCCACAAGGCATGTGGGATCTTACCTGCATCCCCTGCATTGGAAGCTGAAGTCTTAAGCACTAGACCATTAACGAAGTCCCCGTTTTTACCATTTCTCTTCAACATTGTATGGGAGGTCTTAGCCAGTGCAGTAAAGGAAGAAAAGGACATAGAAGAAGTAGTGAAACGATCTCTATTTGCAAACAACACGATTGTGTACATAGAAAACCCTAAGTAGACCTCAAAAAGGCTATCAGAACTAATTTACAAAGTTGGCAGAAGAGTTACTCAATCATATAAAAAGTTAAGATCAAACAATTGGAAAATGAAAATAAAAGATAATTTTGCATAGCATCAAGAAACCTCAAGTACCTAGGGGTAAATTTTCCAAAACTTGAACAAGATACCTACGCTGAAAACCACAACACATACTTGTGGTTTATTCAGTCAAAGACTGAAATAAGTAGGGGTTAAACATGCTTATTAACTGAAAAACTCCATACTGTTAAGATGTCAGTTCCCCCATGAATTTTTAGAGAATAATTGAATAGATTCAATGCAATCCCAGTCCAATTTTCAGTAGATTTTTGAAGACATTGTCAGGCTGATTCTAAAATGTGTATAGAAATGCAAATCTTGAAGAAGAAATATAAAATTGTAGGACTTAGACCACTTGATTTCATGATATGCTTTAATGATGGTAATTAAGACAGTGTGATGCTGGTATAAGGACAGACAAATAGACCAACAAAGAACAGAGTCCAGAAATAGACCCACCATATATAATCAACTGATTTACAATAAAGGCACCCATGTAATTCATGAGAAAAGGGAAGTCTTTTCAAAAAATGTTACTAGAATGACTGGTTATCTACATGGAAAAAAATTAAAAGAAAACAAAAACCAGCCGAAACTTGACTTCCTCTGTTTCACACCATCTACATTTAATTTGAGATGAATCACGGAAAGACAGACCCAGGAGGAAGGTCACGTGTGTGTCTGGTGCCCCGTGCCCCCCTGGGGTGTCCTCTGTCCCGTGTCTGGTGCACACCTGTTCCCGTCCCGGGGTCCAGCTGCCACAGCCTCCTCTGGGGCCACCCGCCTTTGTCTTCTTCCCAGCACATGCCTGTGTTTGTGGCCTTTCAGGCTGTCCCTCACTGGGGGCAGTCCTTTGCTTACACTACTTTGTAAGGCTCAGCGCAGACATCCCCTCCTCCTGGAAGCCTCCTCTGCTTTCTGAGTGGGAGGATATGTAACCCTCTTCTGTGCTTCCCTGACACTAGGGTGACGTGAGGATTTGTCACCCACACTGGAACACAGGAGGGTTAAAGGGACAGGCAGTCTGATGACTATCAAAGGTAAGTCGGGACAAACGGTGCCTCCCTAAGCCTCTTCACACACCGTCTTTGGATTGTGTTGACATCTCTGTCCCTTCTCCAGATGCCGAGCTCCTTGGGGATAGAGCCCACACCATGGCATGACCCTCCCTCAAGCTCCTGCTCTGTGCCCGGCCCCAAGTTGGCCCTGTTGGGGTTTGCTGGCTGAAAGGGGAGAGTGTGGCTGAGAGTAGGCGATGGGCTGGGGCGGCTGGACTCTGCTGTGAGCACCTGGGCCCCCTCCCTTCTCTGACCTCCCGCTCAGGTGTTCGGTCAGTGGTCAGGCCTCAGCTGGCTGGGAAGGTCCCAGGACCCAGGACCGGCCTGGTCTGAGTCCATTCGGTAGCACTCCACTTTAGCCTCACCCTCGATTCCCTTGACCCCACCATTCACACCATCACCCGTCCATCCATCCACGGTCCACCCATTCCACAAATACTCGCAGGCCCTCCTCTTGGGCATCCTGTTCTCGGCCCAGGGAGACAGCTCCTCCCAGGAGCCCGCCTTCCAGTGAGACACAGGGACACTAACAGGGGCGCAAACACAAGCGCAGGAAATGCAGTGCGCGGTGGGGCAAGGGTGACCCCTTGGGTGCCCAGCCGGGGCAGGTGTGCACCAGAGGATCTGGGGGCAGAGTGCCAGCTGCCAGGAAGCTCCCGCTGTCACAGGACAGACGGACACAAGGACAGACCCCGATGACCCAGCAGGATGTGCTAAGAGCAGGGACGCCAACAGGCAGTGCGGTGGGTGTGCTGAGGTCAGGGTGGGTGAGGCCATCCGGAGCGCTGCTGGGAGGCAGAGGTGGAAACCGGAGAGGCGACGCGGTTGCTCTTGAAGGGCAGGACAGGCCCCAGCATGGTCTGCCCTCTGCCAGCCTGGCTGCCTGCCTCCTACCTCCGGATCCCGGGAAGGGGATGCCGCTCCCTCTCCTTCTGCAGACCTGGCTCCCTGCTGTCAGGTGACTCGCTGGAGGTCACCCAGCTGGAGAGGCGCCAGCGGGACGGGAGCCTAGCCCTGCACAGCCCCGTCCCTCCAGGTGGCCATCACTTCTCCAGGATCAGGAGACACACACTGGCTCTTTGGGGCCCAGGCTGGCTCCCGTTGGCCCCGGCAGTGGGTTCCGGGGCCAGAGGTCCCGCACTCCCCATCTGTCTAGCCTGGGCTGTTTATCACCCGCCCCAGACACTGCCAACTGCCTGGCTGCCAGTCTGCCCCCCGCCAGCAACACACAGATGGACGGCCCATCAGGGGGCCCCACAGCTATTTCCGGGGTCTGGGAGGAAGAGGCTGATGCTGGGCACCTCTGAAGCTGCCCCAGCCCTCATCCCGTTTCCAGGCCCTCCAGGAAGGAGGCCACACCCCTCCTTGGGGTCTGCCATGAAGTGGTCCCATGAATGGACCGTCCCTCTGCACCCTACCCCCCAAAGCCAAGGCTGGGTTCCTCACCCACCTTGCTGAGCCTGTGGGACAGGACGGCCTTTAGGCGGCCAGAGCCCTGGACTCCGTGGGCTGGAATCATCCAGTCCTAAGGGCACAGTCTGGGGAGACCAGGCAGGGGGACCAGGTGTGGCCAGGGTCTTGTCCACCCCAGGGAGGGATGGACAACCTGCAAAGGTGTCTCTCGGTTGGGGGCTATAGGTAAGTCTTTCTTCTTTCCATTTCTTAATGTTCTCCAAATTTCCCATAATGAACTTTTTTTCAGTAGGGTTTTCTAGCGAAAAAAAAAAAAAGACAACTCCTAAAAGCAATTCTCCTGGAGTCGTAAAATGCCTTGTTGTAACACATTTCACATAGCATGTCTTCATTTTGGTAAAACCTGAAATTTCTGTGGGTCTCCATTAGAAAAATAAGCACGGCCGAAGGGTTCTATGTGCAAAATATCTCCCTCTGGGTCCAAAGAATTTTGGGGATTTCTCTTTTCAGTATTTTCTGTAGGACTTGAAAGTCTTCACGATGACCATGAGCTGTTATTTCGAAAAATCATCAGAAACACACAAAATGATTTGTACTTTGAAAACTGAAAGGAATGATGTCTGTTCCCTCCTTCCCTCCCTCCCTTCCTTCCTTCCTTGAGGGGGGTGAGCAGGTAGGAGGTGGTGCAAACACTGGCCGGTCAGGCTCTGCAGCAGGTAGGCAGGTGGGTGGGGGTGATGGGTGAGCAAAGGATTCCCGAGAGGACGGGAGGTTGAAGATGGGGGCTGGGGACAAGAGCACCCTCCAGGCAGCAGGTGTCCAGGACCCCGGGTCCGGGGGTGGCGGGGCTGGAAGGGACAGGGGAGGGCCATGCTGGCGCCCAGCTCTGGGGTGACCCCGCTTCTGCCAGTGCACTTTTGGGTGCTTTTGTTGAGGAAGCAACGCCATCTAGTGGCCTATGGGGAGACTGCTGGGCAGGCCCTGGGGTTGGGGGGTCACCTGGGGGCTGGGGAGGGGTGTGTGGGTGAGGCAGGGGGAGAACTCTGTAGTGGAAGGGTCACAGCACGGCCTCAGGGAGAACAGGACCCTGCCCAGCCGGTGTCTGGGCTCCGAACTGCCCAGCCACCCACATGGGCCTGGGGGGGGCCTCTTCCCTTTCACCCCTGCGCTCAGCTGGTGGCAGGGTGGGGAGGAGGCAGGAACTCGGGTGCCCGTCCTCGCCCCAGTCCTGGCGGCTCCCCACCTCTCTGCCGTGTCTCTGGCCTTGTCCTCAGGCTTTGTCCCCTGCAGGCTGGGCATGGGGGAGTCAAGGCCACGGCTCTCACACTGCCCCCAGCCCTTGGGTCCCCAGGGCAAGTGAGCTGGGGTGGGGAGGGGATGTCATGTAGTCCTGGAGGGTCTGGTGAAGGGTTGGGAGGGCCCCAGGCGGCCCCTACACGCGGCCCATGGGCAGGGACAGCCCCCCGGCCCCCAGCTGGGCCCCCTCCCGCAGGCCCGCTGGAGGACCACCCGCAGCGGCTCCCGCTTGCCCGGCTGCCGGCCCAACGTGAAGCAGATGAGAGGCCTGGCGCTGCAGTGGACGCAGGCCAGGAGGGTGGCCAGCGGGAGGAACACGGACAGCGGGACGTTCAGGGGTGCAGGGTCCAGGAGAAGATGTAGCGGAGGCCGCAGAAGAGGAGGAGGAGCGTGGAGCCAGGACGACGCCGTAGACACGGGGGCGCTGGCGCTGGGAGCAGCCCGCCACCCAGGCGAGGAGGACGAGCCCGGCCACGCAGGCCAGGGACAACAGCCACGTGACGCTGGCCACGTGGTACCGCAGGCAGGTGAGCAGACGCGTGCTCTCGTGCAGCAGGCTGCAGGTGTTGGCGAGCAGCACGGCCGGCGCGGTCAGGGCCCAGATCAGGCTGCGGATGACGCCCGACGCATGTCTGGGGCTGCAGCCCTGGTAGCAGGCGGGGAAGAGGTCGGAGAGGCAGCGCTCGGCGCTGAAGGCTGCCAGCAGCCACAGCCCCACAGCAAAGGCCACGAAGGTGACGGCGGCATAGAGGCTGTCCTCAGAGCCCAGGGCTGCCTGGACGGCTGAGAAGCCCAGCTGGCAGCCCAGGAACAGGAGGTCTGCGGCGGCCAGGTGGAGGACGTAGACGGAGAAGGGGCCCTTCTTGATGTGGAAGCCGAGGTGCCACAGGACCAGCATGTTCCCCACCAGCCCCCCGAGGCCCATGGCCAGGGTGAGGTAGAAGGCCACGCTAGTGAAGGTACCCCAGAGCCCGAACATGCTGGTGGCTCGGTGGCCGCGGCAAGGACCCTGGAGGGAGGTGACAGACGTGGCCGTTGGCATCACCACGTGGGAGGGTGGGTGGCGTCCTGGTGCAGCCAACAGACGCAGCTCCAGCCCGGGGCCCATTCCTGGCCAGTGCTCAGTCCTTGGGGCCTCACGACCTCTTTGTAAAAGGAGGATTTGATCGGACGCATGGAGATGAGGCTGGCCGACCAGGTGTGTGGACCCTGCCCCTGGCTGGATGGTTAGACTAAAGGCACAGAGATTGACTGACAAGGCCATGCACCATGGTGTGTGATGTTGCAGAGGTCAGCGACGGCTGGGCAGGTCTCTGCAGGCAAAGGGGGCTCTTGTGTGGACATGACTCAGGGACTCCACGCGGGGCCTCCCACCCTGGACGACACTCTTGAGGGGTCCCCGCCCCCGAGGGTCTGCTGGGCGGTGTCCAGTGGTGGCCCCGAGCACCCTCTGTCCGGCACTGGTCATGGACGAGGGAGGGGGAAAATGTCCTGGCAGGGACAGTGGGTGGCTGGGCAGATAAGGAAAGGCCGGGGGACACCCTGGGCCTCCTCTGCTCTCCTGCCTGGACAGGGAGTCAACCTGGGGCTCCCGCTGCCTGGCGGTCAGGCCCCATGCTACTCTGAAGCCTCAGCAGGTGTGGGGATTTGGTGACGGGGCCCCGGCGCCTCTGGGGAGAAACTAGCACACGTGCTTGCTGCTGGGCCCCTTGGAGGAGCAAGAAGCCAAGTTCAGTTCTAGTCCAAGGGGAGAGACCCCGTCACAGGGAAGTGGGGGCAGCCGGGGGTCTCAGAGCAGCCCCTCGTTTTCCTGGGCCCCCGTCCCACAGGGTCCACACTGGCCTCAGAGAGGCAGCAGAGGGACCCTTGGGACCCTGTCTCCGGGGTGAGGAGTCGGGGGAGCAATGGGGAGAGAGAGACAGAGATGGGGACACCCAGAGAGACAGAGAGACACGGCGGGGGTGGGGGGCCCGCTACACATACCTTGGGTTCTTCCTGCAGTCACCCCTTTGCTGGGCTGTGCCCCTGCCGGGACAACCCTCGCCCCTGCCCACTTACCCAGGTGCTGCCTCCTCTAAGAGCCTGGAACCTCCCACAGCCCCCGGAGCCCCCCTGCTGCACCTGAGAACCCTCGCTGGCACTTTCTCTCTGGTTGTCCTTGTGCCCCGGGGGTGGGGGGGCTTTGATCTACCCCTTTACCCCCTCCAGGCACACAGTGACAGTGTCTTGGGCCCCAGAGAGACAAGTTGGACTCTGGCGTTGTTGGGGGGGGGGTGGGGCGCTGTGTTGATCTCCCACCAGGGCCTCAGTCTCCCCAGGTGCACAGAGGGGCTGCGTTAGGTAGTGGGGAGGGGGCCAGAGCTGGGGCTGTGCTGGGGGGGGGGCAGAGCTCTGCTCCTGGAAGGAGGTGGAGGGAGGCATGGAGGAGGGGTGGTCTGGACGGCTGTCCTTGTGGCTCTCAGAATGGGCACACCTGCCCCATACATTCAAATGGGGACCCAGAGTGACGGTTGTAAATCGGGCCCCCACCAGCCTACTTCCCCACCCACCCCCGACTCCCAGTCCCTCGGAAGCCCGGAAATCCTCAGGTGTGTCTGGAGCCAGGCCAGGGGGAGCAGGTGGGGCAGATGCAGGGGCCTTAAAATGTCTCACCTGCTGCTGGGGCGCCTCTCTGCTCACCGCTGCCAGGGGCTCCTCCCGGGCCGTAAATCCTCTCGTGTCCCCGGGGCCCGGCTGGCTGGACCGGGGTAATCGGCCAGTTCCCTGGAAGTGGGAGGGGTCCTCCCGTTCACAGAATGAGCTCAGACGGAAGTGTCCTCCTTGTGGTCCAGCCCTTCCCTTCCTCCTCAGCCTGCGAGGTGCGTGGAGGGTGGGAGCTGCAGCCTGGGGGCCAGTGCCCAGTGGGGGCTGGACCACACCTCCGGTGGTTCTCCAGAGGCCGAGCCAGCTCTGGCATCCCCTGGATTGTGGGAGAGATGCAGTGGCCAGGAGCCTGGCCCTGTGGCCTTGAGAGAAGGACCAGCGGCCAGGAGCCTGGCACTGTGGCCTTGAGAGAAGGACCTAGCCCTTCCGTGCCTCAGTTTCCCTCTGCTTGGCCTGACCGTGCCTGGACAGCTCGTGCCTGGCCTGGGGCTGGATCCCTCAGTGGGTCACTGGTCAGTGCTGCTGTGGGTGGTCTGGGGCGGCAGATGGTGGCCCCTTTCCCAATGCCCCACCCCGACCATCCACCTGTGGGCCTCAGACCCTGGGGTCCCAGCCACCAACAGATTCTTAGGGGTTAAAATACTTTCCCAGACTTTGTTCTGCAGAGCTGAGTGCCCTGACCTGGTCCTGCTGAGGACTCGCCTTTACCGTGGCTGCTTTGTGGCCCTGGGGACTTAGAGTGCAAGTCAGAATTTAGGTGTAGAGATGCTGTCTGTCCTAACATTGTTCAAATGGCTCTGGCTTCTAACTCATTTCTGTGACACAAATGCCGCCTGTGGAGGGAGTGTTCCGCACAGCCTATGACTCCCAGCCGAGGTCCCCCGGCTCTCCAGCCACCCGCGTTTCTGCACATGGCTTTAAGGAGTGAATAGCTGCATGGCTTCCAGGTCCAGGACCGGGTTTCCTCCCGCAGGGCCCTGCCACCACCCTGCCTGCTCTGCCCACCGGATCTCGGAATGCTTTCCTGCTGCCCCTCCCCCTCTCCCCCAAGGTCACTTTCCCCTGAGCTGTCCCTGGCTCGGATACTTGAGACCACACCCCAGCCTGCCCTGCCCCCTTCCCTCTGCTCCCCAGCGCCTGCCCCACGTGCCACACCAGCCCCCGTGTTCTCTGCCCACTGCTGCCAGTGGGGCCTCAGGCACGCCCGGCTCTCAGCACAGCTTCGAGAGGAGCACCTGCCCTCAGCCTGTAGGCAATGATGGCGGCAAATGCCTGCTTGGTGTGTGTCCTGTGATGAATGGGGGCCCCCCAAATCATGTCCTGGCCAATCCCTGCAACCTCATTGGGAAGCAGGGAGAGTTTTGAGAAGAGGTCATTCTGGATTACCAGGGTGGACCCTAAACAGAAGGACACGTGTCCTTATAAGCGACAGGAGAGGAGAGACACAGAGGAAGGGCCACATGACCACGGAGGCAGAGACTGCAGGGACGCGGCCACAAGCGCAGGGATACAAGCGCAGGGATACGGGAGCCCCCAGAAGCTGGAAGAGGCAGGAAGGACCCTCCCCTGGAGCCCTGGGAAGCCTTGATTTCAGACTCTGGCCTCCAGACTGTGGGAGGAGAAACGTCTGTTGTCACAAGCCATCCCGTCTGGGGACCTTGGCCCCGGCTGCCCCAGGACACGGATGCAATGTGGGTTGCATGCCGTATGCTCGCCACGGAGCAGCTTGTTTACGGCACAAGCGCCTCTGAGACGCCGCCAGCCCTACTTGCAGATGGGGAAACTGAGGCACAAGAGCCGTGAATAGCAGACCTCCGTGGTGGTGAGGGGCTTGAGCCAGACCCCCGCCCAGGCTCTCCCTGAAACGTGCAGCAGTTCTCAGAGCCGCGGGCTGTTCCCAGACCCTTGGAAGCCAGGGTTGAGCCCTGGCCTCGTGCCGTCGCCCAAAACACTGTGTGCGTTTGTTTGGACGCATCCTTCCCGAGCTTGTTCACTGCTGGTGGTCCGTGTCCAAGCCTGACCGTGCCAGCGGGGGCCTCGACTATGCCCAGTGGCCGGTACTCGGCCGTTTCTGACCTACGAAGTGGGCAGCTTCACAAAGTTCAGACTAAACCCAGCCCTGGAGCCCCGGGCAGGCCAGTGTGCCTCTGCCTCTCGGTGTCCACATCAGCAGACTGGGCCTGGTTTTGTCACACCTCGGGTGCGTCGTGGGGACTCTGCGGGGAGCACACGGTGGGAGGGAAAGGGAGCGGGGCGGGGGTCCAGGGGTGGGGGGATACAGGAGGTCCCATCGAGAGCCGTTCCCATTGGTGTGGTTTCCACGGCCATCTGAGCCTCAGGACAAAAATGTCTGACTCTGGGACCCAGAGAGGGTAAACGAGGTTGCCCAGGCCCTCCAGGGGCAGCTGGGGAGTGGGGACCAGAGGAGGGTCTCACCCTCCCTGGCAGCAAGGTGTCCCAGGCCCAGGGCCTGTCTGCAGAAGGCACGACCTAATGACAGTATTGTCCTTATCAGGAATGGCCAGGCTAACACCTCAGGGGACGTGTCATTCAGTGGACAGAGTGTCACTCATAGTTCTCTAGGGGAGGGGGCACTATTGGGGACCACTGCCCGCCAGGGAAGCAGGGTCCGGTCGGGAGGCCGAGCGAGGGGGCTGTGTGGGTAGGGGCCTCCATCGTGGTTTCCGCAGAGAGGATTGGGGGGTCAGGGTGAGCAGGCTTTGGGCTGGCTGGTTTAAATCATCTCAGGGGGGTCTGGGGCACAGGGACTGTCCCTGGCTGATCAGCGCAGGAGATAGTGGCCCTGAGTGCTGGAGCCCCATAGGGGAGGTGGCGGCGTGTGGGCTGTGCGTCGCTGGGTGTGCATTTGCAAAGTGGGCTGCAGGCAGTGGTGTGCTAACGCTGCATTGGCCGAGTGTGGGAGGGGAAGCCCCTGTGGGGTCAGGAGGTCCCAGGAGTCAGAGCATCAGAAACACAGAAAATAAAAGACGGGGTTGCTACAGGCAGGCGCTGTGAACTGCTGGGGGCGAATGGGCCCGGGTCTGAGGCTGCCCTTTCTGCCTCCCTTCACCTTCCTTGCTCCTATTTTGGGGTCTTGCACGGCCAGGGGCTCCCAAGGGGTGCCTAACTCCTCTTGCACAGGCGGCAGGGGGCAGAGGACCCCAGGAAACCAGACCCCTCGGCTGGCACTCAGCTCTGCGGCCTCCCATGTGGGTCCTGCCTGGACGTTTACATGACATCATGCGTCTTACGTGTTCAACCCCGTGACCAAAGTGGTACGGACTTGGCACTTGTTGACTTTTCTTACCTTTATTACCACTCCAATGACTGGAAAATGGTTTTAAAGAATTAGGCCTTTTCTTTCAAAACCCCGTCACAAAAGCACCAAGCCCACTGTCACACGCGTGGAAGCCCTGCAACCCACTCAGAGCTGCAGAAGCAGCCCCTCCAGCTGGTCCTCTCTCACCCCCGTCCCAGACGGGGAGCAGGGGTTCCAGAAGAATGGTGTAATTCATGAAAAAAAGATAAAGCTTGAGTGGATTTCATATTTTAGGTTGAATATTTTTGTGGTGTTTTTCCAGCTCCTGAAATAATCAAATAGCTGAGGAGTGAGCCTGGCTTCACACAGTGAAAACAAGTGATCATTTAAAACTTGCATCCAAGGTGGGGGTGGGGTGGGGGATGGAGGACTCCCTTGGCCCCTGGCTGGCAGGCTGCCCTGTGCCCCGGGCAGCCCCCCTCAGGTCCCCGAGGAGGGGGCAGTGTCCCCCACCCTTCCCGGGAAGGTCTTGCTGCCCAGGCAGTGATGTGCCTGTTGCCGAGAACCCTGTCCTGGCCTGAACGGCCCCGGGGATCCCGAGGTCCTGGAGGGGGGGCTCGGGTGGTCACTGGCCCTGGTCCTGGGGCCCGGCCTCCTTGGACCTGGAGCTGCCTCCCCTCCCAGCCTGACTCAGGCCACGGGCTGAGGTCTGGCTTTTCCCTGAGGTCAGAGGGGAGCAGGCAGGGCAGGGAGATGAGAAATTAAGGTGCCCTTGCCTGGGGGAGCCTGGAGGCTCAGCGGCCTGCTTGGCCTGGGGCTCCAGCTGGGAGGATGGCCGCAGGGTCCTCTGGAGTTAAAGGCCAGTGTCAATGTCTCCCCAGGACCCAACGATCAGTGCCCCAAGGCAGGGGGACACTGTGAACTCGGCCAGAAAGATGGAACTTGAACTGTACACTGAGGAGGGATGCAGGTGAGTGAGGGCAGGCCCAGGCTGGGCAAGGGAGAGGGAGTGGTGCCCACCCCAGCCAGAGATGTACGGGAGCCTGTCCTGTCTGAACTGCAGCCAGCCTGACCCTGGGCTGTCCTGGAGGGGAGCTGGGCCCTGTAAACACTTCAGTGCCAAGGGTGGCCTGGCTCGAGCAGCAGGTGGGGAGGGGCCAAGGCCAAGGCCCTGGGGGCTGAGGATGGAGAGCCTAGGCCTCTAAGGAGGGGAGCTCTACTCTATCACCCCCACTCCCCCCACTCCTACCCCCACCCCTGCCCAGCCCTGCATCAGACCATCAGCGTCTGCTTCTCCAGTGGCCCCTGGAGTGGCCCTGCCTTGTGCCTGCCTCTGCACAGTAGGACAGGCCCCCAGAGGCCCCAGGGCTCAGGGCTGGGACCCCCTTCTCCAAGCCCCTGGTCTCCCCACCTGTCTGCCCCCTGCCCACCTGCCCCCCAGCCCTTGAGGGGCTGAAAGGAAACCCCACTGCCCCTCAAACTTCTCTAGGTGTTGGGACTGTGAGCCTGGAAGGTGGGGCTCGGGGTTCCAGACTGCCCTGAGCAGTCCTGGGCAGCTGGGGGCCACAGATGAACCCCTGGGAGCCTATCAGACTCAGGCAAGGCAGCTTATTCCCTCCCAGCCACCCGTGAGGGTCAGTGAGGACAGACGTGGACGCACCGGGGCCTCCATTAAAGCGCCGGGCTCTCCAGGGGCTGGCAGATGGGCCCTGACCCCGCAGCCCTCCCTGAGGTCTCTCGGACCACAGGACGGGGGCCAAGCAGGCAGATGTGGCCTGCTTGCATACCCATGCCCAGGGGTCCATAGAGACCCCAGAGGATGCTGGATTTCTGGGGCTCCTCGGGGAAGGTGCACCTGCTCCCCAAACCTCTGGACACAGGGGTGTGGCCTCTGGGACGGAGGGAGCTCCTGAGGGTCACTGAGCTGTGTCTTCTCCAGACAGGGCAAAGGGTCTGGGGGTGCGGGGCACTGGGGCAGCCCGTGTGGGGCTGAGGACATCTGAACCAGCTGCGGTCCCGCTGGTGGAGGGAGCGTGGTCTGGGAAGTCACTCCTGGCCTCTCTTTCTGCTCTGTCTTACTTAAGCCCTCTGAGCCTCAGTGTGTCCATCTTTAAAATGGGGTATTCCACTTCACGGGGCTGTTACAAAGATGACATTCACACGCACGCAAAGCTAATCTACCACCGTGTGAGCTTGCTGTTTTTCTCCATCTCATCCTCTTTGCTTTAGGTGTTTTTGAAGGACCCAAGAAGACATGTGTCTTCTCTGCCCACCCAGGACACCAGGGGACACCAGTGGCGACTAGCTTTTCTGAAGCTCTGGGCAAAGCGTGCATCCCAGGCATGGGAAAGGGTGTCGGTGGGCAGGGGTCCCCAGGGAGCCTCAGGCAAGTGAGGGACCCTTGGAGGGTGGGGGATGGATCTGCCTGTGAATTGCATCTCACGGGCTTGAACAATGGACTGATTTTAACAACGGCCCCACCCAGGTCTTCTGGAAGCCCATCTCTGAGCCCCGAGTTCTGCCCCTGCATTTCCTCCTCTACGAGGAAATATGAAACATGGAAGAATATGGGTGTCCCTACTGGGGGGGGGGAGAAAGTTTTGGATCAGTGCCTTGTTCTGAGATTTAACAAGTGGCCTTGTGACATCACCAGTTTCCTGCCTGAAACTCCAGATGACAAGGTCATGCTGTTCTTGCTTCTTGGTGGGCTGTCTCGGAAGTTTCCCTCCATTTTCAGAGGTCTTTAACAGCATTGGAACCCTGACTGTGAGGGTCTGGTGGAGTTCTCTTCTGAGACTTGTGAGTCTGGGGCTTTTGGTGGGGTCGTTCCTTGAAATCTTTATTTCTTCTGTGGAAATCAGTTCATTGACTTATTAATGCTTTCTTTCTCCACCGATGTCAGTTTTGGTATTTTTCTAGGAGAACATTCATTTCATCTAGGTTTTCAGATTTATTTGCATAAAGTTGTGCAAAGTGTTTTCTTATTTTTCTAATTTTTCTTGTTCAGTGGCATTCCCCTTTGCTATTTTTTAAAATTATATTTTCCTCCTGTTATTCTTGAATAGATATGCTGATTTTTATTTCACTGTTTTTTCAAAGAACTAGCACTTTATTCATTAGTTCTATGTTTTGTTTTTCTCTACTTCATTAACTTCTACTTTTGTATTTACTGTTTACTTCATTGTGCTTTATTTCGATTTACTTTTTTCCCCAAGCATTTTGTGTTTGGAATTTAATCCATTGATTTTTATTCCTTTATTCTACTGATGTAAGAATCTTAGGGCATGAATTTTCTTCTTTTAACTGCTCTAAATACATCCTGTAGATTTTGACATGTAGTGTTTTTATTTTCATTTTTTTTAAAAATACTGAAATTTGAGTTTCGTTTTCGTTTCACCCAAGAATTGTGTAATAAAGAGTTTTAAAGGTGGAAGGACCTTTCCGAGTTTTGATTTTGTTATTAGTTTACAGACTTATTGGGTTGTGATCAAAGTCCCAGATATTTCATTGTGATTTTAGGGAGAGTCCATGGGAGTTTGGCCCATGCACTGTTCTTACTTTGCTCTGACTTTAGAAGCCCACCCTCAGGTAAGATGGGACTCTTACAGATGATAAACATTTATTGCTATTTTAGGCCACTAAGTTTTGGGATAATTTGTTACACAGTGACAGCTGACTTCTGCATTGCCCGGCACCCACTTCCACAAGCAGGGACTGGAGCCTCTTTCTTTTGGTGGGGAAGGGGGAAGGGTCCAGGGGACTGGGGATAAGGGTCCTCCATGTTCTCCTCCTTCGCTCTGTCCCTCTCCTGCTGTGGGCAGCCTGGGTAATTAGTTCCTTCTAGGGCATTTGTGAAAGTGCTATGGGATGCTCTGAAGCTTTGGGTCGGGACTGGAATCTCCAACACCCAGAGATGTGGGTCAGGTCTGATGTGGGGTCTGCTCCCTGTCCTCTGGATTCATTGCTGTAGGGAAGGCCCACCAGCCCTGTACGGCTGACCCCATCTTCTCTAGGGTCGACTCTTGGAAGAGGTGGTGATGGTGGAGGGTGGCCAGCCCCTTGGAATTTAGCACCTTTCATGCCAGCGGTTGTAGGAAAGAACTTGATGTTGATGGAATTACCCAAGGCCTCTCTGTATCGCTTTGTTGGCTGATGGGAGCAAAGCACTTTTCAGTCCAGCCAAGCCTGTGTTACAGAGGCTGGAAGATGATTTGGCCCCCTGCCCACCCCCGGTCCCTCCAGGACTTAGAGCATCATCAGAGGATCTTCAGAGGATGCAGGGTCCTGGGGAGCCCCTCCTGACCTCTGGGGCTGGGGGCTGGGGGCTGGGATGATTTTGAAAAGCTTCCCAGGTGATTCTGATGTGCTGAGCTGGATTTCGTTCACTTATTTACAATGTTTATCTCTCTCTTACCATGTGCCCTGCAGTCAGGACTTGTGACCCACTCTGTGATCCTCTGGACCTCATTCTCAAGGTCAAGGAGACCTCCCTGACTACATACATGCAGAAAGTCTCCTTGAAGGTCAAAAAGGGAGTGATGTCAACCTACCCACAGACCTCTTTGCTGGAATCCATCTTGGCTAAGAGATGCTCGCGCACAGGGGAGGACCCTGAGATAAACCAAATACGGACCCAGAACAAGGAAAAACAAGAGGAGCGGGCAGAGGAGACCCAGAAGAAATGCCTCATAAAAGTGATGCAAACTGCCATGAGGGCGCGACTCTTTATCTGAGCCTGCCCGTGTGTCTATCCACATGTTCCCTTTTCCTCCTAATAAACACTTTACTTGTTTCACTACTTGCTATTTTTTTAAATAAATTTGTATTAGTTATCTATTTTGTACATATTACTGTATATATTGTTTCACTACTTTCCATCTCTATGTGGAAATTCATGTCTATGCATCTGATGGGCCAGGGCCTTGTCACAGGCCACTGGTCCTTGGTGGTCTGGTGGCTAGGAGTCAGGGCCCTCACTGTTGCAGCCTGACTTCAATCTGTGGCTGGGAACTGAAAATCCTGCTTCAAGCTGCTGCAGTTCGAGGCTACCTGAGATCGTTCTTGCAAATGCACGGCCTGTCTTTTCCATGTGACCTCCTATCGCCTCCCCACCCCTCTGCCTAAAGGCCGTTATCTCTGTCCCCTGAGCCCAGACATCTTATCTCCTACGGCTGGAAGAGCCGGCAGCTTCAAGCAGTAAGTCTCAGGCAACCTGGGCAGAGAGGGGCAGACCTCATCATCCCCATGTGTGCCTTCATTCACTCTCATGCGTGTTTAAGAAGCAATTTCTAATAACATTACATGCATTTTAAAGTAAGCGTGAATATTATCATGGTCTATACATCACTCTGCAAAACGATGTTTTTAATTTTTCTTCTTTGGTACATGTCACTCTTGTTTACTCATTTTAACAGTGGTGTCAGATTCCATTGTGTGGGTATATCTCTATCCATCCTTGTTTATATATATATTTATATATATATATATTTCCTGCTTTACTGTGTTTCACTCTAAGAAACAATCTTTCCACCAACAGTGCAGGAGGGTTCCCTTTTCTCCACACCCTCTCCAACATTTATTGTTTCTAGATTTTTTGATGATGGCCATTCTGACCGGAGTGAGGTGATACCTCATTGTGGCTTTGACTTGCATTTCTCTAATGAGTAGTGATGTTGAGCATCTTTTCATGTGTTTGTTGGCCATCTGCATGTCTTCTTTGGAGAACTCTCTACTTAGGTCTTCTGCCCATTTATGGATTGGGTTATTTGCTTTTTTGGTATTAAGCTGTATGAGCTGCTTGTATATTTTGAAGATTAATCCTTTGTCCGTTGTTTCATTGGCAAATATTTTCTCCCATTCTGAGGGTTGTCTTCTTGTCTTGTTTACGCACTGTTGGTGGGAATGTAAGCTGGTACAGCCACTATGGAAAACAGTTTGGAGGTTCCTTAAAAAACTAAAAATAGAACTACCATGTGATCCAGTAATCCCACTACTGGGCATATACCCAGAGGAAACCATAATCCAAAAAGAAACATGTACTACCATGTTCATTGCAGCACTATTTACAATAGCCAGGACATGGAAGCAACCTAATGTCCATCAACAGAGGAATGGATAAAGACAACGTGGTACATATGTACAATGGAGTATTACTTAGTCATAAAAAAGAGTGAAATAATGCCATATGCAACAACATGGATGGACCTAGAGATTGTCATACTGAGTGAAGTAAGTCAGACAGAGAAAGACAAATATCACATGATATCGCTTATATGTGAAATCTAAAAGAAAAAGGTACAAATGAACCTATTTACAAAACAGAAATTGAGTCACAGATGTGGAAAACAAACTTACAGTTACCAAGGGGGAAAGGAGGGGTAGGGATCAATTGGGAGATTGGGGCTGACATATACACACTACCATATATAAAATAGGTAACTAATAAGAACCTACTGTATAGCTCAGGGAACTCTACTCAATACTCTGTAATGACCTATGTGGAAAAGAATCTTAAAGAGTGGATGTATGTATGTGTATAACTGATTCACTTTGCTTTACAGCAGAAATTAACACAACACTGTAAATCAACTATACTCTAATAAAATTAATTTCAAAAGTAGAGATTGCTTTGAATCTACAGATGGATTAGGAGAGTATTGCCATCTTACGAACATTGTCTTCTGATTCATAAAAACAGGATGTTTTTCCATTTCTTTAGGTATTTTAAAAGTTCTTTCAACAATTATCTTTCGTTTTTAGGGTATACACTTTCCACATTTTTTTGCTAAGTTTATTCCTGTTTTATTATTTTTGATAATACTGTAAATGGAATTGTTTTCTTAATTTTAATTTTGGATTTTTCATTACTAGTGTATACAAATGCAGTTGTTTTTGTGTATTTGTCTTATACCCTGTAACTTGCTGAAGTTTAATATTTTCAAAATTTGTTGTAATATTTTGTAATAGCAAAATGAAACAACATAAAGATCCATTAATAAGAGAATTGCTCGTATTTTTTGACAAATCATGCCAATAGTATATTTTGCAGCCATAAAACAACCTGTATATAAGTTCTGTAACAGTATGGATAAGGATTTATAACATTAATACCAAGAATGTCAATAAGTATGTTTATTAGCAGCTCCAGGCACCCCAATACAGGATAGGATGGTGAAAAAAGGTGGCTTAATGAGAGGAGCTCCTGCTGCTCCTCGGGGCCATCTGGGTCCCCATTTCCTCTCCCTGAGGCTCCCCTCACTCGCTCGTCTGGGAAACACTCCGTCTCCCTATCATTGTCTATCCACTTCACCCAAATGATTTTTTTTCCTAGCTGTTATTGCCATCAAAGAAGGTCAAGATTGTGTCTGAGTTTTTCACTGTTTACCCACTTGTGCCAAAAATAAGTTTATGGGGCAAGAGGCACTTTCTGAGCAAAAAGACACTTTCCTGTCTGGGAAACCATTGAGAGGAGATAACGGAAGGATCCTGGGAGGAGCTTCAACGGAGGGAGATTGATTACAGGACACCAGTGCAGCTCACAGATCCAGGGCTGTTGCAGAGACTGGAGAACTGAGCTTCTGAAGGGTCTGCTCTCATGTGCCTGGAGAAAGGCAGACCTCTTGATTTTCCAGGTCTACCTCCCTGCTCTACGGAAAGGGCTGTGTTAGCACCAACAGCTGTGAGGTGCCCAGTCTGAACGTCAACCCTCTCTTTTCCTACCTGACTCCAGCATGGGCAGAGGGTAAGTGCCCGGGGCCACAGCAGGGTTACACCTGCTGTGCTTGGAGCATCCTCTGTGGCTCACCTAAGATGCCACAGTCTTGTGTTTGAAAGAGGCATGCCACTAAACTCTCATGAGTGGAGTTTGGACCAAAAGGAGAACTCCCACCCCAACCCTTAATGCCCCAACGTTTCCCCCAATGATAAAATGATATGTGTGTCTTGACAGCCCAGGGGTATCATCTACAATGGCAGAAGGTGTTGGGGTGCAGGAGGTAGAATGGAAGACAACAGATTCAGTGGGAGCTATTTGTAGAATGGATGCTCTTACCCACTCTGATATGTACTTACTGTTCAGTTTCTCCTAAAGAGGGCACCAAACAGAGGAGGCTATCCTGGCCAAGGAAGTTGGGGACAGGAGGAGGTCTGAGCCCTAGGACACTTCCAGGTGGACCATGGCTCTGGGCCACGGTGACTGGATGCACTCACCTCCCCATCCCTCCATGGTCTGGGGGATGCTCTGGTTTCCACCAGGGGTTGGAGGGACAGTACTCACAGCCTCCCATGTGTGATCCTCATGTGGTCTTTCTCCACAGGGGTGCCCAGGAGAGTCAGAGCCCAGACCTGCTAATACAGTTCTGTGGGTTCGTTCTTCAGGATAGACAGATGAACCTGGAAACATATCCAGGAATGTGTTGGCGGGGGAGCTGTCTCTGCTCTTAAAGACCCTCAGCCCCATCAACGTGCTGATTGCCCTCTGCGGAGTCCTCTTGAATGGCGCTGTTTTCTGGCTGCTCGGTTGCGGTGTGAAGAACCGCTACTTGGTGTACCTCCTCCATCTGGCTGCCGCGGACCTGCTGTACCTTTCCTGCAAGATGGTGATATCCTTGCTAATGACGCTGAAGGTTCATCTCGGAGTCCTATTTCCCATACCGCCTTTCTTTACTTGGGCACCTCCCTTCCTGATCATGGTGTGTCTGTGTCTCCTGGTGGCCCTCAGCACAGAGCCCTGCCTGTGCGTCCTCTTCCCCACCTGGTACAAGTGTCACCGCCACAAGCACCCGTCGGCCATTGTCTGTGTCCTCATCTGGGCCCTGTCCCTTGGCTTAGCCATAGTGAATTTATTTTTCCTAAATTACTTTCAAGATGCCAAGGCCTGTGTCATGTTTCTAACAGTTACCGGTGTCATTGTGGAGTCCTTTTCTTCATGATGTGGGGGTCCAGCCTGACTCTGGGCATTAGAATCCTGTGCTGCTCCCAGCAGCGGAAGCCCACGAGGGTCTTCACTGTGATCCAGGTCTTGGTCATCTTATTCCTCACCTAGGCCCTCCCTATAATTCTGGGGCTCTTTATACCAGATTTCAGAAGCCTGCTCCGGGCCTCTGGCTTGCAAGATTTTTTCCACATTGTGAGATGCAGTGCCAACCCTGTCATTTACTACTTTGCGGGTAGCATCAGGGAAAAATGGCTCAAGGAGCCTCTCCGAATGATTTTTCAATGGGCGTTAGCAGATGAGACCAAGATCAAGGAGAGACAAAAACAGCTGGCATAGACCCTATGCAGTGGCCAGGCTCCACTCAGAACATGAGGGACCTTCTTGCAGAAGAACCCGGCTTGGATGTACCCTCCTCTGAGCTGAGTACTCTGTAGAACCTATGAAGAAACCCAGCCTTTTCCATCAGCCCTTTCTGTCATATCCAATGGTTAATTTGTGACATCAAGTGTAGCCTTCATGAGCTTTCAGAATAGCCGCTTTGCTGTTCGTCAGTGTAAGGAAAGTGACTTCCTTCCTCTCCAGGATGCCCAGGTTCAATGGGCTCCAGTTCCAAGGATGAGGAGCCTGAGCTGGGTGAAATGTCCCTGGTATCTGCAGAACCCAAAACATCACCATCAAGGCTCTGTTCCCTGTGTGATAGGGAAGAACAAGCCTGACTCCAGAGTAGAGGTGTTCCTTTTGCTTCAACTTTTGTGCCCTGTTGCCTGTGCTTAGTCATGCTGTCTCTGCACCTCTTGTAGAAGAATGCCGCCTATATTCTGAAATGTACAGGAGAGCCCATTCTCAGGGCTTTCACCTTTGAGAGTCTTTTCATACAGAGATAAAAAGTTGCAGGACAGAGAAAAACATTTGCCTTGTTGGAGGTTTATAGCAACATCTTGACCTCACCTACGTGGACAGCTGCAAGAACAAAGGATGCCAATACCAAGCAGTTTGCAACAGCTAACCACACCCCTCCCTCACCTTGCCTTTAAAAGTGCTTTGCTATAAACCAATCCATAAATGGGCGGAAGACCTAAATAGACATTCCTCCAAAGAAGACATGCAGGTGGCCAACAAACACATGAAAAGATGTTCAACATCACTAATCATTAGAGAAACGCAAGTCAAAGCCACACTGAGGTATCACCTCACTCTGGTCAGAATGGCCATCATCAGAACATCTAGAAACAATAAATGTTGGAGAGGGTGTGGAGAAAAGGGAACTCTCCTGCACTGTTGGTGGGAATGTAAGCTGGTAAAGCCACTATGGAAAACAGTATGGAGGTTCCTTAAAAAACTAAAAACAGAACTACCATATGATCCAGTAATCCCACTCCTGGGCGTATACCCAGAGAAAACCATAATCCAAAAAGAAACATGTACCATAATGTTCATTGTAGCACTATTTACAAGAGCCAGGACATGGAAGCAACCTAAATGCCCATCAACAGATGAATGGATAAAGAAGCTGTGGCACATATATACAATGCAATATTACTCAGCCATAAAAAGGAATGAAATTGAGTTTTTTGTGGTGAGGTAGATGGACCTAGAGATTGTCATACAGAGCGAAGTAAGCCAGAAAGAGAAAAACAAATACCACATGCTAACTCATATATAAGGAAATCTAAAAAAATGGTACTGATGAACCCAGTGACAGGGCAAGAATAAAGATGCAGATGTAGAGAATGGACTTGAGGACACGGGGTTGGGGGTGGGGCGAAGGGGAAGCTGGGACGAAGTGAAAGAGTAGCATAGACATATATACACGACCAAATGTAAAATAGATAGCTAGTGGGAAGCTGCTGCATAACACAGGGAGATCAACTCGATGACGGGTGAGGACTTAGAGGGCTGGGATAGGGAGGGTGGGAGGGAGTCACAGGAGGGAGGGGATATGGGGATATATGTATAAATACAGCTGATTCACTTTGTTGTATTGCAAAACCTGGCACAACAGTATAAAGCAATTATATTCCAATAAAGAGCTTAAAAAAACAAAACAAACAAAAAATAGAAGTGCTTTGCTGACACCCTTAGAGGAGTTCGGGAGTTTGGGGGCACGAGTCACTCATCTCCTTGCATGGCCCTGCAGTAAACCTTTCTCTGATCCAAACCCCGAGGTTTCAGTCTGTTTGGCCTCACTGGGCGCTGAGCACATGAACTTCTGTGCTGGACCCTTCCTCAAAGTCCACCTCTCTTCCTCTGCCCCCTTGCCTGGGGCCAGGCTTGGCTTGGGCGTACCCTCTAAGTCTGAGCTGAGAGCTGTGATTCCCTGTGGGTTTAGAGGCTGAAACCAGATCGTCTGTTTGCACTATGGCCCTGCACTGAGGCTGTGCGGCTGGGCAAATCACCCTCTTTTAATACAAGAGGAGGATAAGATTGGCACTGAAGATGCAAAATTGCTGTGATGGTTGATTAACTTTATGAGCATACAAGACTCACTGGATCATACTGACAAGGTGTGTAGTAATCATTCCATAAGGATGATTATTAACATTTTGCAAAGTGTTGAACAAATTGACAAAAACACAGGTTGGATCCCGCAATGACTTTCTCACAACATCAGAATTATGCCCGAAACTTTGCCGTCGAATAGCGTGCCTTCCGTGACTCACCTCGTCCTCTTTCTGACTTAATACCATCTATTCTGTGTCTTGTTCACGAGGCTCTTCTTGTAGCAGCTTTCTTTTGTTAAATGGGACAAATTCTTTCGGCAAATTTTCTTTCCTCAAATGTGTCCTTCACAAATTTCCTTGTCTTCGCCTTTTTGATGTTACATCTCCAATTAAAAATCAACTCCGCGAACTTCCCTGGTGGCGCAGTGGTTAAGAATCCGCCTGCCAATGCAGGGGACACGGGTTGGAGCCCTGGCCCGGGAAGATCCCACATGCCGTGGAGGAACGAAGCCCGTGCACCACAGCTACGGAACCTGCGCTCTGGAGCCCATGAGCCACAACTACTGAGCCCGTGTGCCCCAGCTACTGAAGCCCATGCACCTAGAGCCTGTGCTCTGCAGCAAGAGAAGCCACGGCAATGAGAAGCTCGCACACCGCAGCTAAGAGTAGCCCCCACTTGCCACAGCTAGAGAAAGCCTGCACACAGCAACGAAGACCCAACATAGCCAAAAATAAATAAATAAACTTCAAAAAAAAATCAATTTCACGAAGAATTTTTGCATGACTGTATTTCCTACATAGCCAGTCTTATTTCTGTTTTTCCCCTGTATCACTCATCACGATCTGTAATGACTCCACCACTGGGATCTTATTGCATGTGTGCTTCCCCAGCAGATGAGAAGTTTCTATGAGGTTGAAGACATTACCCCAAAGCTTTGTACATAATCAGTTGTCTTAATAACACTCCTTTGTAATTTGAATAAATGTCCCATTTCCTTTAACTACACATGCCTTATGTCAGCCCTATTAATTTTATTTTTTAAATATTTTATTTACTATTTATTTATTTTTATTTTTGGCTGCGTTGGGTCTTAGTTGCAGCACGCGGGATCTTCGTTGTGGGTTCTCTAGTTACAGAGCACAGGCTTCTCTCTCGTTTGTGGCTCTCTAGTTGAGGTACGCGAGTTCAGTAGTTGTGGCGCAAGGGCTTAGTTGCCCTGCATCATGTGGGATCTTAGTTCCCTGACCAGGGATCGAACCCACATGCCCTGCATGGCAGGATGGATTCTTTACCACTGGACCATCAAGGAAGTCCCGGCCCTATTAATTTTTTAATTTTTAAATTTATTTATTTCTTTATTTGTTTATTTTATTGGCTGTGTTGGGTCTTCGTTGCTGCACATGGGCTTTCTCTAGTTGCGGTGAGCGGGGGCTACTCTTCGTTGTGGTGCGCGGGCTTCTCATTGTGGTGGCCTCTCTTGTTGCAGAGCATGGGCTCCAGGTGCGTGGGCTTCAGTAGTTGTGGCACATGGGCTCAATAGTTGTGGCTCATGGGCTCTAGAGCGCAGGCTCAACAGCTGTGGTGCATGGGCTTAGTTGCTCCGCGGCATGTGGTATCTTCCTGGGGCAGGGATCGAACCCATGTCCCTTGCATTGGCAGGTGGATTCTTACCCACTGCGCCACCTAGGAAGTCCCCCGGCCCTATTAATTTTAATTCTGTAAATTCAAACACTCCTTCAAAGACTAGAGTTGATATTCCGGGATGTTGCTTTGTATATATTTATTTTTTGCTTTAAGCCGTAGTTATTTGCATATTTTATTTCATTGTGGGCCAGTAATGTCACCAACTAAATGTTGTTATTCATGTTTTTATTTGCATTTCTTTGAGATTTACTCTGGGGCTAAAGGCATGATGGATTTTTGTCCTCCATGATTCAATAATGTGTGATCTCTTTTAAAGGTATAATTTATCAAGCAGTTTTTAATATTGTGTGACCCCTATGCATGTTTATTAAATTATTTTTACTTGTTGTCCAAAGCAAAGGAGATTGGTTAAAGCCTTATGTTATAACATATGGCTATCTCCTTATTCCTGTATTCCACAACTTTTTTACATCTTATTCTGTGATGCTAACATCTCATAATGTCCTTCCATTTCTGTTGGTTCTTTACAAATAAGGAGATTGCTTTTTTTCTCTGTTGTTAGAGTTGCAAATAATATTTCCAACATTTCCATTTGTCATTTGAATTTGCTAATGATTTTATTCTTACTGCCATGCAGAGCAGTTTTATCTATTTGAATTGATCAGCTTTTTATTTTGTGGCTTTTGGGTTTTGAAGTTATAGTTATGGAGGTCTCATATATATAAAAGAATATAGAAATTAATCTTTATATTCTCATAACAGCATGAAATGGTTTCATTTTTAAGCATGTAGATATTTGGTCAATTTGGATTTTTTACTAGTGGGTGATGTGAGGTATGGACCCAAGCTAATCTTTTTTTTCTCAAATGTCTAAGGTTATTGACTTTTCTTTTTGATTGCTATAATTGTCATTTTTTAATCAACAAAATGCTTTATGTATTTTGTGTGTTGCTATATTGGGGGTGACTATTTATTTATTTATTTATTTATTGGCTGCATTGGGTCTTCATTGCTGTGCGTGGGCTTTCTCTAGTTGTGGTGAGTGGAGACTACTCTTCGTTGTGGTGCAAGGGCTTCTTATTGCTGTGGCTTTTCTTGTTGTGGAGCACAGGCTCTAGGTGAGTGGGCTTCAGTAGTTGTGGCACGTGGGCTCAGTGTTGTGGCTTGTGGGCTCTAGAACACAGGCTCAGTAGTTGTGGTGCATGTGCTTAATTGCTCTGTGGCATGTGGGATCTTCCCGGCCCAGGGATCGAACCTGTGTCCCCTGCAATGGCAGGCGGATTCCTAACCAGTGTGCCACCAGGGAGGGCCCTAGCATTATTCTGTGTACTTATGTATCTAAGAACCGTGATACGCCTGAATAATTTCAGAATCTTCCAAGCAAAACAACGCATTTTCTTCCACTAGCAGATGTAACAACTTCAGTTTTGTTAAAAGGATGCTCTTCCCTTGTCTCAAATTCTAACGGCAATTCCAAGCTGAGATAATGTATCTTACTCTATTTAGTCTTTATCCTATTGCTGGATATTCTGTTGTCCTTCAGCTGGCTTTTAAGAACATATTGATAAGATCAGGAACAAGACAAGGATGACCACTCTCACCACTACTATTCAACATAGTTTTGGAAGTCCTTGCCACAGCAATCAGAGAAGAAAAAGAAAGAAAAGGAATCCAAATTGGAAAAGAAGAAGTAAAGCTGTCACTGTTTGCAGATGACATGGTACTATACATAGAAAATCCTAAAGATGCCACCAGAAAACTACTCGAGTTAAATTTGGTAAAGTTGCAGGATACAAAATTAACACACAGAAATCTCTTGCATTTCTATACACCAAAAATGAAAGATCAGAAAGAGAAATTAAGGAAATAATCCCATTCACCATTGCAACAAAAAGAATAAATATACCTAGGAATAAACCTAGCCAAGGAGGTAAAAGAACTGTACTCAGAAAACTATAAGACACTAATGAAAGAAATCAAAGACGACACAAACAGATGGAGGGACATACCATGTTCTTGAATTGGAAGAATCAACATTGTGAAAATGACCATATTACTGAAAGCAATTTACAGATTCAATGCAATCCTGATCAAATTACCAATGGCATTTTTCACAGAACTAGAACAAGAAATTTTACGATTTGTATGGAAATGCAAAAGACCCTGAATCGCCAAAGCAATCTTGAGAAGGAAAGATGGAGTTGGGGGAATCAGGCTTCCCGACTTCAGGCTATACTACAAGGCCACAGTGATCAAGACAGTATGGTACTGGCACAAAAACAGAAATATAGATCAATGGAACAGGATAGAAAGCCCAGAGATAAACTTTGGTCAACTAATCTATGATAAAGGAGGCAAGGATATACAATGGAGAAAAGGCAGCCTCTTCAATAAGTGGTGCTGGGAAAACTAGACAGCTACATGTCAAAGAATGAAATGAGAACACTTCCTAACACCATACACAAAAATAAACTCAAAATGGATAAAAGACCTAAATGTAAGGCCAGACACTATAAAACTCCTAGAGGAAAACATAGGAAGAACACTCTTCGACGTAAATAATGGCAAGATCTTTTTTGATCCACTCCCTAGAATAATGGAAATAAAAACGAAAATAAATAAGTGGGACCTAATGAAACTTCAAAGCTTCTGCACAGCAAAGGAACCTATAAGCAAGATGAAAAGACAACCCTCAGAATGGGAAAAAATATTTGCAAACGAATCAACAGACAAAGGATTAATCTCCAAAATATAAACAGTTCATCCAGTTCAATATCAAAAAACAAACAACCCCATCAAAAAATGGGCAGAAGACCTAAATAGGCATTTCTCCAAAGAAGACATACAGATGGCCAAGAGGCACATGAAAAGCTGCTCCACATCCCTAATTATTAGAGAAATGCAAATCAAAACTACAATGAGGTATCACTTCACACCAGTTAGAATGGGCATCATCAGAAACTCTACAAACAGTAAATGCTAGAGAGGGTGTGGAGAAAAAGGAACGCTCTTGCACTGCTGGTGGGAATGTAAATTGATACAGCCACTATGGAAAACAGTATGGAGGTTCCTTGCAAAACTAAAAATAGAACTACCATATGACCCAGCAATCCCACTACTGGGCATATAACTAGAGAAAATCATAATAAAAAAGACACATGCACTCCAATGTTCATTGCAGCACTATTTGAAATAGCCAGGACATGGAAGCAACCTACGTGCATCAACAGTGGTATATAAATACGAAGTACCTTTAAAACAGCAACATGTAGACGGAGAGACATCGCCTCAACAGAAGAAAAGTCAGAAATCAATGGCATGATATTTTCAATGAGCAGAAAGTGAATACCTCACAACGTAGAATTTTATACCTATGGAAAACAGGTGAAGTCAGATGACAGAATTGCCTAAATACCTGCATTATCAAATCATCCCTATGGGGGACGTTTTTGTCAGTGTACATTTCCTCATCAGAGCAGAATCCTTCTACATGTTTTGTGGCTATCGTTGTTCTGTGTCTTTTGTTTGGTCGTTTACCACCAGATGGGGCTGAAAGGTTCGATGGTGAACTTGAGGGCTTGACAGAGATGGAGGTTGTTCTCCAGGTGGACCTCTGGATCCCAGGAGGGAAAAGCCTGCGGGGGTGGGGGTGGGGATGGCAGAGACGATGTCCCTTCCCAGGTCTCCTAGCTGTTCTCAGCAAACCTGGGGGAATAAACGTGGTTTAAGACATAGGGACTAGACCCCAAAGACTCCTCTAGCTCATATGCTTCTCCAGTATTTCTGCTTCTGGGAAGCTTGACCTTCATTCTGAGCAAAAGAGAAACAACAAAAGGCAGGTCCAGATTCTCTTTCTTTGTAACTGCTCAGTCATCATTTTCCTTTGGTAAAAATCAAACGAATAAACTACCTTCATTGGGCCTCTCTATGAAACATTCCAAGAGAAGTACAAGCCTTTCTCAATGCCCTTCATCTGTGCTGCAATATTTGAATATATTCCTAATACATTTCTACCAAGAAACAAATGCATGAGTGGAGAGGTCTGTCACACCTCTGATCCAATACTATCGAGTTCTAGGTCCGCGTCTCTCCCGAGGCATTGAGCGATACGGACATTGCTTTGTTCCAAATAATGCCAGAAAACGGATCCTTAATGAATATTTGAAAGATGAATGGAAAATTAATACATTGTGAGCAGTTTACACTGCTATCCATCTTGGCAAAAGGGAGCTATTCGAGTGTATTTTTGTATTTATACCACTGATTCACATAATTTACATAAAAATCAAGAATTTCTTCAAAGCTGGACCCCCTGCTGCCCCCCAAAAAAACCTTTAAAAAACCTAAATGAAAAGTGTCACAGGTGTGTTGACACACCCCATCTCCATTAAATCAATCACTGTGATCAATTCTTAACCAAGAGAGTGTACATGATTTACATTGATTTTTTGAGTCTATTTCACTGAGTTATAAATTACATTCAATAAAATGCACTCCTATCAATATGTAGTTTGTGGGACTTCCTAGGTGGTGCAGTGGTTAAGAATCCGCCTGCCAATGCAGGAGACATGGGTTTGATCCCAGCCCCAGGAAGATACCACATGCCGCCGAGCAACTAAGCCCGTGTGCCACAATGAAGAGTAGCCCTGGGCTCCTCACAGCTAGAGAAAGCCCATGTGCAGCAACAAAGACCCAACACAGCCAATTAAATAAATTAATTTAAAAAAAAACATGTAGTTTGTGGCTTTCAAGAAATTTCTACAACAGTACATAACGCCCCCACCCCCAACACAATATATAAGAATTCCATCATCACAAAAATTTCCCTTCTACATATTTGCAACCAATCCCCTGAATCCAAATACTCTGGTATCCCCTGATCTATTTTTGCTCATTTACGTTAGTTTTGCCTATTCTAAAAACTCACATACATTGAATCATACGGTATTATTTCTTTTGTGTTAGGCTTCTTAACCCATGGTGATGCCTTTGAGATTCATCTGCATTACTTATGCTAGTACACTGTTCCTTTTAAAATGTCTGTTATTCAAGTGTATGCATATACGCACCTAAGGGGGCTTGAGTAACATGCTGATAGACATTTAGATGACTTCCAGTGGTTCTATCGTGACAAAGCTGTGGCCATAGTATTCACCCGGTAGACTGGCTAAAATAATGAGACTGACTATAGCAAGATTGCAAAGATGGGGAGCATCCCATATATTGCAGGCAAGTCGGCAAAGTTGTACAAAAACCAGGAAATGGTTTGGTAGTTTCTTATGAATTAAACACAATTACAGTCAACTCTGGTTATTCACATTCGGTAAAGACCTGTTCTGTAATCTTACTACAAACCTTGAGTGAGTGAGGAGTGAGACAAGCCACTGGGGGGACACACAAGGTGAGGTTTTTGGGAGACTGCGGCCACAAAGTTTTTGTTACTGATCGACACATAACCTTGCTTTATGTGTGTATTTCTGTTTAAAGACACATTATGAATTTATATGGTTGATTCACTAGCATTGAATCTGTGACCAGCAATGCCAGAACTCATGGCTAAATAAGCTTATCCTCCACATGTGTATTCTAGCCTAACCCTAACCCTCACCCTCACCCTCACCCTCACCCTAACCCTAAAGCTTTTTGCTGGCGTCACTGCCTTCTTGAGCTCAGGAGCCCCGGACAGCACTACAGCCCTACATCAGGGGTGGGGGTAGCTTAGGCAGCAAAATCACCCAGAAAAAGCACAAAAATGTTAAAATCATGGCACTAAATAGACTACAAGAAGACCCCTGTTTACAATATGAGCTGAAACAAGAAGGCTTGTCAACCTCAGTTGAAACTTTCTCATCAGGCGACTTGAGTTTCTCGCCTCTCTGTGCTTGACCGTGAATGCCCGTGACAGCACCGTGACTATTGATTTTGAGCCTACAAATACATTTTGTCAAGTTGGCAAATTCACAAATACAGAAATTCACAAACTCACAAATATAGTCTGAGGATGACAACCGAGTGTGTCACATGACACAGCAATTCCTCCTGACCCAAGAGAAATAAAATATATGCTCATTAAAAAACACATACAGGCATGTTTCCAGCAACTTTATGTATAAAAGCCCAAAATTTGAACAACCCAGTCTTTGAAATGTCCATCCATGTGTGAAGGGCTGAACACGTTATGACGTGCTCATAATGGAAAACCACACAGCAATGAAAAGAACAGGCTTGGATGCGATTGAAATGTATCACAAAATAGATAGTCAGTGGGAAGTCATTGCATAACAAAGCGAGTCCAACTCGAGGATGGAAGATGCCTTAGAGGACTGGGGCGGGGAGGGTGGGGGGGACTCGAGGGGGGGGAGTCAAGGAAGGGAGGGAATACAGGGATATGTGTATAAAAACAGATGATTGAACTTGGTGTACCCCCCAAAAAATAATAAATAAATTATATATAAAAAAAAAAGCGCAGCGAGCTAAAGAAATGACACACAAATGAGTACACACTGTGTGACTTGATTTATGTGGAGTTCTTGAACAAGGTAAAGGAACCTGTGGCAGTTAACACCAGATCTGATGGACTAGTGATTAGAGGACATGGGTTACAAGGGGAAGTGACGAGTTGGGAGGTGACACATCCTATACCTTGGTTTTGGGTGGTGACGGGGTGCATATATTCATCAAAAGTTATACAATAATGTCTTCAAAATGGGTGCATTTTACAGTAGGTAGGTGAATTATACATCCATCAGATTTTTAAAAATAAACGAAAACCTGTAGCCAGAGAGTAAAAGCACATTGCTCACAAAGAATGATACCAACAGATGACATCTCGGCAGAAATGATGAGAGCCAGCAATCAGTGGAGTGAAATCTACAATGTTCTAAAGACAGTGTTGCCCATAGAGAATTCTCCATCAGTAAAGAAAAAATCATCAGAAATAAAGGGAAAGATACCATCCAAAGGAGGAGGAGCTAGTTTGTTGGGATATTCCTTTGGAAGTATTGCCCCGGTGTGCCCAGGATGGACGGGGGACCACGTACCAGCAGACCCTCTGAGAACTTTGAGTGTCTCCATGTCACTGTGATACTCAGGTAGTGTTACAATCATTGCCAGCCTCACTGGCCGGAGGGTCCTGGGGTATTCCTGTGGAGACTGGTCTCACCTGCCGGCCCTGGGTCTCAGATCAGAGCATCAGCTCACGTCTGGAACCTGGAAGAAGGGTCATGACCTTGTCAAATTGTGTCCTGTTACAAGGAGAGCAGATTCTTATTGACCTTATGTAAATACATGTATTTGGATGAAAACAGAATACTTACTATGAGTTTTTGAATACTGGAGGGATCAGGAAGGGAGAAAAAGATCAATGTTTCAACTTTTGTTTATAAAAGTACACTTTACCAAATTGCTGTAAGTTATGGACCGCTTAAAAGACAGGAGAAAATGTATCCTCTATATCTGGAAAACAAAACTTTAAAGAACCAGCAATGTTTTAAACGCAGTCATAGAATTACAATCATCTTCATGAGTTCATTTAGCTTCTTGCATTTAACTCTTGTTTGGCTTGATCTTGGGTTAGCAGCTTTGTGAATCAATCAGTTTCCATTAGAGTTTTAGAAATTCTTGCCCAATTCTGTGTTATGACCCTAAAGTTATCAGAAATCTGCATTCTACAGTCCTTGTCGAAGTTTTTCCCATGAGTCACTTTGAAGAGGAAGCATTGTTTCCTGTAGTTGATTATAAATTTTTTCAGAGAAGAATCAAGAGTAAAGCAATAACTAACTTTTGTGATTTCTCTGAAGTTTACAAGTAGATAACAAAACCTCAAAGCCAAGTACAAGACTAGGGTCTGATACTGTGTACACCGTAGGTTTCTCTTGATGAATGTTCTAGAGCCATCCCATTTCTATCAAAGATATTTACGGTATTTTCCTAAGACACAGAATCTTTCTTCCCTGGGCAGATGACACTAGAGGGAAAGAAAACATTTTATAATCTTTTACTAAAAATATACCAGTATGGGAATGTAAATTGATACAGCCACTATGGAGAACAGTATGGAGGTTCCTTGAAAAACTAAAAAGAGAACTACCATATGATCCAGCAATCCCACTACTGGGCGTATACCCAGAGAAAACCGTAATTCAGAAAGACACATGCACCCCCATGTTCATTGCAGCAATATTTACAATAGCCAGGACACGGAAGCAACCTAAATGTCCAGCAACAGATGAATGCATAAGGACGATGTGGTACATATATACATACAATGGAGTATTACTCAGCTGTAAAAAGGAACGAAATTGGGACATTTGTAGAGACATGGATGGACCTAGAGACTGTCATACAGAGTAAGTCAGAAAGAGAAAAACAAATATGGTATATTAACACATATATGCGGAATCTAGAAAGATGGTACAAATCAACCGGTTTGCTAGGCAGAAACAGAGACACAGATGTAGAGAACAAACATATGGACACCAAGGGAGGATAGCGGGGGTGGGGTTGGGAGTGGGGGGTGGGATAGCGGGGTGGTGTGTGGTTTGGTGTGGGATGAATTAGGAGATTGGGATTGCCAGATATACATTACTAATGAGAAAAAAATATCAAATTGTACACTTTAAACATATGCAGTTTATTTTATGTCAATTATATCTCAATAAAAGTTCTTAAAAAAAGAGTGAAAAAAAAAGTAAACCAATAACCTAAGAAATTTTCTGCCTTTAACAGAGAGAAAATTAAACTTGTTTTGTATCATTACATTATTGAGCTCATTTTAAAAATCCTTACAAATAAATCTGTACAATTTTAGCCAGCTCTGACCTCATAACATAACATTTCTTTTCCACAAAACTTCTGCAGCTTTCTATACCCATTTAGATTTTTGTCTGCTTTTTCCTTTCTTACTCTGCAACAACCAGTCATTTTATTTTAGGAAAAAATTACTCTTTTTTCCTTAACAAAACACATCTGACGTTTCTTGTATACTCTTTATAATAAAAAATCCCATCTTCTTTCGTATACAAAGTCATATTTTGTGTACAAAGTTGTTCCCTTCCCTTTTATTGTTCCTAATAGCTTTATTTTTACACATGGATTATAAAATTTAACTATGAATAAACTTTACTTTCCGATGAAAACTAGGAAGCAGGTAATTGTGAAGTATCATATGTTAGCAAATTTATAAATTTGTTTTTTATAGTACTATTTTTTATGTAGACTCAAATATCTTTAGTCTTTTTGTAAAAATTAAAAAGCCAAAAGCAGAAAAACTCATTTTTAGCAATTTATATCTCAGTATTTTATCTTATCTGAAAGTGATTTAGATATTCAAAGAAGATCCACTCTTTAACTTAGTGTAAACTTTCATTTTATGTACATCTTATTTAAATTACTTGTTTTCAACAATTATGCTTAGATTAGACATCACACAGCTAACTGTCATCTTAAGTTATTTTTCTTGACAAATTTTGTAACATAGAAACAGCGTGAGTTGACTTGACATGGAAACCAGGTAGGAAAGTGTGTGCATTACACTGAATGTTGAGAAGACATCTCTGCTTTTATTAAACCAACAAACATAAACTAGCTTATGTTTATCAAAGATTATCCGTGCTCATGTGACCTTGAAAACCATTTGGGCTAGTGTTTATATTTCTGAGGGTTTCAGGAATACTAAATTTATATAAGCACTGTTTTTCTTTTCCTTTTATTTTTTTTTTAATTTATTATTTTTTGGGGGGTACACCAAGTTCAATCATCTGTTTTTATGCACATATTCCCGTATTCCCTCCCTCCTTCGACTCCCTCCCCCACCCTAGCACTGTTTTTCTTTAATTCATTTAAATAGAACTCAAAAAAAAGTCACATATACATAATACCTACACACATAAACGTGAAGACAGATACAAACCAGACCTTAGGGCTTCCAGTTTTAAATTTTAGCCATGTCTCAGGTACAACAATAAAACTCAAAGAAAAAAAAAAAGAAAGAAAAGCTGGATCGAAACTGTGTTTCTGGCAGATGAACTAAGTTAAGGTTACCTGCTCAAATGGCCAAAGATTTACACTAAAGGCTTTTTATTTGTGCACTGTAAGGAATTTTAGAGAAGCTATTTCTGGAGTCCTTCTGTCCTTTAGAAGCTTCTGCATCAATGAAAGCATGCATCCCATCACCTCTGAGAGGCTCGGGACCCTCTCTTTTCAAGGGTGCCCCTCAGGGCGGACCATGTTGTCTCAGTTAAAGTTTCCCCAAAGTCGCCACTACAATCCCAAAAGTTTACAAGAGGCACAAGATCCAGTCCATGGAGGGTATAGATACAGGAAGCAGGAGTTTTTCAGGGAGGTGGAATGTTTCAGACCAGGTGGAACCCATCACTGCTTTTAGCTTCCCTAAGACGTCTTGAATACAAAGGGCCCTTTTCTTAACAGCTGTTCTAAAACACAAGCGATCACGTGTTCCCCTCATCCCCGCTTTTTGAACGGAATATGGAGACTTAACAAGAAGTGGCAACAAACAAAATACAGGTATGCACAGTGAAGTTGGAGCACGCAGAACGTAGAGAGTGGATATTGGGCGGCGGGGGGCCGGGGGGGGCATTACAGAGATGGGCTTTTACATGTCTGTTAGTAGGTTGGGATTTTACAAAACTGACGGATTTCGGTGCTGCGTTCCCCAGTGTATCAGAGAAAGGCTTATAGTCTGTGAACTGAGAACAGGTGCAGGTCCAGAGAACACTGTGAAAAGGAGACCAGATTCGGAGGAAGACGAAGCTTTCCATCCATGCAGCCCTGTAGGGAGGGGAGGCTGCAGGAGGCCCCCAGCAGGGCGAGGGCTCATGCCAGCTCAGGCTGCCCCCCAGCAGATGAAGTCAGCGATAAGGGGGCTGTGGGGCTGGACCTGCAGAGGGTTTGGACGCGGTTTGTATAGCAGAAGAAGGAGGAGCTTGGAAGGGCTCAGGCTGAGCTCACTGGCTGAGGATTTTCTCAGGGGGAGTGGACGAGTGGCATCCCTTCCCAGGTGGTCCTTGAATTCATCCCCTGAGGCCATTATAATAAATGGCCACTCACTAGGCAGCTGAAAACAGCAGACATTCAGTCTCTCATGGTTCTGAGGACCAGACATCTAAAATCAAGATGTCTCAGGACTGGGACCCCTCGAAGGATCGAGGGGAGGGTCCTTCCTGCCTCTGCCAGTGTCTGGGGGCCCCAGGGGCTCCTTGGCTTGTGGCTGCACCCCTCTGACCTCTGCCTCCATCGCCACCTGAACTTCTCTGTGTGTCTCTGTGCCTTCTTCTCATAAGGGCACCTGTCATTGCATTTAGAGCCCACCCTAAATCCAGGATGATCTCATCTCAAGACCCTCAACTAAGTAGCTCTGCAAGGGCCCTATTTCCCAATAAGGTCACATTCTGAGCTTCCGGGTGGACATTGATTTGGGAGACAGTATGCAACCGCTACAGTCGTGGTCAGCCTAGATGAATTCTGTGGAGCCCTATGGCAAAGACACAGAACAGAAGAAGCCCCTGGACTAAGTCCAATAGCAGCTGTCGGCAAGGGCTCTCTTGACCTTGTCCGAATAGCACCCCACCTCACCCAAGACCTTGGCCGAATAGAGCACCCCCATCACTCCTTACTAGGCAAAGTATCCAACATTTAGCACCCTGACCAATCACCTAATGACACCCCCTGCCTTAGGGGGTACTGACCAGTCGATTGATGCCATGTTCCTGGCAGGAATTGTCTTTGTCTTGAGGGTATAGAAATTGGCTACAACCCCACGAAAGGGTCGGCTCTCTCTGGTCTGCCAGGAAGTCTTCCAGCGTCCCTTCTCTCTAATAAACTCTATCTTCCTCACATTCTGCCTTGTGTCTGGAAATTGTTTTCCAACCCATGCTCGAGCCTCAACAAATTGCATGTTCTGCACACCTGTGGCCTCACCTGTTCCATCTGGCAGCCCTTGCTTGGAGGAAGGTGACCCAGGACAGTGGGGTTTCCTGACCCCTCCTACGGGTGCATGCTGGGGGTCAGCCCGGGCCTCAGCAGCTAAGCCAGCCAATCGCTTTGACTGGTCACTGTGCCCCTCACTGCCTGAGGGGCGATGGCAGGTAGAAGGCGCTAGAGCCCGTTTGCAAAGGTCTTCTGCGCTCTCCACCTCTGTGGACCTGTGGGGTGAGTGTCAAAGTCCCCATTGTACAGAAGAATAAAGTGACTCGCCCAGGTACCCCAGGTACCACCTGCCCTGGAATCCAGGGCCTGCCCCTGTCTCCCCAGGGTCTCGAGCAGGTGGGGTCAGGTGTCTGAGCAAGCAGACCGACAGATGCCAACCTCCAGGCAGGAGTGGAGGTCACCTTCACTGGGTGGTGTTGCGAGGCTCTCTGAGGTGCAGACAGCCTGCGGCCCCTGGGGTCCCGGGAGGGCAGAGCACCAACCCTGCATGCCTGCCTTTCAGGGGATGCTGTCAGTGATGCTTCTCCTCCTGGCCTTGAAGCTTGGCATCACTGCCCTGTCCTCTGTCCTCTGGTGGAGACAGTCCTGGTCAGCTCTCCCCAGGGTGAGTCCGGGGGCTCACGTGGCAGCACGGGTGGTGGACACGGGGCCGTGGTAGGTTGCACTGAGGTAGACCCCTCACTGAGGATGAGACAGCAGCTGGGAGGACAGGACAGCGAGAGGGTGGGGGTCTGGGACGAGGGTGAGGGGAGGATTGCCGGTGAGGACCTGGTTGGACCTGGGAGGCAGCTGCGTCACTGTTGTCCCCACTGGTTCAGTGAAAGGCGCCTGAGCTGAGCGGAGGATTTGGGTCCCACCCTTGGATGAATCACAACGTCCCCCGCCCCAGCCAACCTCTACCCCCGAGGGCTGGTGGACCTGTTCTCAAGGATTTTCTCCTGCTGGGATCTTCCTGCCTCCCATTTCACACTTGTTAGGAAGACCTTAACACACCTCCCTTACGAGTGAAAGAGAAAGAGACTCAAGCCAAATCCCACAACTCAAACACGGACAGAATTAACCAGTTTGCTTTATTCAAGATTTTATTAAGGAACCACATGAGCAATGGCAGATGCAGAAACACTCTGAGAGCCGTCTGTGGCCTCATAACTGTGGTCTGCCTGGCTGAGGGCCCACAGGGTGACATTAGGGGGAAATGGTGTTGCGAGAGATGCAGGGTCTGAAGCTCAGACCCCAGAGTGAAACGCTGGCCGCCTCCTGTCTCCTCCAGGATGAGATTCCTGGCTCAGAGGGGAACCGATCACATGCCCCAAAGAGCATATGCTGGTCCGGATCCTGGATTTGATGAGCATGTGACCTCTTAGGGGAGAGAGACACAGTGAGAGAGAAAGATGGAGGTGGGGGGCGGGGAGAAGGGGAGAGAGAGAGAAAGATGGAGAGAGGGAGAGAGAGAGATTTGCAGTGACCTGTGAAAACCAATGTCCCTGAGACAGGGAGCCCTCACCTCACTGAAAACTTCAGCCTGAGATCACCCAAGGAATGTATAAACAAATTTGTCTTCTTCTAAGTAAGTGTGTTTATTCAGTGTGGTGTCCTGGTCACCTCACGACCCCCAGACTGCAGATGGGTCAGGGAACCCCAGGAAGCCAGGCTGGGTGGTCATCACAGGGACTGTGAGGCCATCCCCATGAGGCTGGTGCTGGGGTCCCCACCTTAGCCTTCGAGGTGTCTGCAGGTCTCAGGGGAACGGCCACATGCAGACCCTGCCCTCCACGGGCTTTCACCTTTTATCACAATATTTTTACCAGCTCACAGCACATGAGGAACACTTAGATTAGATTTTAGGAACTTAGATTAGATTTTAAGATACTGATGGATTTCTGCTTGGTGCCACACAGTGTACAAGATGTGTGTTTTCCTACTGTTTTTAAAATGGACAACCAACAAGGACCTACTGTATAGCGCAGGGAACTCTGCTCAATGTTATGTGGCAGCCCGGATGGGAGGGGAGTTTGGTGGAGAATGGATACATGTGTATGTACAGCTGAGTCGCTTTGCTGTGCACCTGAAACTATCACAACACTGTTAACTGGCTATACTCCAATATAAAATTAAAAAGTTTAAAAAAAAGATGTGTGTTTTCAAGGTCAAGTCTTCCCTAAATGAGCCTAGTAGGGGATACATAAAGACAATGTTTCTCAGTGCTCTGTGAGTACTGCCCACATGCTGCAGGAGGCCCAAGCCCACACAGCTCCCCTGCAGTATTCAGCAGAGAAAGTTGTGTGAATTGACACAGAAGATCAAGGGAAACCCACTCTCCTCTCCTTCAACCTGCAGTCACTCATGGAAAGGGACATTTGGGGAGGCCAGCAGGACCAGGGCCTGTGCTGGGGCCACCCAGGGTCTGGGAAAAGAAAACTACTGGATCGTGTGAAAGGGCCAAGGTTAAGTTCACCCCCGTTCACAGAAAGGAGAGCTGAGAATGAAAAGCTCACTTGCAGCTGTAAACTACCTGCGGGCTCCTTGGCTGTGGCTTAAGTTTTGTGGATTGTTACAATTCGAACGTGTTACATGTCACCTGGATGAGTGCTTGCCAAACTACAGGTATGTGTGTGTGACGGTGGTGTGTGTGATGGCGGGTGTAGCTGTTACAGTGTTTGTCAAATTTGGGTGCCACTTGTACTGTTATTTGATGTTTTTCTTGAGAGCAATTTGCTTTTTTTACTTAGCTTCATTCTAAGCAATAAAATGTTATGTTTGTTGTGCTGATTATATTTTTATTATATGTTTGATGATAAATTATAAATTATACGATATAAATATATATAAATATAAATATGTATATATTATATGATTATATTATAAATACCTACTTAAAGCTACTATTTAAAAAAATGCCTGCAGGCTCCTCGTTCTATCTGTGCAGAGAGGTGAAAAGAAAGAAGCATGCTGAACTAGTCACAGTTTCTTCCTGAGAGATTGTGCCAAGTTCTTCTTCAACAATTCAGCATTCACTATGAAGTTTCTGGAATATACTTTACAGTTGCAAAGCAAGTAACGGAATAGTTGTAGAAAACTGAAGATGTTCACGTGAACTGGAAATGAGGAGGGTTCACCTGCCACTTGCAGTAAATCGCGCCCTTCTGTACTTGAACACTTCAGATCCTGGGTCTAGTTTTCTTCTCACTGGTCACACAAGTCAGCTAAAAATAGTGGCTCCTGCAGATTCAGACCCAAACATGAAAGGAGTACTTGTTTCTTTCACATTATGTCACATCATCTGTGTGTTCCTAAGATAAAACCTCCTGGAAAAGAGCCCCTTTTTCTCTCACTGATGGGTCTAGTTTGTAATAGTTTTTGGTGTCAGAAATATGTGAGTTTTTTAAAATAAGTTGATACATTTTGCATCCTTTTGGTAGCCTCTAGGAAAGCTTACATGATTCTAGATATTATAGATATTTTATATTTATAGACATAACAGGAATTACCTATCAACAGCTCTTTATTTTCTGTCCTACTTTCTGCACCCTAATTCCAGGTTCTAGGTTCTGCATAAGTTAGGACATTGACGGTGAGTAACAACAACAGCAAAAAAAACAGAACAAAACCAAAACCAAAAACACAAGCAAACAAACAAAACCCCAAAAGAATGAAGAGTGGTTTGAATCGATTAAGAGCTTATTTTTTTCTGACAGGTGTGCAGGTGGGTTGTTGGCACTGGGTATCAGGATTGAGGTCTCCAATTTCTTACCATTTTATTCTTTTTTTTTTTTAAGTTCACTCATTTTAAGAAAATTTTTATTTTTATACAATTTTAATGGTTACACTCCATTTACAGTTATTACAAAATATTGGCTAAATTCCCCATGTTATACAATACATCCTTGAGCCTGTCTCACCCTAATAGTTTGTACCTCCCATCCCCCACCCCTGTGTTGCCCCCCCCCCGCCCGCCACCACCACTACTTTGTTCTCTACATCTGTGAGTCCGTATCTTTTATGTTACGTTCACTAGTTTGTTGTATTCTCTAGATTCCTTGTGTAAGTGATATCATACACTGTTTATAGCCCTCGGTCTGACTTATTTCACTTAGCATAATGCCCTCCGAGTCTGTCCCTGTTGCTGCAAATTTTCTTGCCATGGGTCACTGCAAGAGCCGAGAGAGAAAAGGAAGAAGCCAGGAAGAAGGTGGCACCAAATCAGGGGGCAGACTTCTCCCATGTGCCCTGCAGACTCGCGCACCTGCCTCGCTGAGGCCGCGGCCCCATCGCGACGGACGTGCTGGTCTCCGGTGGGTGTGGGATCGTCTCCTCTCCTCTTCTGTTCTCCGGAGCCCACGTGAGACAACTCACGTGCTATCTGAAGCATTTTTCAACTGGCCTGTGACATCATCTGGGCCTGGTAACGCTGAGCTTTTAAATGACTGGTTTTGTCTTATTTAGTAATTATAACTCTTGTCTATTTCTTCTGTTTGTGTGTGTGTGCTTGTCACATATTTTTAATTCACTCCACAGTGATATTTATACTGTCAGCTCACTAAACACCACCTCTCAAATCAAGCTTTTAGGGTGAAAGAGCCACGTTGAGAAACTTTATTTCACTTGGTGGATGACAGAAAACACACAAGGCTTGAGAACGACATTGACGTCATTTCTCTGGACTGTCTCTGGGGGAGCTTGTTTACCTACATGTCCTGGGTTTAAGCCTCTGAAAATGATAGGCTTAACCTTGATCTCACTTAAGCTGTCAATTTCAATTTCTAGTTGCCTAAAAGATTTCTCTACTTTTGTGCTCAGCAAGCTCCTTATTATGGCTGGGTTTCATCTCCTCGAAATTCATGTGTCAAAGTCCTAAACCCGGCCCCTCAGGATGTGGCTGTGTTTGGAGACGGGGTCTTTAGAGAGGTGAATAAGGTAAATGCAGTCACTGGGGTGGGTCTGAATCCCATAGGACTGGTGCCCTTATAAGAAGAGGAGATCAGGACACAGACACACACAGACAGACGACCTTGTGAGGACACAGGGAGGAGATGGCCGTCCATGTGCCGAGGGGAGAGGCCTCAGGAGGACCCAGCCCTGCCCGCACCTGGATCTGGGATCCCAGCCTCCAGGATGGGAGACAGTGCATGTCTGCTATTTAAGCCGCTGTGGACTGTGGTGTGTGATGTGGTGACCTGAGCTGACTCAGACACCCTCAGACCCAAGAAAGACAACACCCCTCCTCAAATTGTTTCCTCTGCCTTCACCATCCTGTTTAACCCCACCCCCCACCCCCACCTCGGTCACTCATCCTCTAAAACTTGAAATCATAACCCTCGTTCCCATAATGACATGGCCTAATGAGAGCGTTTCCTCAAAGGCTCTTCCCTTTTACGTCTGTCCTGCAAGGTGCTGCTGGCCAGGCTCTGACAGTGCCCTTGACCCCTACTCAGTCGACAGCTGGGCCACTTCACCACCACCTGCACAAGACCGTCTAGTGGTCATGCGATCTGGAACCTCCCGTCATCTGGGGGACGTGACCACTTCTGCCCCCAAATCTTCATTAACCCGGGCAGAGCCTTAGTTTCTATAACATACCTTGTGTTCCCCCCAAATAACACTTTGTCTGTGTTATTCCCAATTCCTAAAATACTTTCCTTTCTGGCACCTGCTTGTGAGTATCCTGACAGCATGGTAATGTCTCCTCCTCCAGGAGGCGTTCTTTGATTGCACATGCCGGGTGTCCTCACCGCCCCCGCCCCCTCCAGCCTCTACGGGATGCGTTTCCCTTTTTCTGCTGAAGAATTGTTTCATCATAACCTGTGACTTGCGTGAGTGTTTTCTTGCTTCTCTCCACAGCTGTCCTTGTGGACAAGGGATGTATTCTCCTCAGAACCTTACATCAGTCTGTATCATTTTATGTCCCAACGTTAGGGCAATCCCAACCATTGTCCTAATTTTGCAGCTAAGAAGGTTCAGGAGAGCAGGTGGGCGCAGTCATGGATAACCCCAAGTCAGTGGCATCACACATCTCACCTTCTAAACCCTCGCACAGCAGAGTGAAACGTATGGCCAGAGTGACAACCCCAGAGATGCCGCCTTACTTGGTCACTAAGGAGAACGGGTCCCCCCCCCGCCCCCAACAGCAGAAGTCAGGCTTCCCAGTACTGGGAAAGGCGTGGGGTTTGAAAGCAGGAAACCTGGCTTCCTATCTGGCTCAGCCATGTACCAGCTGTAGAACTCTCAGAAAATCTTGGAAAGCTTCTCCACCTCCATGATGTATCAGCTGTGTGGCCGTGGCAGACCCCTCTTTATTAGCTTTAGTTTCCTTTGTTAGGAATAAAAGCTTCTACCTTATAATGCAATTGTTTAAATGTCATATGAAACTCAATATATCTAAAACTAAACTCATTTCTTAGGTTTCTGACAATTGCATAAATGCCATCATTCACTTGGTTATCTAGGCATAAAAACTTAGATATATCTTTAATTCTTCACTTGTGTGAAGTTTATTGTGAAGTTCAGATTTTGCCTGTAATGTTTTTTTTTTTATCTTGGGTTCATCTCATCTCCTTCTGCTGCCCTCAGCATTGGCTGGGCTGTAATCTCCTCCTCTGGTCTAAATGTACTAATTTCCTAATGAAATTTTTCCATTGTCATAGTTATATTAACCCTGCTACTGACCTAATATTTTAAAAATACTATTTCCATAATATCACTCTCAATAAAACTGATCATTGACTCAAATAAAAAAAAAGAAAGAAAAAAAGAAAAGCTTCTACCTTATCGTGAATCTGAAAACACATGTAAAGTATGACTGCACACAGTAAGTGCTAAAGAAATGCTCATTTTACTGGGTCCCAGCGCTCAGGTAAGAAAGTGCAGTGTAAGCGAAGTATGGTCTATCTGAACCGTGGAATATTATTCAGCCACGAAAAGGGAGTTCAGACGCTTGCTACAGTGTGGATGAATCTTGGAAACATTATGTTCAGTGAAAGAAGCCGCACAAAGACCACAGATTATCTGATTCTATTTACGTGAAATGTCCAAAATAGGCAAATCTATAGAGACGGAAAACAGAGTGTAGTTGTCAGGTGGGGGGAGGGATGTAGGGACTGACTGCTCAGAGGTGTGGGGTTTCTTTTTGGGGTGGTGAAAATGTTCTGGAAATAGATACTGGTGGTGGTTGTACAGTCTTGTGAATAGGCTGAAAACCACTGATTTGTATACTTGAAAATGGGGGAAATCTATCATATGTGAATTATGTCTCAGTAAAATGAAATAAAATAAAATAAAATAAAAATGAAATAAATTAAAAAGTCCAGAGCCTTCCTGGAGCAAACAAGACCCTTCTCTACGAGCCGGTGTGGCCACGTTTCTTGACCTCGGTTGCTGCTGCCTGGGCTCTGGCCTCGTGTCTTGCTTCCTCTAGCTTCTGGCCTTTTCCCTGGGCTGCCCTTGAGCCAAAGTCCTCACCCCTCACATCTCCTTTCCCTTTCACTTGCTGTCTCCTCCTAGCCCTGCTGGGGTAGGGGTGCGGTCAGCTTAGAAGTCATCGCCCCAAAGTGCCGTCTCTCCATCTCTGCACCCAGTGGTATTGCCATGGGCGTGTTGTTTTCTGAGTGCAGACATGCTCGCCTGCGTTCCAGCTGTCTGCTCAGTCCTCTATCCCCTGGTAGAAAGCAAGCCTTTTGGAGGCAGAAACTCTCTGTCACGTTGGCCATGGTCTCTTCCAAGTGCCTCTTGCGATACTTGGTGCCCACTACACACAGGTCCTTAGTCTTCTCTTCCAAACACGGCAGGTAGTTGTTTCCATGCAGGTGAGAACATTCAAGTTCAAGGAAATGAGGAGGATGTTTAAATCCCATAATACAAGGGGAGCCACCCTGTAGGTCCAGAACCATCTCACCACAAAGCCCAGCTTTGCGCACGAGGCCAGGTCTGGCCCGCCTCGCCACCCCAGGTCTGCAGGTTATCCCTCCCAGTGCTGTCCTGCAAAGCTGGCCAAGCCGGGGTCACAAACCTGTAGGTGGCAGTGGGCCCCCGGCCCACACCAATGTGTTCCTTTCCAGGAGTCTGGTATCTGGAGACTTTGGAAAATTCAGCATCTTAAAAGAACAAATCAATCATGCTAAAACCTTCAGTGGATGGACAGTTTGGTAGTAACAGTTAACCCGGCCGGGTCTGGCTGTCCTGTGGGAGCCGGGAGGAAGCAGGTGGGGGCCTGCATGGCTGTAAAAGACTGCCTGTCGGTGGCCCCAGACAGTAACAAGGTACAGGCTGGACCACGAGAAGCTACTGATACCCAGTGGTTTTTGACCTACAGAGGCGGCAATTTCATGTGATTTGATCTGGTCGCCAGCGTGGCACTGGGCACCTGGTGGCTTCAGGAGTGATCAAGAGGCCATTGTCCTCACAACAGACCCCAACAGAGGCAGCCCGGGCTCCCCCGGCCAATTTCCCCATCACTGTCCTCACCCACGTCACGGGCGTGGAGGCCCCAAGGCGTTCAACACAGGGAAAGAGGACGTATGTGCTTCTCACAGCTCAGCACATCCTCTAAGGTCAGAATAATCTCATGGGGGAGGCAGGGGGCGTGGGAAGGGGCTGCAAGCACTGGGCAGAGAGTGGTGAGACCCTAGCCCAGAATGTTCGGAGCCACTCAGGGGGTATCCCAGACCATGAAGCTAGGGGGTGGCCCCCACTTACCTTCCGGGGGCTGGTTATTCTGCTGGAGGCTGACCTCCGGTTCTAGGGGTCTCGCCAGAGAGGAGGGAGACAACCAGGGTTTGGTGCATGTCAAAGATGACGTACAGGGCTGTGGGGAGCCGAGCTGTAGGATAAAAAGGGTGCTCTGACGACCTGTGACGTTTGGCTGTGGCTGTGGCTGTCGCTGTCAGCGGGGGCTCCGGAAGTCTCTTACATTCTCTGTAATGTCCCCCCTGGTCGACTGCGCCTCTGTCTCAGGTATTTCACTCTTTATATTTTCATGTTCAGGAAAAGTTCAAGCACAAGTAAGCAAGTAGGAGAGGTAGATGGATAATCATGCAAACAGGTGTGGTGTGGGGTGAGGGCTGGTGCTGTGTGGGTTCCAAGTCCCACTAGGGGCTGGCTATGTAAGGTGTTAAGAGTCAGGAAATGCTTGAGAACCTCTGCCCCCGAAAGGCAGCCAGGTAGCAGTTCCTGGTTTGGCTTCTAGGTGGCAGTAGACCAACTTCTAGATCAGGCATGAAGCCAAACCCAGATTCTGCAAGGGCCCCAGGGCCACACATGCACCCACAGAAGGAGGCTTCCCACATGGAAGAAAGTTAGTGGAGGTCCCTAAAGGGAAGGTGGGCGTTTCCTCTCCCCATCTTTCCCAGGTCTAGACACCCAGTACAGATGAGCATGCCTGCCATCTTGAAACCTTGTTCTCGTGTGATTTCCACGAGGCCATCCCCGTCTTCCTGCTGCAGAAGAGGCTACTCTTGATGCTTGTTTCCTTCACAGGCAATAAATAACATACCTATGTGGGTACCCTTGTCCACCTTGACCCAAAGTCCATGATTTTTCCAGAATATCATAATGTCGAGGCCTTAGTCAAAGGCATGGTCACTGTGGGTTGTGAAGCAGGTCTGGTGCAACAAAGATTGAGAAGACAAAAAGGAAAGTGTGGACGGGAAGAGGATCTGGGTGGGGAGAGGCCAAGGAGGCCTCCTGCACTGATGCTCTGTCCTGCATTAGAGACTCAGACGTGCTGGTGGTGCTTCAAGTGATTAAGGATGAACCCATTTGATCCTCCCAACGGGCCTACAAGAGTCTTCATTTTTCAGATGAGGATGCAGAGCCAGGGGTGTTAGGTGACCTGACCAAGGTATCAGAGAGACTCGGGGGCTGAACAAGAAGAACGATATGGCCATGAGCTGGCAGGGGTGCACGACGAGATTTACCAGAGTACACTCTGCCAGTTTTCGTCAGGAGAAGCCCCCCGTAGCAGGACACCTCCCAGAAGCTACAGCACAGGGGTACCACCTGGAGGGCAATGAGAGCAGGGGAGCTGCTGGGTGGAGGGGAGTTGCAGAGAGCTCATGGGTTCAGGTGACACCAGGCAGCAGCATGCGGGAGCCTCTGCATCAGAGAGCACCACAGGAAGTTATGGCTTGAGGTCTTTCATAGCTGGATGTTTGTCTTATCCATGACTCACAGATGATGGGGGCAGTTCTGGATAAACAGGCAGGTTCTAACTGTCTTAAAATCTGCTTATTTGGGCTGTAAGTGAAGTAAGTCAGAAAGAGAAAGACAAATACCTTATGATATCACTTGATGCGGAATCTAAAACACGACACAAATGAACTTATCTATGAAACAGAAACAGAATCACAGACGTAGAGAAAAGACTATTGGTTGCCAAGGGGGAGGGCGTTGGGGGAGAGATGAAGTGGGAGGTTGGGGTCAGCAGATGCAAAGTATTATATGTAGACTGGATAAAAATAACTTTGTTTTCATCTGTCACTGTTTCTGGTTTGTAAATAAGTTCATTTGTACCCTTTTTTAAGATTCCACATATAAGCGATATCATATGATATTTGTTACTGGGGGTAAGAGGGGCGTTAAATTGGGGGATTGGGACTGACATATACACACTACTATATATGAAATAGATAATTAATAAGGAGTTACTGTACAGCACAGGGAACTCTGCTTAATACTCTGAAATGGGCAATATGGGGAAAGAACCTAAAAAAGAGTGGATATACCTATATGTATGACTGATTCACTTTGCTGTACACCTCAAACTAACACAACATTATAAATCAATTATGTGTCAATAAATAAATAAGTAAATAAATAAATGAGTAAAAAAGAATGGATAAACTGTAGAGCACAGACCTGTATTCAATATCCTGTGATAAGCCATAATGCAAAACAATATTAAAGAAAAGAATGTACATATATGTATCACTGAATCACTTTGTTGTACAACAGTAATTAATACAGCATTGTATATCAACTGTACTTCAATTAGAAAAAAAAAAACTGGATGTGTAAAAATTGAGTTTGGTGCTCGGTGCTGGGCTGCAGTGAAGAACTAAAGAAGATGGGGCTAGTATACAGAGGGCATCTTGGATTTGCTTGTATAGCACCAAGCTCATCCAGCTGGTAGAGGGGAGGCTGGGCTTGAGCCCACGTGCTCAGCAGCAATGTGGGCTTGCCTCTCCCGCCCCACTGGGCATGATGTTCTTTTGTCCCAAGCGCGTGTGTGTCCCCCCCCTCCCCACACAGCAACCTCCTGACTGCTGATTGGGATTCCAGGTAGGAAACGGGGCTGGGACTCATGCTGAGAGAGGATATGCCTGGAAGTAACCCTCCCAAGACCTTGTGTTAATCAGCCTTTGTTCTTCCAGCTCAAGTGTTGCCACCGTGATTGGTCCAGCAACACTTTAGGGGACGATCCAGAGCACCCTGGAAATGGGTCCTCATGCTGTGTTCCAGCGTCTACCCTCCCAGCAGTTCCATCTGTGGAAGCGTCTGTCCCAGAAGTTCCTGATGGTGAGCCCGAGGTCCTGAGAGGAAGTCAACACCAAACATTCTGTCCCACCCCCATCACACAGCGACATGCCCAGGAAATGTTAGGATTTAGTGCCTGGACCCATCCCTTGGACCACTTCTCACATTCTTTGTCATCTATTGCAGCTTGATTTTTGTTTCTAAAAATTGTGGCAACTGGACATTGGTCTTTCCAAGGGTGGTGTGTCTGGGTCCCCTCTAGAACAGTTCACCTGGGCACAGAGGGAGGTGAGTCTGTCCCCGGAGGGGGAGCCATGTGTGAACTGGGAGAGCAGGTGGAGAAGAAGTGGGATTTCTCTGTGGGATGTCTTGTTCCCACCTTTCCTCCAAGTATGAAAACCCTCTCACTCACACCTGAGCTCACAATCTTCTCTGGACCCTCAGGTGAAGTGACAGGGAGGGGCGTGGGAGGGTGGGGAGGGGCGTGGAAGGGTGAGAAGCAGCGAAGAGAGTGTTACTTGACTAGCCTCACAGTTGATCTCTGTTCTTCACATCCCGAAGCCTTATTCTCTGTTTTCAGGTTCTCCATCCACCTTCATCATTGCAGGGAGGAGAGAATTGTGCCACTGAACCACCAATGCCATCTTCATCATTGTAAGTCTTTGGTTCTATTTGATTTCTTCCTTGGTTTTTCATCGATCAACACTTCCTCGGCAGTTTTTCTGTAGTCTTGCACATGACTCCACCGTTTTTAACCATCTAAAAGTTTTAAACCTTTGCGTATGTAAATGCCTGATACTCTTACAGTCTTTGGGAGGGGATATTAATATTTAGCCATCCGTACAATTATTATGAATACTTTTACTCAGTATAGTGTGGTTACAGTAAATGATGTGTGTTTCAAGTTTATATGTCGTAAAATTTGATTTGTTTTAGTTTGTTAAAGAGAAGAAAAAAACCAATGCTCAGAAACGTGTACAGTATAGTCCTTTCACCTCTGAGATTCTCAGGGTCAACAATTAAGAACTAGTTGCATTTATTTTCACATGCTTATAAAATCATTGCACTTTCATGGTCTACAGGAATCATGTGAAAAACAAGTTCAGCTGAATTTTGGAGGGAAAACTATCATTGAAGTTGCAAAACATAGTTATTAAGACCTCTAGCCCCAGATTGAGACCACCTTGGGGAGACCCTGACTCTATACTTGCTTGACTGATGTGAGAGATAACAGATGTCTGATGATTCATTTCCAAAGAATGGAGTAAAGTTTGTGGGCGTGACCAAAGTCTCATATCAGAAAGTAACTGGGCAAAAGTTTACAGCCCAAAGTAACAGAACAAAGGGAGGCGTGTAACACTCACAATGTCTAAGCCCACCAGTCAAATAGTAACAAAGTACATATTGTAACCTCATCAATAGATGACTTTCGGGAAAGCATGTGAACCCTGTAGTACTCAGCCAATGAGGAACCAGGAGAGGGATTTGTGAACTAGGGGATAAAATGCTTGCCGTGGCCGTCCTGGTTGTCCACGTGTGCCTGTCTGTCCACCAGACACCCGTTCTTGCAAGACCGTTATTAAAGTCTCACTTTGCTGTGCTCTGAGCTTCCACGTGCTTTCTTTGGTAATTGGACAGGTGAACTTTGTTTCCCACAATCCGTGGGCTAGTCTGGGATTTATTTTGACTTGTGGGGCCCGGGTCTTCCTGAAGGGGAGGGAGATGCGTCCTGCCCCGGTTTCAGGGGGAGGTTCCTGGCCTCCGTGGATCCATAGAGCCCAAGACTGGTTTTTGGAGACAGATAAGGCGATGCTGGGGGAAGAAGAAAAAAAAAAAAGGAGAGAGAGAGAGGAAAAGACAGGCACTGCGGCGACCTGGTCATCTTGTGCACAAGCCAAGGTAGGAAAATTGAACTATGTACTGCCTTGGGGGTCGGGAATTCTTGGAGGCTGAGTGTGCGTGACTGAGACGTAACCTAGATAAGAAGCGAGTGCAGCTGCAGCTCTGTTCTCCTGGGAGGCGGTGGGGGAGATGGCCGGAGACAGACGAGCGGGTCCTGATGTGTGCAAGAAACCTCCATGAAGGGGGTTGAGTACCTCAGGGGGGCTTGGGAACTAGATCACTCACCTGGTAAACGAGAATGGTAAACAAAGAGTCGAGGACTAGGGAAATTGGGAGGAAACTTCAGAAGCTTTCCCCTGGATATTCGCCTGGGGAGTCCACTGGGGGAAGGGCTCTGTTGAAAACACGGAGGTTTGCTCAGTTGTAGGGAACTGAGAGGTCTTGGCTGAATGGTGAACAGTTGGATACAAGGCTGATGACCTGATGGTTTTCCTCAAATTAGCTGCTCCAGTGGAATTTGTGAGGATAAAAATTGAGAATTTTACATGAGAGCTTTGCTCTCAAGAAAAGGGATAAAGACTCCTCCCGGTGGGTTATTGCTTTCTCAGGTGACTGAGCAATTTACGGGAGTGGTAGAGGCGGCGTCTTCATACCGGGCGGTGGTCAAGAAAGCTGAAATGACTCTGGGATGACTCCTAGAGGAATTAAGCTCACAAACAGCGCACTGGCCCACCACCCAGCTTCACTCGTAAATTTTATCCCTGACAAATTCAGCTTTAAAGTCAGAAGATAGGACTTTTCAAACAGGAACAAGGGACATCAGAAAGCCAGCCTCTGACTGACACCCCAGGCAGGTAAACAAATATACAAGAAACCTTGAAGGGTAAAATGAAAAGCCAGTAGAAGAATTCCTCAGAGTGGCACGGAAAGTGTTTGTGAAGTGGGATGAGGAGATGAAGAATGGGATTTCATTTTATGGAAAAGAAAGTAGGTCTGAATTACGGGTGGCTGTTTTTGAATAGGAAAGTAATGATATAAAAAACTGATAAGAAGGTTTGTGGAAAGTGGACCCTGAGAAGAGAGTTTTGTGCATGATCAGGATTGACTGTTTAGAATAAATTTAGTTGAGTAAATGAATTTTAAAAGTAAGCTGGTGCAAAACTTGAATTTGGCCTTTGTCTCTGTTAAGAGGACAAGTTTTCTAGAAAAGAAAGAAATGCTACAAATATATTTATTAAAAAAAAAAAGAAAAAGGGTCATTTCAAGAGAGAGTGCCCTCCGTTGGAAAAAGGGGAAGGATTTCAAGTTCTTATGGTTAAAGCAATGACTGTGAGGACTGAAACTGATCCATGGAGAATGGGTTAAAGAGGTTTTAGAAAATTTGTTCCTCCCTGCAGAGACAGCAATAACACAAGTCAGTGGCCATCCAAGGGGGGCCCCTTTGAGGCGGTTGGCAATAGACTTGCTGATGGAGTAGCCAAAGAAGCCGCCTTAGGGAGTGAGACTAAACTTCTAACCCTCACCCCAATATGCCTGTGGTCACTGTAAGGCCACAGTTTACTGAAGAAGAGATGAAGAGAATGAAAGAATTAGGAGCTTCCCCAAATAGAGAGGGGAAATAGTTTCTCCCAGATGGGAGGGAGATGGTCAGTAAACCAATTATGAGGGAATTAATGACCATATTACACAAGGGAAGCCATTGGGGATCTCAGGCAACGTGCGATGCACTTCTGAAAACCTGTGGGTGTGTGGGCACTTACACCATTGCTAAACAGGTCTGTAGAGGATGTATAGTCTGCCAGAAAGTAAGCAAGAAGGCTATCAGGAAATCAATGAAGAGGGGGAGGCCCCCAGGGCTGAGGCCATTCCAGAGCATCCAAGTTGACTTTACTGGGATGCCAAAGAGTGGAAGACTCAGATATTTATTAGTAATTGTTGACCATCTCACTGGATGGGTGGAAACATACCCATTAATGACTGCAACAGCAGGGTCAGTAATAAGGATACTTTTGGAACATGTGATTCCTGGGTTCAGTTTAATAGAAAATGTTGATTCAGATAACGGGAGTCACTTTACCTCAAAGGTGTTACAAGGGATAATGGGGGCCCTCCAGGTGCAGTAGGACTTCCATACACCCTGGCATCCTCCATCCTCAGGGAAAGTAGAGAGAATGAATCAGACCCCTAAGAAACATTTAACCAAATTAATGCTGGAGACTTAGTTACCTTGGATTAAATGTCTTCCTATAGCGCTTCTAAGAATCAGAACGGCTTCCCGAAGGGATCTAGGGCTTTCCCTTTATGAATTATTATATGGGATGCCGTGCCTGGGAAGGGCCACCGACCTGCCCACTATGGAAACAAAAGATCAATTTCTAAGAGGATATGTGCTGGCCGTGTCCTCTACCTTGTCTTCCCTCAGGTTGAAAGGACTCCTTGCCAGCCTGGAGAACTGGTGCTAATTAAGATCAACTGCAGCCCAGCTGGGAAGGCCCCTATCAAGTGCTCCTGACCACCGAGACCACCATACGGACAGCAGAAAAGGGCTGGACTCATTATATGCATGTCAAGGGATTAATAAAGAACTTAAAAGGGGGAAGGGAGGAAAAACGGTGGGAGGTACACAAAGTGCCTGGAAAGCTTTAAAGCTGACTTTAAGAAAGACATCTTAAGGAAGACATTCAAACATGACAGCTTAATACTGGCAGATTATATGGGGGTCAAAATGGGTGGATCAGATAATCATCTCTGGTGCCCAGTTCATCCTACGGCTAAATCCAGTCTACATCGGCTACCCTGTTAGGTTAACAGTTAATGTAACCAAGCCAGTTACATCCGTAACTATAAAGTTTGATGCTTGCTGAGTTTTACCTTGTGGGAATCTAGAAGCTCAGAGGCAGCTCTCACAGGTAGACAAATATCTCTGTCCTGAACAAATCTCAGGTGAAGGTAATTGAAGTTAAAGACTTAAGGCAAACTCTAGAAATAGAGACAGGTTATGGGGACATTAATGCCTGGGTAGAATGGGTAAAATTTTCAGTACTAGCTTTGAACAAAAGCGCTTGTTATGTATGTGCCGCAGGATGGCCACAGGCGCAAGTGGTGCTGTTTCCTGTTAATTGGGACATAGACCCCACTGGAATGAGTTGTATGCTTGCCGTAAACCAGGACAAGGATGCTTGAAGAAATGAGGATTGTAAGAGCTTGTCCCTGCTCTTCCCTGCATTGCAGAAGTCAGACCCAAGGGCAATCCCCTGTTCCCCACAGGGAGGATGAATCACTCCTGGTGTCTCTCTAGGCAAGGGGAAGGTTTCACAACTCCTGTGGGGCAACTGCTGACTTGTATCCAAGTAACCTGGCAGCAACTACTCAAGGCTGCACATCCCCCGAGCAGATGTTTGATGGTACTGTGGAGGGAAAAGCTTGTGTAACCAGTTGCCATCTGGCTGGACTGGGACCTGTGCTTTGGCCCAATTGGCCATTCCATTCACCCTGGCATTCCACTCTAACTCTGAAGGAAAACTTCAATGTAGAAGTGAGAGGTCTATACAGGGATCATTTGATTCTGATGTGTATATAGACTCAATAGGGGTGCCTAGGGGAGTTCCTAATGAATTCAAAGCCAGGAATCAGATAGCTGCAGGATTTGAGTCAGCTCTCTTTTTGTGGTCCACCATTAATAAAAATGTTGAGTGGATTAATTACATTTATTACAATCAAGAGAGATTTATTAACTATACTAGAGATGCACTGCAAGGAGTAGCAGCTAGATGCCACCAGTTGGATGGCTTGGGAAAATAGAATAGCCCTGGACATGATTTTAGCAGTAAAAGGGGGAATATGTGTCATACTGGGAGGAAAATGATGCATCTTCATCCCTAACAACACAGCCCCAGGCGATATGATAACTAGAGCATTATAGGGATTAGCCACCTTGACTAACGAACTAGCTGAAAATTCAAGAAGTGAAGACCCACTCACAGATTGCCTAGAGGGATGGTTTGGCAAGTGGAAGGGGATGGTTGCTTCGGTCCGTACTTCCCTGGTCACTGTAGCAGGAATCCTAACAGCCATAAGATGTTGTATTATTCCCTGGGTAAGGGGATTAGCCCAGAGGTTAATAGAAGCAGCTATAAACAAACAAATGCCCATGACTTATACCCAAAATAACCTCCTACTGTTAGATGAGAAAGTAAATCATGAAAAAGGAAGTCAATATTTGCTCAATATGTTTGAAAAACAAGGCCTTAAGGGTCTAGCAAAAAAGTGAAAATGAATAAGTGATAAACAAAAAGAGGAGGGAATTGTGAGAGATAACAGATGTCTGATGCTTCACTTCCAAAGAATGGAGTAAAGTTTGCGGACGTGACCAAAGTCTCACACCAGAAAGTAACGGGCAAAAGTTCGCAGCCAAAAGTAACAGAACAAAGGGAGGCATGGTAACAGTCACATCATCATGAGGGACATCTAAGCCCTCCAGTCAAATAGTAACAAAGTACATATTGTAACCTCATAGGTAGGCGACATTTGGGTAAGCTTGTGAACCCTGCAGAACTCAGCCAATGAGGAACCAGGGGAGGGATTTGCGAACTAGGGGATAAAATGCTTGCCCGCCATCCTGGGGTGTGCCTGTCTGTCCACCAGACACCCGTTCTTGCAAGAGAGTTATTAAAGTCTCCCCTCGCTATACTCTGGGCTTCCGTGTCCTTTCTTTGGTAATTGGACAGGTGAATTTTGTTTCTTACAACTGAGAAGACTTTAATCATCCTGTGCCTCTATTTTATCAGCCCTGAAATGAGGATAAGAGTTCCTTGGAGTTCATTGAACTTCTTGGTTACGTAAGTAAGTGTTCTTAATAGATTTTAGAAGTTTTCAGCTGTTATTTCTTCGAATATTTTTTCTGCTCTTTTCTCTCTCTCCTCTCTGGCACTCCCATTATGCATATTTTGGTGTGCTTAATGGTGTCCCACATTTTTCTGAGACTTCATATTTGTTCATTCTTCCCCCCCTCTTTTTTTCTTTGGATTATGTAATTGCTATCGATCTATCTTAAAGTTTGCTAAATCCTTCCTTCTGACAATGCAAATCTCCTGTTGAGCCTGTCTAGTGAATTTTTCATTTCAGTTATTGTATTTTCAACCCCAGAATTTCTGTTTGGTTCTTTTTAGAAATCATTTCTATCTCTTTCTTTTAAAAAACTTTATTGAGGTATAGTTGATTTACAATGTTGTGTTAATTTCTACTGTACAAAGTGATTCAGATATATATATCTGACTATATATATAGTTTCTCATATTCTTTTCCATTATGATTTATCACAGGATACTGAATATAGTTTCCTGTGCTGTACAGTAGGACCTTGCTCTTTATCCATCCTATATATAATAGTTTCATTTCTATCTCTTTACTGATTTTTTTCTCTATTTGATGAGACACTGTCATCACATTTTCTTTCTGTAGGCATGGTTTCCATTATTTCCATTAGCTCTTTGAATATAGTTATAGTGGTTACTTTGAAGTCTTTGCCTGTTCAATTCAACATCTGGTCAATCTGACAGGCAGTTTCTGTTACCTGTTTTTCTTTCCCCAGTGTATAGTACATACTTCCACATTTCTTTTGCATGTCTTGTAATTTTTTCTTGAAAACTGGACATTTTAGGTAACATATTGTGGAAACTTGGGTACTATTTCTCCTGTGTAGTTGTGAGAATCTGCTTACTTTGCCTAAAATTTCTTCATTTCTTGTAAATACTGATGGTATCTCTGTTCCCACTCTGCTAACCACGCCACTTGCTTTAACTACTTACTTGATTTGTAGAGTTGACATTGATGAATGCCAACTAGAGACAAGTCAGTAAAAGAATTCTGGTGCTCCTGGCTTTCTAATGATATAGTAACTCATTAGCTTAAAGATTCAGCTCCAGTGTGAAAACTGAGTTAATATACTCTCTTCACATATGTTTTTTAAAATCTTCAGATATTTCTGAACTTCTGGAATTCATCTGGTAGCAACTAATTATTGAAGGTCTTTTATATGAATGCTTGGCCACAAACAAAATGCTGAAGTGTTCAAAATATTGAATTTTTTAAATATATAGCTTCATGGTTTCTTCTGGAACAACTGTTGAAATTTTCACTGATGGATGCAAAAGCAACAATAGGTAAAACAGCTGATACCTGAGCTCAAATCAAGGCAGTGGTCACAGGTGTAATAGTACTATTGTATTCTTTCCCATTAACATGGGCTCACAGCAATTTTTGGGAAAGCCACCTTCATCCAGGAATGCCTTTGATCCTTAATGAAGCAGTAAAAACTCTTAATTTTATGCTACATAGACCCTTGAGTACATGACTTTTTAATATTTCATGTGACTAAATAGGAAATATATGTAATCTAAATACATAATAAATTCATAAATATAAATATACATCACCTTTTCTGTATATCAAAGTATGATGATTTTCTCAGGCTATACCACTGCAATTGTTTGAGCTGAGAACTGAACTAACTTCTTTATTCTATTGATCACCATTTTTACTTGAAATAATGATTGATTGACCAACTGTGGTTATTCAGACTAGGAGATCTGGAAGAAATTTTCTCAAAATGAATTAAGTGAGATACTCATTTCAAGCAAAACAACTGGAAGTTTTTATTGCCAATGATACGATTTGGGCTTTCAAGAAAAAATTAGAATCCTGAAAAACATATATCTGTTCCATTGATTATAATGGCATCCCAATAATAAAGAGTTTTCTGATGAGATTCATGGTGGTATTAACAATGTGATAGATGATGATAGATGATAGATGGATAGATGATAGATGATAGGTAGATAGATAGGAGTATATAATGAAATGTGCCCACATTTGAAAGATCTGTATAACTCAGGGAACCAATATTTTCCAAATGGCTAACATGTGATGTTACAAAATCACACGTGGGTAAAAGTTCCAATCAAAGTGCAATTTAGATCAATGGATTTTAACATAACAGAGCATGAAAAGTTTATTGATATGGTTTCAGATTCCACATTACAGCTAACCTTGAAGAAACTATCACTTGTTAAGTTTTGGCATAATATCAAGGAAACATATTTCGAATTTCATAGAAGAGTCCTTAAAGGGCTTTCAAATTCCTCTTATCTTTTCCTACAACATATCTGTGTGAGGTCATATTTTCTTCATATACTTCAAACAAAATAGCATTTTGCAACAGATTGAATGCAGAAGCAGATATGAGACTCCAACTGTCTTCCCATGACATTGAAAAGATTTGAATAACGTAAAACAATGCCACTCTTCTCACTGATATTTTTATTTAAAAATTCTATTCATTTTTCATAAAAATGTGCTACTCGTGTTAATATGCAGTGAGTTTATTATTTTTATTTTAAAATGACTTTATAAAATAAATGCGTTTTTAAAATTTTTCAGTTTTATTTTAAGATGATAGATATCAACAGATGTAAACAACATGAACAAATGCTTTTTGGAGTCTTAAGATCAAAATGTTTGAGAACCACTGTTAAAGAGTTTTTAAAAGATTTGAAAAGGAAGGGACGAAGCTGAGATGACGCGAGAGAGTAGCACAGACATATATATAGTACCAACTGTTAAATAGATAGCCAGTAGGAAGTTGTTGTATAACAAAGGGAGTCCAACTCGAGGATGGAAGATGCCTTAGAGGACTGGGATGGGGAGGGTGGGGGGGACTCGAGGGAGTGTGGGGGGGGAGTTGAGGGAGGGAGGGAATATGGGGACATGTGTATAAAAACAGATGATTGAACTTGGTGTACCCTCCAAAAAATAATAAATAAATTAAAAAAAAAAAAAAGGAAGAGACGCGTGTGCCTTTTTCATTTACATTGAGGGAGAGGCTTGAGCTGGTTGACACAAGGACCCCAAACAGTGGAAATGGAACTCTCTTTTGGGCAGACATGATCAAAGTGTCCTATGACAGGCAGGAAACATGCGTTCATTTCTCTTTTCTCATTGGGTTTCTCTAATTATTGCTCCTGGAAAGATCACACCAGTACCTCATCACTGGAAAAGTGTCTCATGCAACTGAAAGTAAAACAACACAGTGGGGAAAAAATCCTTCTGGTGGGAATTTGGAAGCTGTGATAAACATTGTCTGCATCTGTTTATCCTTGGGAAGCTTAGGAGCCTGGGCTGGACCACGGTGACTCTACACCAGCTGGTGTGACTTGAGACTTTTCATCACTTATTTCTGACCTTCTCCAGGGGGCTTGGCCAGAGCTATCCTGTCTCTCCTTCTTCATCATTCTGCTGTCTCTCCCCAAAGGTTGAAGGTCATCCCATTCACAATTAGATGTGGTTTCTGAAAAGAACATGGCTCACGTCTTCAGATGGAGTAGATTCAGCTGTTCCCACCTAACCCCACTGATGCCCCCTGGAAGTGTTGATCTAGAAGCAGGAGTGCTTGGTGTCTAGGACATCTGTATGGTGGGTGAATGCAGGGGGGACATGAGAGGCTGGGACTTGGAAAGAGATGAAAGTACAGAGCATCTGGGAAGGTCAGGATGTGAGCCGAGGAGGAAGATCCTGAACGGGATGACCTTGGAGGGACATTCTTCCAGACATGACCCTCGCATAAGGCTTAGCCACCAAAATATACCAGATAGTTGAAAGTCTAACATCACTGGGATGATGGATGCCAGGTGTTAGGTGTGTTCTAGCAACTGCAAATGTGCAATAGAGGCTTGTTTCAGAGAAAAAGTCACAGGAAGAGAGTGATTTTGAGAACCTTGAGGCAGAAACCAAATGTGAGGATGAGGCAACACAGGAGGAAATGCAAAAGACACAAATGTGATATTGAGATATTCTCCTGAGATGACGCTTGGACTCTGATTGGCCAGTGACCCCACACAGGAAAAGCAAGGGACCTTGAACCAGCTTGATAACACTCAGAGTTCCACTCTCCTCAGGAGCTGCTCGTGGCTCGGTGGTCCAAGGACAGAGCAGATTGCTCCAAGATCAGACCTCTAGAGAAGAACCTCAAAGAGCGGTTCCTGGACTAGACCAGCACCAAAGGTAAGAGTGAGTTGTCCGCCTCCTACCCCTTTACTGCATTTCCCCTGGGGCATTAAGCCTGTGCCTGGTCTGGAGCCCAGAGCATCTGTGGCTTCTCAGGTTCCTCTTGCCTACTGTTTCCACCACATCTTCGCTGACCAGCCATCGCTTTGTCGTTCATCCAGCCTCTGTCTCCCTGCCTGCTGGGCTTCAGTCTGATGTCTCCATGGGGAACATTGATGCCTAGGTCATGCATGCCCTTCTGGAAAATCTCCAGTGGTGTTCCCCGCCCCTCCATTTTAGCCACCTCATGTTTGCTCTCTTCTCTGCCCACTGTACCCCACCCCAGCATACTCATCCAATTACTTATGGAGTGCCTTATGCCATTTTTGCATTAGGACTACAAGGCATGGAGCAACAAATACCTTAAACCATGAAAGTCTGAGATGAAACAGCTACTGAAGCCAGCAGTCACAGGGCTCCTTGAAGAAATAGCCTAGGGCAAATGACCCATCACAGAAAAGATGGCCTTTGTGTCCTGACCATCTTTTAGCTATTGATGCAGCTGGCCAGCCCCAGGGAACAGGTTTCTTCTGAAGACAGTGCCCCCAGGATATTTTGGTAAGCAAAGAAAAAGTTATTCTTGATGACACCAATCTCCTAGTGATCTATCCTTTATGTCGTTAGAATATTTTTACTAGGGCATTATGGATCTACAATCTAAAACCATCTAAAATACTCTAAATCCTTCATGCTACTAATGTATTTCATTAGTTCAAACTTCCAAGAAACTGCTGCTGTACTGCTCATCCCCCTCTGCTTCTGTTACTTTTTTATTTTGGTTGTGCCACATAGCATGTGGGACCTTAGTTCCCTGACCAGGGATCGAACCCGGGCCCCCTGCATTGGAAGCACAGAGCCTTAACCACTGGACCACCAGGGAAGTACCCCCCTCACTTCTGAGTCCTGCTCTTAGCTCCCAGGCATCACTTTCTGCTGTTTTCTCCCTCTGTACCCTCTCCTTTTCTGCATGCTTCTGGTCGTCCTTCATCTACCCATCCATGTAGATGGTACATCTTCCCCAGCCCCACCTCTTTCCTCCCTATAATGTCATCCTCTTCAGTGGCTTCAGCTATCTCTTATATCATGATGTTGGCTAAATCCACACCTCCAGACCACAGCTCTCTTTCTAAAATCCCGACTCTCTGAATGTCTTCATGTGGGTGTTCCACAAACAAACCCAAATCAACACAAGTTAAAATGAATTACTTACTTTCTACTCACTTCTGTCCTCAAAGTCTGGTTTAAATTTTAAAGTTTTTTTTCTTGAAGTATTGTTGATTTACAATGTTGTGTTAGTTTCTGGTGTACAGCAAAGTGATTCAGTTATACATAAATATTCTTTTTCAGATTCTTTTCCATTATGGCTTATTATAGGATATTGAATATAGTTCCCTGGGCTATACAATAGGACCTTGTTGTTTATCTATTTTATATATAGTAGTTTGCATCTACTATATACAGTACGAAGACTGAGCTCGTTGCACAAAGGCACTCATTAATTAGTGGGAGGGGCAGGAATCCAACCCAAGCAGCCTGACCCCAGAGTCCCCCTGGGGCCCTCCAGTGATTCCGCATTTCATATCTACGGGACTGGGTTTTGCGAGGTGAGATAATGTGTAGCAATAAGACAGTGCAGTGGAGAGCACACGTTTGGGGGATGGTGTTATTAGTCAGCAGTTTGTCAGGCTGAAGAAAAACGAAGGTCTAAGATATGTTTGGGAACTGAGTGATCAATGGGATGCCACATGAATGGATAAGATCAGATTCAAGTGCATTGTTTAAATAGAACAGAACAGAATGTTGAGAAACATGACCTGGAAGACGTAGGCATCTGAAGGCTGAGAAAAGGAGAGGAGCTGAATTAGTCTGAGTAAAAATAAGAAGAAGCTGGAAACAAGGAAGGAGAAATGGGAGAAATGTGAAACCCTAAGGGCAGAAAGGACCTCTCAGAACTTGAGTCCCAACCATGGAATGGGCGACCTTACGTAAGAGTTTCCTATGGCTGCTGTAGCAAATCACCACAATGACCCTACAGTTATGGAGGTCCAGAATCCAAAATGCATCTCCCTGGGCTAAAACCAAAGTATGGACAAGGCTACATTCCTTCCCAGGGATTCAGGGGAGAAGCTGTTCCCTGGTCTTTTTTCAGCTTCTGGAGGTGCCTGCATCCTTGGCTGGTGGCCCCTTCCATGCCCTTCAAAGCCAACCATTGCAACACCCCTCCCCTGCTTCCTTCATCACATCTTCTCTGACTCTTCTCCTCTGTCTCCTTCTTACAAGGATCCTTGTGCTTACATGTGGGGCCCACCTGGATGACCCAGGATAATCTGCCCATTTTGAGGTGAGGTGGTTAGCAGCCTTGATCCATGTGCCACCTTCATCCCCTCTCTCCTACCTCAAGTCGTCACAGGGTCTGGAGATTAGGGCACGGGTGTCTTTGAGAGGAGCCATCCTTCTGTCCCACAGCCACTGAGACATGAGAAGCCACAGTCCTAGGAGCTCAAGGAGCACCTTTGGGTGGCTGACCCTCTTCTCTGAGTCATTAGCACCAGGATGGTATTGAAGCAGCTGGAGCAGACAAGATCCCCTAGGGACTCAGGCACTCGCCCTATAGACATCAGTGCCTCTAGGCTGCCACCTGGTCCTAAGTAAGGAGGTAGACCAGATGCCTCCACCCACCTTTACATCACCCAGGTCCACTCCCCTGTATCCCAAACTGCTCTTCAGGTACTAATCATACTAAGAGATCTACCCTTGAACTGGACATGCTCCCCCAAGCCTCTGGTCCTTCTTCAAGTGGTTTCTCTGCATTGGGTATCATCTTCCTTGGTAATGTCTACCATGGCTTCAAGGGTCAACTCCTCTCTGAGTACCAGACCTCCAACCATACCGGCTTGCAAATGGTTGTTCCCTTGGATTCCTTGGCGGCAGAGACCAGGTCTCGCCAACTTCCCCCGCCCTGTGTTCTGCTCAGAGCCTAAGCTGCAGGGGACATCCAACAAGTGAGTCTGTTGAGTGTAGAGATGCATGGGTGGCTGTACTGATGCCCAAGGGGCCCAGCTCATGAGGATGAAGCTGAGTTCCTATCTCAGCCTCTAGGGAGAGACAAGGACCACAGGAAGGACCTGCGCTCAGTTCATTTGTGGCTGGGCTGTGGGGTGGGGAATAGTGGGCAAGGGAAGAGAAAGACAGACAAGCCTAGGGAAGAAGGGGGCAAGGAGGGAAGGAGGGGAGGAGAGGAGAGAGAAAGAGATGGGGAGGAGAGTGCAAGAGCCCGCCTTACTTGCCTAAGGTTCTGTGAGGTTTGACTCCCCCTCTCCCCCCAGGAGGGACAGGAATCACGAATCAGAGGAATCCAGCAGAGTCCTGCTGAGCTCAGATCTCCTCACCATGGACCAGTACTGCAAGACACCCAATCATTCCAGCATTGAGTTTGAGGGGCTGGCTCCAAGATCAGAGAATACTGACCACGCGGTCTTCCGGTCCGTCACTGCGGTTGTGGCCCTTTGTGGATTGGTGGAATCATAATCCGGTTTGTCCATCTGTCCACCAGGAAGAGTGCCTTCGTCATCTACAGCCTCAATCTGGCCATTGCGGATTTCATGAACATTTGCTTCCAGACAGTATTCTCTGTCTGCCAAATCCTGAAGTTTTTCCCTCACTATTGCTTTCATCTGCATGACATCCTTATAGTCCTGAGGTTCTTCTTCTGCTTCACTGGCCTGGGCATCATGACTGCCATCAGCGTCCAGCGCTGTCTGTCTGCCCTCTTCCCTATTTGGTATCGGTGTCATTGCCCCTAGAACCTGTCAGCCATCCTAAGTGCCTTCCTCTGGATTCTGACCGTTTTGTTCAATATACTGAGAGGTCATGCCTGCGGTCAGTTACTCATTGTAAAGACAAATTTCTGTCCCGCACTAATGACCACCAGCACTGTGTGGATCCTCCTCCTGTTCTGAATCCTGGGCACATCCAGCCTGCTGTTGCTCCTCCGAATCCGGGCCAGCTTGCAGCAACATTGGCCCCCAAAGCTCTCCCTGGTCCTTCTGCTCTCGGTCCTGGGCTTCTTTCTCTTCGGTCTGCCCCTCAGCATCATCAGGTTCCTTAGAGCTGACATGAAAAATTACACTGTCAATGACGTCTGCATCCTCTTGTCGTGTGTCAACAGCATGGCTAACCCTGCCATTTACTTCTTCATTGGGGGCCTTGAGAGGCAGCGGCCGAGGGAGCCCCTCAAGGTGGTCCTCCAAAGAGCCCTGGGCGAAGAGACGGAGGATGGCGAGGACGGGAAGGTGCCCCCGACGGGCAAGGTGGAGAGGGTGGACCCCTGAAGGATGGGGTGTTCCCAGTGGATATGCATCCCTACCATCTCCTGGTGGTAACCACACTTTGCTGCCAGCGGGATGGAGCTCCCCAAGTCAGCACCCCCAAATAGTTTCCTTCCCAGCCCCCTTTTTATGTAAAAACTGAGAACAAATTGTCAGAAGCAGAATTTTTTTGTGTATGAAACCAAATGCACATTGGAGCCTTTTGAAACCTGTTAAATTATCCTTCAGAAAGTTAGTGATGTCACAGGCACCAACCTCAGAAAGTCAACTTCAACCTCTGATGTACTGTTAAAAATCTGCTCACTTTCAGTTTTGGATAACAAATGCTGCTAAGTTCCTTTTGGGTGTAGATTGGCCCTACATTGGTCCTTCTGGCATATTCTAGAATCTGAATACAGTGTTTTGGGTTTTTCTTCCCTGACTTTTTTTTTCTTCACATTTTAAAGCTTTTTTGGTATATAATTGCTTTACATTGTTGTGCCAGTTTTTGCCGTACAACAAAGTGAATCATCTGTATTTATACATATATCTCCATATCCCCTCCCTCCCGCGATCTTCCTTGACTTTTAATGGATCGACCTTGTTGCATGTATGAGGGTGAGTCAAAAATTATCTGCACTCCGGTTATATTAAAACTTCTGTCGGCCGCACTGCCTTCTCAGCTCTTTCCATTCAAGGCTTCTGTCTCCCCAGTCACTGCTGTGCAGGTGTGAATGTGTTACATCAGTTCATTTGTAACTGCGGTGCGAGCAGACATGGATGCCCCACTTGTGATCTGCATGAAAAAAGAGCAGCGTGCAGTGATTCAGTTTTTGTAGTCTGAGGGTGTGCACGTCCGCACACTTCTGCCCACACTGTCGACACTCTGCAAAAACGTCGTTTTTAGGTGTTAAAGCATCCTCCCTATAGTCCTGATCTTGCTCCATCGGACTTTCACCTGTTTGGTCCCCTGAAAGCAGCCCTACAAGGACAAAGATTCACTTCTGATGAAGACGTGAAGACAGTGGTTCATGTGTAGCTCACAGCTCAGCCTAAAACATTTTTTAATGAGAGAATACGAAAGCTTGTTGATAGATGGACAACATGTATTGAAAAGCAAGGAGATTATGTCAAAAAATGACATATTTGTCTTCTCTAAAAGTTATTAAAATAAATTCTACAGCCAGAGTGTGGATAATTGTTGACTCACCCTCGTACTGTCTCTCTCAAAACTCTCTCTCTGTCTTTAGAATTCCAGCAAAATAAAGCTTTGTTGACCAATGCTGTCTGGGGGACAGTGTCCAGTTGGGTGCGGGCTTGGCTGCATCAGTAACTTGTGCTGCGGTGACACTCAGGTCTCCATGTGGTCCCCCAGGCTGCTTTACTTGTTGAGTGAAATGTTTCAGCCAAAGCTTGTACAACCATCCAGCCAAGAGGGAGGTGCTGGTGGGTCTTGGTTCTCAGGAGTGACCCCAGGACGTTCCAAGTTAGCTCTGGGTTTGACGTGAGGCTTCACTGCCCTGTCCAGCATCTGGGAGGTGGGAGCTTGTTAGTGTTTGGGTCTCAGAAAAGAGCCAGGACCCCGCACCACGGGCTGGTGCTGTAGAACTTCTCATTAGCCAAGCTCTGGTGACTACCCTATAGCTGCGGGTACACATCCTATAACTGGGGGACACTGCCTGTAACTGGGGGGACACTACCCTATACCTGGAGTCCTGGTCCAGCAGCCAGGGTCCTGGGGCCCCTAGGTGCAGGCGGCCCCTGCAGGACAATGTTCAAGACCCTGACCCTGACCCTGACCCCACAACTGGCCGTCCTCAGCATCCATGCTCCCTCCATCTCCCTTCCCTGGGGCAGAGGCCCCCACCCCACTCCCAGCACACATGGTGAGGGGGCCGCAGCCTCAAGAGGGTGTGTGGGGCTGCAGGGGGTGGGGGTGGCAGACAGGAGGGTGTCTCTTCCCCGGGGCATCAGCAAGATGCCCGTCCTCCCAGGGGACACCTGTGGGGTGCTGACACCTGCACTGAGGGGCCCGGCCGTCACCCTGGGTGACAGCCATCCCAGAAGGTGACAGCACTGTGTAAGCTGTCACGTCTCGGCTGTGGAACCTGCGGCCACATCATCTTGAGCTCATCCGTGTCACCACCCATGAAGGCAAAGGCTGGGATGAGACCCAGAGGGTCAGGGAGGGCTGCCCGCATGGGACATATCCATCTGCTCACCGGCCGTCCCCAAAACCATTCTCGAATTAGGGAAATACTCATCAGCGTACCTGGCCCACTTCAGCTCGAAGAACAGCTTTTACTGCTGTTATATTTGTTTTCTTTCTAGATTCTCCCAAAGGTGAAAGCTGAATTCTCCCTGAAGAGTAAACTGTTCCTTTGTTTTAGGAAAAACACCTTCACGGGGGTCTTAGCACGTGCAGGCTGCTGTAACAAAATATTGATACGACAGACCTGGTGACAAGTAAACAGAAGTGCACGGATCAGAGCTCTGTGGGCCGGGCATCAAGACCAGGTGTGGGCAGGGTTGGGGGAGGCCCCTCTTCTGGGTCAGGTCAGAGACTTCCCTCTGGGTCCTCAAGTGGCACAGAGGCTGGGGGCTCCCTGGGGCCTCAGTTTTAAGGACACTGATCACATTTACGGGGCACCACCCTCTGCCCTCATCACCACCCGGAGGCCACAGCCCCTGACACCAGCATGTGGGAAGTCAGGATTTCCACGTATGAACTGGGGGGGATGGATGCAGATATCCAGACCATAGCCCTGGGATCTGGCTCCACAAGGCCAAGTCTCTCTTCTAGAGCAGGGGTCGGAGATGGAGAGCATCATTGTGTAAAGTGTCTTTATGTCGGGTGACTTTACATCACAAAACAGTGGTCCTCGGTGGGGTGAGGGGGAAGTGGTTATTCTGCCCCTGGGCCTGCAGGAGGGGTTCTGGATTCCGGGGGTGGGAGACACACAGATGGTGGCAGCCTTCGGGGAAAGGGGGCAGCATGCTCTAGCTCCCTTTGCTTGGCCCAAGCCCGGAGCCTCATGAACACGTCCCTGGGTGTTCTGTCACTGTGGGGAGCTGAGGAGAAGTCTGTGCCTGTGCTTTGCAGGCCAGGGCCTGCAGCAGCATCACCAGGAAACGTGGCCTTAGATCAAGAAGCCAGCGTCCAGAGCCTGGGCCTGGGCCAGGGCCTGAGGGTGTGTGCAGTGGGCTGTTCCTGTTTGGGGAACTTGCCATCTATTTTTCCTGATTCTGATAACACCCCCCTGGTCCTCTTGGAGACAGTAGCTAACTGGTTCAGAAGTGGGCATATATGACCCATTTCTGGGCTTGTACTGAAGAAACGGGGAATCCAGGGCTTGTACTGAAGAGATGGGGAAGATACACCGGCTAGTCTCCTGTTGGATCTGAACTTGGGATTTTGCAAGACCGGAGTTACAGTGCCCTGATGCCGAGCACGGACGGAGGAAGCTAGTGCAGAGAGACAGGGTCAGGGAAGGAGAGAAACAAGTTCCAATGACATGGCACAAACCCTGGGTCCAGCCAGACCTGAAGCTGTCACCTCCCTGGACTGCTCAGCATGTCAACCAATAAATTCCTTTCCTTGTTCACCAGGTTCTCTTCTTGGGTGAGGCTTTTGGTAACTCATGTGCCGCAAGTCCAAGCTGACGCAGTTCGCTGCGGGGGCGGGCAGGGATGGTGACCGTGCAGCCAGGCCCTGGGCACAGGTGAAGCCTGCCCTGGTGGCAAATCTACACCCCTGCAGGTTTAGGTCCTTGGAACGACAGTGAACACGACCAGGAAACAGAAATCAGGAAAGTGCGCTGGTTTACAGTGAGAAGCACCGTAAACAAGGATAGAGGAAGAAAAGGAGAAAGGGCCGCTCTGCAAAACTACAAAGATTGCAAGGGGGGGTGGTGATGGGTGGGGACAGTCATCCTGGGACCACCCTCCACCCCCCAGGGCCTCTTCCATCCCCGCCTGCAAAATCCTCCTCGGCTCAGGTGAGGCTCCGGAGATGCCGCACGAGGGCTGGAGGGGCTGGGGAGAGCGCTTACTTTAAGAAGAGGGTTTAAAATCGCATCCTTTTTATTTCAGCCTTTTTTAAACAAGCTACATGGAAAACATCCCTCTCCTTGAAACATGTCAGACGGGGCTTGCTGACACGCCAGCCGCTCCCGCTCACGGCAAGCAGCAAGGCAGACAGAGCACGTGCACATCCTCCCAGGAGGGGCGCCCGCCCGCCGCGCAGGACCTAGCCTCAGTCCACGCCGTCCAGGTCCTGCCGCTGTCTCCTCTCCAGCTGGAGAACCTGGAAGAGGAGAGACGCAGCATCACCACAGGGAACCTGCAGCCACGCCGTCAACACGCACCCGTTCGCCCAAAGAGGGTCGCGGTCACGGGACTGAAACAGCAAGTCTTCCAACAGCATCTTCAGGGACGAGACGCGCGGGTGGATCCAGAGTCCGGAAGGACGTGCCTGGGCCCGGGCGTGGGGGTCACCGCTGGGCTAGACGATCACAGGTGAGCTCCATCTTGACCCCCGTGTCTTTCCGCATTTGCGGCTCTCCTGGCTGTGCAGCCTCTGAACCCCAGGCCTGATGTGGGGGAACCCCTTCCTGAGTGCATCGTGGCGGCAGCCAAGCCGCCCCCTCGCTAATTCTTTGCAGGAGGGGGGCTGTCCTGCGCACTGTGGGGTGTTTCCGCAGCATCTCTGGACCCCCCCACTAGATGCAGCAGCACAGACCCCAGCCCAGGCGTGATAACCAAAAACATCTCCAGGCATCGCCGGACGTCTCCTGGATGCGGGCCGCGGCCGGACGCACTGTGTGACTTGGGTCCCATCTCAGTTTACACACCATCCCCTCACGGATGATGCCCCCTCCCCACCGGGATTCTCTCGCTCACTGCTGTTCTTATGGTAACAGGGAAGAATCGTTGTGATTTATGACACGTTAATCACTAAAGAGATGCTGCCTATGAGCTAATTATACGTAACGGCCCATCTTGGGGAACCCTGCCTCCCAGGTAATGAGCATGGAGCTAAAATCCCTTTCTTGAGCCCACAGGAAACCTCCTGACCAGGCCCACCTACGCATGGCTGCAGGGAGGAAGAAATAAACACATCGCCTCCAGAGCCAGGAAGCGTTTGACTTTACTCCCTCCCCTTTGAGTATAAAAGAAGCCTGAATTCTAACGCAGGCAAGATGGTTCTTTGGGACACAGTCTGCTGGTTTTCCAAATAAAGTCGCTGTTCCCTGCCCCAACAACTCGTCTTTCCATTTATTGGCCTGTCGTGCAGCCAGCAGGACGAGCTTGGACCTGGGAACATTATCACAATTTATCACTTTCACGGGTCCTGTGTTCACTCATGGGCCCTCTTTCTCTCCATCAGATTCTCACCTGCGCTGGGGAGGGGCTGCCTCTAACTGGCTCTCTCTGATGGAAAAGGGAAGGAGGGAAGGACCTAGACTTGCCTTTTAAATTGATTTTATTCTTCCTTCCTTTATTGTTATTGGTTAATTAGGGGGGAAAACAGATGGTTTAGACGATGTGAAGCCAGTTGGATGCCCCAGTAGTCTGGAAGTCACAGCGATGGGTACCCCCACTGACACAGTGACAGAGCCACTGATTTCAGCATCCTCAGCACAGCTGAAAACAGCACACGCCAAGCTGACTGGCTTGAAACCTACTGCATCCTTTGCAGAAAGAAGGACGCTCAGAAAATGCCACCGTATATATTAAAACCCTTTTCAGTCCTCAACGGAAATGAGCTGATATTTCCTCGACAGACACTTAACAGGGAGAAAACCCTTTTCTGCCTGATTTACCTGGTTTTCTATGCAGCGGAACTGCCAAGGCCAGCGGGTGTTGTACAGAAATGGCCGCAGATCGAACCTGTTGTCGTCCGGGCTGTAGCTCTCGGCATGGTACGCGGGGGTCAGCGTGGTCATTTTGTGTCTGTTCACGGAATACTTCGAGAAGAACCGCTTCACTTTGTCGGCCACCTGGGAGGTGAGGGACACACAGGGCCTGACATTGGCAAAGCCAGGAAGACCCCCCCGGCCGGTGTTCTCAGTAGCATCGCCCTGGGCTGTGCCAGCTAATGGTGTCCCCCCCCACCCCCCTGCTGTGCTGGAACCTTCCTAAAGGCAGGAGTGGGCGGACGCCGCTGCTTGGGTCAGGCGGTGGGCTGAGCTGTAAGGATGCGGGTTCCTGACTCCAGCACCCCAGAAACTGCACTGGGAGACCTAGCCAGGGGTCCCAGGAAGAAGTGTTTCAAGAGGCTTCCAGGCGGTTCTGCAGGGACCACCACGTCTGTGGGTTTCAGCCCTAACGAGCCTGACAACTAGCAGAAGAGCAGCGATATTCCGACCTCAGAATTTGCCCTCTGCCCCCAAAGAGGGGAGGAGCTTGCTGGTCATGACGGGGTCCAGCCCCACTCAGACAACTCAGCCAGGGCAGACGGAGGCCCCAGGCTGCTGGGACCCGAGACCTGGGCCGTAATTCCTTAGAGACAGAGTGTTATCCTTTAAAGGTCACACAGTGGCCACCTGCTCCTGTGACTCAAATCCACCCACAAGGTGACCTTACCTGCTGACTCCCCAAGGACATCGCGTGAGGCTTACCTGTCGGGGGGTACAGGTGTCCTTCCACATGTTGAGGAGTTTGCAGAACATGCTGTAGGGCCCGGTCTTGGCGATCTTCCGGAGCCTCCCATAGACTGACAGCTCTGCGTACGTCATCCCCATGTCCTCCTGGGGACGAGAGAGACGTGTCTCACAAGTGACAAGCGAGTCATCGCTGGGGGACAGCTTAAAACGTCTGCTGGAGATGGAACCGAGGCCCCCCCCACCTCATCCTCCCCAACCCCCCCGCACCGGCCCCAACCTTGAGAGGCCTGAATTGAACATCAAAGGCCAGCAGCCCTGGGCTCCCAGGCTGGGAACCTGGCGATGGAGCACGGTTCCTTGGGGGCAGGAAGGAGGCCACGAAGGAACCCATGGGCAGGGAGGTGGGGGAAGAAGCACAGTGACAAAGCCACCATCATTACCTCGTCTGTCTGGGACACCCGTCCGTGGGCCAAAGGCTCCAGCTCGGCAGTGGCCGGCGCTTCCAGGATGCTGCGGCCAAGACACACAGAGGTCAGTCACAACAGCCGGGTGTTAACTCCGCAGATACCATGAAAGCACCAGGCTCTTCTCAGCCTGAAGATGGAGGGATGCACAGACTTCCCATCCTTACGACGGCGGGAGAAGGGTGGGGAGGGGAAGAGGGAGGCAGCAGCTGCCTGACCTGGCCAGAGCCAGGGCAGCACCGATGGGAAGGAAGGGGGTGCCTGTTCTCAGGACCCCAAGTGCCCCTGAAGGGCAGGACTGTTTCCATCAGGCGACAGGGAGCTATGGAAGGTGGCTGAGGGGGGCGAGGGCAGCCTGGGCTGTGCTGAGACCTGTACCCAGTGGCCACAGCCGAGGCCTCACGGGCGCACACGCACCTTTGCAGGGCGGGAAGCTGGAAGCGCTCCACGCAGAGCTGGACGAAGGCTCTCAGGTCCGTCTTGCTGATCCCACCGATGGGGTTGATGTCTGCGCTGGAGCAGTCGTACTTGGTCAGGTAGCCGAGGAGGCTGCAGTAGGAGAAAGAGCACGTGGTTTGGATGCAGCAGACCCGAGGGGCTGCAGTTTCCGCGAACCTGGGGGCCTGGCCATCTTGTCCCTGCGCAGCCAAAGACGCGCTTCTTCCAGGGCCCTGGGGCCAGAGCTTGGCAGGTTCAAGGGTCCTGGAGAAGCCTGATGTGCTGGGGCAGATCGGGGAAGGGGCAGAGGCTGTGGACGGCCGAGGAGGGGTATCTGGTGAGCCGGGGAGGTGTCGGGGCCGGGAAGCAGCTTGGGGAATTACCAGCTGGAAGCGGCCTGTCTGGGAGGGGAGGGCTGGGGTCAGCCGAGTGGGGAGCTGAGGGTCGGAGGTGCTTGAGAGGAAGGGGCAGGACTCAGCGCACACGGACGCTGCGCCAACAGCAACAGAGCCGCCTCCCTACTCCGAGACACCTCCTGTGGTGGGCAGTGGCCCCCCAGAGATGCCCAGATCCTAATACTCGGAACCTGTATGCACATACGTGCAAGGCGAACCAGACTCTGCAGATGAGGTGAGGCTGAGGACCCTGAGACGGGGTGACTACCCTGGATGATGGGGTGGGCCCTGCATGCAATCGCAGGGTCCTTCAAAGTGGAAGAGAGAGCTGGCGGGGGACGGGGGTCAGGCAGTGGGAGCTGTGGCCACAGAGGAAAGGCACAGAGATGCTGTACCACTGGCTCTGCAGACAGAGGAAGGGACCACTAGCCAAGGGATGCAGGTGCCCCCAGGAGCTGGAAAAGGCAGGAACAGACTCTCCCCTGGAGCCTCCAGAAAGAACCAGCCCTGTGCCACCTTGACTTTGGCCCAGTGAGATCTGTGTTGAATCCCTGTCCTACCGAACTATAAGAGAATTCATTTGTGTTCTGAAGCCACCAACTTTGCGGCCACTTGTCACCACAGCCTCATGACCCTCACACACCCTTCGATGGGTCTGGCCCTCTCCACCCCCACCCCCACCACAATATACTCGCTGGACCACTGGATGACTACGGCTCTCCACCCCATCCCAAACTCACCCACCTCCAAGGCCGTTGCTGACCTGTGCTGTGGGTACCATGTGGCCCTTGTCTCACCTGTACTCACACGGCTGACCTCTCCCCACTCTTCAAGAGAAAGACCAACCACTCAGCCCTCCAGGCTCCCACGAGGGCACAAGGCCAGGGTGTAAGACCCCCAGGGTCCCAGACAGGGGGGATTAAACTCTGCACCGCCCTAAGTGGGGCTCCTTCAGCCAACCCCAAGGTGGCGGTAACATCACTTCCAGTCCCGTTAAACAGACGACTGGTGATAGGAACAGGGTCCAGTCCGTGGGCAAGGCCAGGACTTACAGGCTGGAAGAGATGACTGTTTTCATTCGACCCCTGTGCCCCTTCTGCCCCTTGGCTGCTCTCAAAGATGCATCAGGGGCTAAGGCAGAGTGTGGGGGACACGGACCCCGCAGGCGTGGCCTCGGGTTGACCAGGGCGCCCACCCAAGGGCTGCTGCACACACCTCTCATCCACGTTGGCGGATCCGAGCACGAGAAGCCCGCCCGGGGCGCCGCGGGACCAGAGGCTCAGCTGAGCGAAGAGGTAGGCGATGACCATCCTCACCCGCGCCTGGACCACAGAGGGGGAGCGTCACCTGCGCAGGGTCGGGGCGGGGGGGCACGTGCTAACACCACCGCCCCGCAGCTCGGGGAAGCAGCTCTCCCAGCAGCCTCGGGAGAACAGCAACGTTTAAGGGATGTCGGAGCTTCTAGTGTCCAGAAAGTCCCAGAGCCCGTGGTCCCCCCACCCCTCACACCCCCCGCCGTGGGCTCCCGTGCTCCGCCACAGAGATGGAGGGACCAGAGCCTGAGGCTGTGGTGAGACAGGGCAGGGAAGCCAGCAGGGAGAGACCTCGGTCCCTCCGGTCACTCCCCGCACCACTGGGAGTGGTGCAAGGCCACCTGCGCCCACAGAAAGGGGACAGAGATGGGACAGATGCCAGTAGCTGCAGCCCAGGCCCCTTCCTCCCCTCCACGGACCACCCAGGGTCCAGCTCCCCTGCAGCTGCCAGGGAGGCAGGGCCGCATCTGAACCGTTATCCAAAGATGCAGAAAACGCACACACTTGCACACACTACCTCACGCTCACAAGCCCTCCCGCGGACGCGCATGCTCTCACGCACGCACACGCCCACACGCAGACCCCCAGCCCCGTCCATGAGGCTGCACGCTCCGTGTCTCCAAGGCAGGCTGCTGACCCCTGCGCCCTCCCCCAGGGTCCCCGCGGCACCCGCGTGCGGACGATGCCCCGTCTGGGAGGCACACCTGCACGTTCTGCAGAGCCAGGTTCTCCCGGCTGCTTCCCCCACGAACCGCAAATGCAGGGTTTCTCCCCGTCACCAGGCTGAAGATGCCCACGACGGCCTTCACGGCTGGGTCGATGTTGAGACGGATGTGATGGCTGGGAGGGGAAAGGGGGGTGTGCAGACGGTAAAACAAAAACACAGAACACAGAATTTACCGTCTTCAAGCGCACCATTCAGCGCCACTGAGTACACTGACACCGTGCCACCACCACCTGCAGTTCCAGAACTTTCCATCAGCCCAGAAGGAAACCCTGCGCCCACGAGGGGTCCCCGCCCCCCCGACTCCCTCCTCTTCCAGCTCCTGATGACAACTGAGCTACTCTCTGTCTCTGCGGATTTGCCTATTCTGGACATTTCAAAGAAACGGAATCACACAATATCTGTCCTCTTGTGTGTGGCTTCTTCCGCTCAGGGTAACGTTTTCCAGGTTCATCCATGTGGCCGCCTGTGTCAGCGAGTCACTCCTCTCTAAGGCAGATTATTCAGTGGGGAGATGATCATCCCCACATTTTGTTTACTCATTCGAGTTGCTCTGGCTGTTGTGACTAATGTGACACGTATGTGTAAACATCTGTGCGTGTCCCTGCTTTCGTGTCCTTTGGGCCCCTCCCTGGGAGCAGGTGGGGTCGGGGCAGCTTTAGCTGAGCTCTGCATACAGGATGAGCCGCTCCTTGTTTTCCCCTTGGAGGCAGAACAAATGGAACATTCTGAACGGAACCGAGTCTCCCTGTCTGGAAAGATGCCCTCTCTCCACCTTCCTCAGGTACAGAGGCCGCAGGGTGGAAGGGGTAGAGGGCGGGTCAGACTCCTGTGAGCGGCGAGGGCTCCCCGTGCTCGTAGCGGGAGCACATCAGCCTGCAGCCCGTGCCTGGGATGGAGGGAGGGGAAGGGGGGAATCTTAGACACGCAGATTTGGGGTGAAACGGACAGGAAACCTGCTCGCCTCCGGGAAGCTCGCTGAGCCACAAATGCGGCCTCGGGTGGTGCTTCCCGGGGTCACCGCCCCCTGGCCATGCCCGACGCCAGTGACCAGCTACCTGCCCATCTGCTGCGCCAGCTCTCTGGCCCTGTCGCACGTCTCCCGGGAGGAGTTCTCACTGGCCATATAGCTGGTGGTCAGGAGGCGGCCACAGAGCTCCCGGGGGTCCCGCGGGGTGTAGCTGGTCTGGTTCACGATGGTCCGGACGTCAGCCAGCACTTCCTGATCTGAACACCGACGGACAGAAGGGCACGTGCTGTGTGCCAGGTGCCTGCACCATTTACTCCCTCTCCACCCACCGCGATCTTGCCAGATCAGCCCCGCAGTGCCCATTTCTCGGCTGCGGACACTAAGGGAATGGCTGATGTCACCAGACACAGAGGCAGGATGGGAACCTGGGTTGGCCCGACCCCACAGCCCCTGTTCTCTCCTCGAGGCCACACTGCTGACACAAAGCGGCGGCAGGCACTGGTGGCTTGATGGACACAGCCACAGGGGCCCAAGGCCCTGGAAGGGACGTTCATGGCCTTGCTGTCCCCAGTCCCTGGGACGTGGGTGCGACACTCTGACATCTGAGCATGGCCTCCACCGAGATGCCCAGGACCTGGGTTCTCCCTCTGCTCCTCCCACAGGCTGACCCCCGGGACCCGAACATCACCTACTTCCGTGCTGCACAGCCTTGCAGACCTGGTGGCACATGGAGTAGACGAGGCAGGCGGTGGCCGCGCTGTCCACCCCGCCGCTCAGGGGCAGGAAGAACCCCGCCTGGAACGGGCCAACCAGACGGGGGTGTGAGCAGTGCCTCGGAGAAGCAACAGGCCCAGAGATGAGCCCGGCTCCCCCCCGCAAACACGAGCGCCCACAAAATGCTCCTGCCGGGGGAGGAGACAAGATGACTGCACGTTCCAGGATGGACTTTCCAGAAGGCGAAGGGAGGTCCCTTGTGGGGGGGTCTAGGCTGAGTCTCCATGGTGAATTACAGACGCACATGATCGTGAAATCAGAGGGAGACGGGGAGTCCCGTAAACCAGTGTCCTCACACCAGACCCCAAAGACGGGGCCAAAATTCAGTGTGACCTCTGGCCTCTGGCTAGCGGAGCTGAGGCTTCTGACTGACGCAGAGCCAAGAAATGCTTGCATTTAAAAAATGTCGCCTGCTGGCCACAGAATCAAACGCAAACCAACTGGTAGGAGGAGCAAAGGGAGCTGGTGAGACACTGACGTCTTACCTGTTGGCTACGTCTTAAAAAATCCCAGAGCCAGCACGCAGGTCCGAGGCTGGGGAACGATGGGAAGCGTTAGGGTGGGGAGACCTACCCCTGGGGGCAGGTGCCAAGGCGGGCGCAGTGCCCGTGAGAGCTGCCAGCACGACACTCCCGTCTCTGCTTTCAGCACTTTGCGTGAATGAATGCATTTGAAGTCTCAAAACAGCCCCGAGAGGCCAGTGCTATCATTGGCCCCATTGTGAAATGGGGAAACGGAGGCACAGAAAGGCAGGGACAGTGTCTCTGTGCCCAGGGGCCCAGGGCAAGGAGTGGTAGGGCTGGGCGTGGGCCAGGAGGTCTGGCTGCAGGCTCTGGAAACCAGGCCCCACTGGCCCCGTGCGGCCACCCGGGGCTGCAGGGGGTGCCCTGGGGGATGACAGGACCCCCGCTCCAGCACCGCCCTCTCCCCTACCATGCACCCTGAGGACCCCACCTGATCTCCTCGGCGGGACTGTGGTATTTCCATTCGATGGGCTCAGACAGGGGCTCTAGCAGATCCTCGCGGCAGGAGAGGGAGAAGTCCACCTTCACACGGGGGTAGGGGCTCACCCTGCTGGCCTGGGAAGGACACCCCCTCAGTGCTGGTACCCACAGAGGTCACTGGGATGACCAGCCAGCTCAGAATCCCCCTGGGGACCCTTCATGGCCGCCAGGATGGCCAGAGCAGAGACGGAAGCAGCAAACACTGGCAGGGACGTGGAGAACCTGGGGCCCTCACACAGCGCTGGGGGCGGGACGTGAGATGGAGCAGCAGCTGACGACAGTCTGGCAGGGCCTCCCACAGCTAAACACAGAATCACCGCAGCACCCTGCAGTCCAGGCCCAGGTATATAACAAAGGACACACAGACACATCCACACAGACACCTGGGCATACGTCCACAGCGGCACCATTCATCACAGACAGAGTCGAAGTGACCCCAACGTCCATTGACGGGTGAATGGACAGCGTGTGTTCCCTTCATCCGGTGGGGTATTGTTCGGCCATAAGGAGGGATAAAGCACCAACACACACCACAGAGCGTGTGATTCACAAAACATGACTCTCCGCGGAAGAAGGCAGACGCAAAAGGCCACATATGACGTGATTCCATTCATACGAAATGTCCAGAACTGGCAAATCCCTAGAAACAACGGGGCCCTGGGGGGAGGGGAAGGGGGAGTGACGGCTCACGGGTCCGGGTTTCCTTCGGGCGATGAGACTGTTCTGACCCTGACTGTGGTGATGCTGCTTGACTCCTCGAATATACTAAACACCCCTGAATCACGTGCCGACTTCAGTGAATTGCACGCTATGGGAGTGACAGCTCAATAAAGCAGTTCTTAAAAAAACATTCCAGGTCGGCAACCTAAATGCCCACCAACAGATGAATGGGTAAAGAAGCTGTGGCACATATATACAATGCAATATTACTCAGCCATAAAAAGGAATGAAATTGAGTTATTTGTAGTGAGGTGGATGGACCTAGAGTCTGTCATACAGAGCGAAGTAAGCCAGAAAGAGAAAAACAAATACCGTATGCTAACGCATATATATGGAATCTAAAAAAATGGTACTGATGAACCCAGTGGCAAGGCAAGAATAAAGGTGCAGGTGTAGAGAACAGACTTGAGGAAACGGGGTTGGGGGGGCGGGGGGTGAAAGGGAAGCTGGGACTAAGTGAGAGAGTAGCAATGACATATACACACTACCAAATGTAAAATAGATAGCTAGTGGGAAGCTGCTGCATAACACAGGGAGATCAACTCGAGGATGCGTGATGACTTAGAGGGCTGGGACAGGGAGGGTGGGCGAGAGCCGCAGGAGGGAGGGGATATGGGGATATACGTATAAATACAGCTGATTCACTTTGTTGTTTTGCAAAAACTGGCACAATTGTGTAAAGCAATTATATTCCAAAAAAGAGTTAAAAAGAAAACAAAAAACTTCCAGGTCTTTGTGAGCATGCAATGTGTGTGTCTGTAAGTGCTTACCGCCAGGTTTCGAGATGAAATCTCTGCCCTGTAGCTTCTGATGTCCTCCAAATCCAACGTGGCGGTGAGGACTTCCTGGGGAAGGGAGTTTCAAAGAGAAATCGTGATTTCCTGGTTGTTGTTGTTTTTTCACTCATATGTCTAATTTGTTTTCGTAGGTGTGCCAAATTGCACCTGATGAGTTATGCCTTCTAAGGCAAGGCCTGGGGCCCAGGGAGAGGGGACAGTCAGTGGTGCTGCTGACCCAAAGCCCTTTCTTCTGGTTGTTTTCACCAGAACTTCTGTTGAATTGAGACACTTGCTGGTGATTCATTAATCATGACACAGGACTCACTGAGAAAGTTTCTTCAAAAGAAACACAAGGAGCAAGGGCCCCTTTTCTGCATCTGAATGGGGATGCATGAAGATGGGATGGCTGGAGCTGCTGCAGCCATCCTATGACCAGGAGGCAACTGAAAATGAAGCCCCACAGAGGAAGGCCCAGCTGGAGACTCACAGAGGGGTGGAGCCAGAGCTCTGGCAATCATCACACCAGGGTCCTGGCCTGGACATGCTGCCTGTGTTCTAGGAGGTGACGTTTCATTGCCTTTGAGCCCAGATGAGATGGGGTTCTGCCACTTGCAACAAGTAGCAGAAAAAAGCATAGACGTTACTCCTTTCTTTATGAAAAATAAATCCTAATCAAATTATGTTACTAGAATATTGTCTCATACATGCAGGTGCCAGACAGCCAGTACTATTTCTGGACACTGCACAGGGACACAGGATGGCAGTGGCCCCCACTCCTGCTGCTGGGTCTCTGGACAGCTGCCTGTGTCAACACGGGGCCTAACCCAAGCTGGAAATGCCCTTGAAGAGACAGAGGACAAAGAGCTGCCAAGTCCTGCAGACCTCCTGTCATTTCCCAAGTGATGGGTCACTGCAGCCGCTGGGCTGCTCCTGATGAAGCCACAGAAAGTGGGAAGACCCCAGAGGAGTGAACCCTTCCTGAGAAGGAGGCCCCATCCACTTTCCCCAGAACTAGGTTAGCTCCGCACAAATGCCCGGCTGAGGCTGTGAGAAGCATATGCCCTTGAGAAGATCAGCTGACTGTGGAGGAGGTGGCTGAAAAGAACGGCACTGCCCTGGCTCCAGGACAGTGATGCCACTTCCAATCCGAACACTTGAGCAAAATCAGAGAATTCCGGCTTGAGAGCCCCCTCCAGGGGTGGGGCGGGATGCAACGGTCCCCAGGTTTTAGTATGGCGGACAATCATCTGGGTGCTTGCTGAAATGGGGGTCCCTGGAGGGCCTGGAAGGGGTCCAGAACCTGCAGGGACCTGCACACCCGCTCACCCTGGAGCAGGTGACCCCCGCAACCCACCTGCCAGTCACTCCTGCCGCCAAGTGCCTGTGGCTCTGATGTTTGGCCAAGTGTTTTGGCCAAACCAGCCTGCAGTGAAGCATGTTTGGAGCAGACAGACACTCAGCTTTTGCATGGACCTCATCTTCCCCTCCAAAGCCCTCCCGTCTTTATCATGGTTATTACTGAACGACAGGAGGCCTTGGGGAATGCAGCCACTTAGAAAGCAGGGCCTGGGGGACCACGATCAGGAGGAATTTTGCAGCGAGATGGAGTGTTTCTGCCACCGGGGCCCAGACTGCCAAACCCTGGGCTTCCCTCTGGGCAAGGGGAATTCTTATCAAAGTTCCTTTCCTTGGTCCATTATGAAACCAAAGTTTGGTTTCATAACCACTTCCCTGCCAACAACCTCAATGAGACCACGGAAGGGGTGAAACATCACTTCATCCACATGGATGCCAAGGACAGGAAGCAACAGAAGCTTCAACAGAGGGTCTGGGAGACTTTCTTATTCTGTGACGCCCGCTGGCCTTGCTCCGGCACAGCAATCCCGGGAGACCCTTTTATTTATTTTTTTCTTTTGCTAACACCTGCCTCTGTGAATGAACATTCACAACACTTGTTTCCAAAAAAAACCCAGAGTTGGATCCAAAGACAAGACGGCGATGCCATGTGAAGCCCATACTGACTGTCTGAGGCCAGTAACAGGGACCCTTCCCGGAAAAACTGAAAGTTATTTTGTGTTGTGTTTGCAGAATTGGAATCTATTTCCATTTTTTGGGCAATAACAGCCATTTTCTTTCTTGGGGGCTTAAAAAAAAAAACACCCAACTGTGAGAGCCACGTGATTCTCTACAAGGACCTTTCATCTCGTCTTATTCTCTCTGTAAAGGAAACTAATATCCAGTCACATGGGAGAGCTCTGCACCCACGTTAATATGTGTCTTCAGAACAGAGGGTGTGCAGTTTTCATGTTTGTGGCCCCAGTTGGTCATCGGTTCAGTGAGACCAGAGCACCCCCCCCTAGAATGAGGAGGGGGCCCTCTCCACCGAGGAGGGTGGGGCAGTCTCCAATCCTGCTTCCAGAACCCGGGAGGCAGGGCCCACAGGTAACGTGTGCTGCCTGGACCTCTGGGGAAAACCCTGTAACATTGCACCTGCAAGCCCCCCTCCCGGCTCTGCTCCTGAAGATGGGCTCCCCCAGCCAAACGACCCTCTCATTGCAGGGGCCAGGCGCGGTGCCTGCTTATTCCTGAGGACCAGCTCCAGTTCCCCACCGGCCCCAGCCGTGGAACTCTTCACACAAGCACATCACATCCTCCCAGGAGCCAGGGCTCACGCCTCCTCTTGTCACTACAAAGCCCACTCCTCCCCCAGCTCCTGGCCTCTCCCTTGGCTCCAGTGCAGCCTCAGGGGGACCCTGCAGGGCGCGTGGGGCTGATGAACTGCCATGAATCCCATCCGTGCCGTGTGCCGTGCGGGGCGGCCCCATAGCCTCGGGGTGGGAATCCTCCCCCCACCAAGGAGGCGAAGAGGAGGCGATCAAAACCGGCAGGACCCCCCACAGGGGCCACATTAGAGGCCCTGCCCCGGTTATAGGGGCGACAGAGAACACAGCCCCTGAACCAGAGACCCTCCCCACCCCCCGCCATCGCACAGGTGGCTCGTACCACGTCATCCAGCGAGAACTGGGATCCCTGGGCGAAGATGCTGCCGTTCATGGCTATCAGGGCACAGCCGTCATAGTACAGCCGGTCCCCATCACAGCCCTTCTGATTGGCCAGCAAGTAAATCCCGCCATTCTGGAAAATGCAGGCAAAAGCAATGGTCAGCTGTGGTCTGTCATCTTCACCCTCCTCCGGCCAAACACATGAAGCTTCAGTGCCATAACTAGCCCCCCACCCCAGCAAGAAAATGTACGCCCCCAGGGAACACCCCTCAGCTACGATGCCCTCGGCCTCCCAAGGTACCAGGCATCACACAAAGCGTCCACTTTCACCTCCCAACAGCCCTTCAAGGCAGGCGCTGTCACCTCCACCAGACAGGAGGAGAGCTGCAGCTCCAGAGAAGACACCTCCCCAGGTCACCAAGCCGAGATTCTGTCCCGGGAGAGAGCAAACACGGCCCCTGGTGTCACGCTGCCAGCAAGGGTGGCAAACTCGTGGGCATCCCCTGTGTCCTGCTGGCGTGTCAACGGGCATCCTGGTTCCTGGTCACTGTGTCACTTGTCCTGAGACCAGTGTGATGGTCGAGAGCCCAGGAACAGGACGGCTAGGGTGTGAGCCCAGGGGCCACTTGACCACCATATGCTGGGTGTCCTGCTCCAGACAGCGGAGGTGGCAACACTGCCCGCCTTGTAAGGGCGGTTTCCAGGGTTAAATGAGGTCAGGCCCCTGGGGCCCAGGAAGCAGGTCACACACACACACACACACACACACACACACACACACATACACACACGCACACACCAGCAGTGGCCGTGACCACTGAGCATCCTCGGGCTTGAGCCCCACCCAGCGCTGGGCGCTGGGGTCACGAGTGTGTGAGACACATGCTCCAGCATCCCCGCCGCCGCCTACCTTGGTGGTGGCCATGGTCACCAGGTCCACCCTGGCATGGGCTTTGCGCAGCACATGGTGGCTGCCCGAGGCGTTGGTGAAGATCTCCACGCCGTCCAGGCCCATGTCCACGTGCGGGCTGCGGGCAGAGGAGGGACAAGAGAAGAGACCGGTGTCTCCAACACGCCCTCCCAGCCCCACAGCATTGGGGCGTCTCCCCAGCCCCAGGCCGTGACGCCGGGTCGGCCGCAAACCCACAGTCCTCCGGGGCTCAGTGCGGATGGGCTCTGATGGTGCAGGGGGCGCAGCTGACCTGTGGGGCGTCCAGAGTTCCTCGCAGACCTCACTCCCGATGCAGGTGTCCCGGGTGGACAGGACAGCATCCCCGAAGGGCACAGTTTCCTGGGCCGGGAGACCAGAGCGCTTGAGACCCCTTGGCCGTCCCGTCTGGGCCACGTACCGAGCCAGGACCCCAGATGCCACCCACGAGACTCGTGTGGAGGCTGCCGTTCTGTTTCAAGCATTAATGTACGCTTCCTTGACCTGGAGCATTCCCAGACGGGGGCCAGCGGGCCTCTCCTCTGCTGACCCGAGGGCCTCGGTCACAGGCGGGAGCTTGCCTATGGCTGCAGCTAACCGTGGCTCAGTTCCTGAAGCTTCCGTGGGCCCAGGTGCTCAGCAGTGTCAGCATTGGCTACTGATGCTCTTTTGACATTGTCTGTGCTCTGGGGGTCCTGTCCCCATGTCAGAAACGAACCGACTGGGCCCCGCAAAGTTCACGCCCGCCGACGGGCCACCCAGCTCCTGAGCTGCAGGGCTGGGGCAGGACGCAGGTCCCTGTGTCTCCAAGAGCCACGTTCGCAAGCCCCGAGGGGTGGGAGCTTCCGTGGCGGGTTGGGGATGGAGCTGCCCCCGAGGCTGCTGCATGGGTCTGAGTCACTGAGATGAGTGTGTGCTGATGGGGTCACCTGGGCGTGCAGCCCACCTTGGCCACCTCCCTCGGGGACCAAGTTTCAGTGGTGCTGCTACTTCACTCAGCCAAGAAATCATCCCGGGAGGCCTGGACCACATCACAGCACTCTTGGTTGGGTCCCCTGACGTGTATGTGTGCGCGCATGCGCGTACAACACCCTTCATTGCCAAGGGCAACAAGCCAGGGGCAAGCCCAGCATTTTCTGTTCTGACGCTTCATGCCATGGCCACAGTCCTCACCCAGGGCCCCAAGCTGGCCATCCCGGGACCACTGCACCCCCTGCAGACCTTGCAGTGGGCGCCTTGCAAACCTGACCACAGGGGCAGGGCTGGAATCCTGACCCCATCTTCCCACGACAAGACCAGGGCTCAGAGTAACACGGTGATAAACAAAGCATCAGGGGTGGTGCCCAGAGATGGGCCCCCGACCTGAATTATCCAGGCTGCAGCAGTTACAGGGCTGCCTTTGCCCCATTTCTTGAAAATGGCCCTGAACTTTAATCCACGTGTGCCCGGGGCCAATTCCTGCAACTTGCTCCCAACCAAAGACACCAAGCTGCATCCTTCCATCTGCAGACGGCCCCCCACGTCGGTTTAGGGGGTCACCTGGTATGTTTTTTAGGATATCAAAGGGTCCCAGAAGAATGAAATGGAGGATTTCTCGAGGCAGGAGAGTTCCTGCTGAAATGTTTGTTTTTCTCACACACACACACACACGCACACACACACACACTCTCACACCCTGTGTTCTGGATCATATTGATTTTAAGTTGTTCTCGTTGCTGCAGTTCGTGGTCAGGAAAGTACCCAGGTCACCTGGGAGTGACCAGACCTGGCTGAGTTCCTTCCCCCAGCCTCAGCTGTGCCCACCCCCGACGGCCACATGGGCGGCACCGACTCAAGCTGGCCCCTCGGAGACCCTCTCTCAGGAGTCAGAACTGGTGCCAGTGACTTAATCTAGCTTTTGAACGGAGGTGACCTTGGCCCAAGGGCCAGGGAAGTGAGAGGCAGGGGGAGACCTCTGGCAGAAAGAGGAAAGGGGCTGGGGGCCTGGTGGGACTGGGCAGAAGGAGACTCCTGCTCCACACCCCCAGATCCATCCCCGAGGTCCAGGTGCGTCCGGGCCGACCGGCTCCATCGGGGAGGTTCAGTGTGTCCCCGTGAGGACCCTGAGGGCAACGGTGAGGGGTGCAGAGGATTGGGTGTCATGGGCTAAACTGTGTCCCCCACATTCCTATACTGAAGCCCTAACCCATAGCACCTCAGATGTGACTGTGTTTGGAGATGAGGGTCTTTAAAGAGGTGATTAAGGTAAAATGGGGCCACCAGCGTGGGCCCTAATCCTATAGGACTGATGTCCTTATAAGAAGAGGAGGTCAGGACACAGACACACACAGAGGGATGACCCCGTGAGGACACAGGGAGGAGACGGCCATCTACACGCCAAGGAGAGAGGCCTTGAGAGGACCCAGCCCTGCCCACACCTGGGTCTCGGATTCCAGCGTCCAGGATGGGAGACAGTGAATGTTGTTTAAGCCTCCCAGGCTGTGGTGCTTGGTTATGGCCGCCTGAACAAATTAATACACTTGGCAACCAGAATGGAAACTCAGGCAGGAGCCGGAGAAATCAGGGGCCCCCCGAAACACCCCCTCTGTGCCCCTGGCTCTCAACCCCCCGCAGGAAGTGCACAGCACCAGGTTCCAGCTGTCCCACCCCAGCACCTTCCAGAAGGAAGGGGACGGTCGAGGCCCCCAGATAAGGCTGCAAGGTCAGAGCTCTTCAGGCCTGGCCAGCCAGGTGCAAAAGACAAGAGAAGACAGATTTCTGACACTGAATTTTCACAGGATGAAAAGGCAGCCAGGTAAAGTCTTTCACGAGTTTTATAACTAGAAATGCCCCCCAAACTTGGCTTCTTGGGCAGTCCCTGGGCCCGAGCCCCAGCCCAGCAGGGAACAGCCAGCCAAGGTGGGGCAGGAGCCCCCTCCCCCAGGCTCCCCCGAGCCCACCCCGCTGTGCGAGCCGGAGGAGAGGAGGGGGCAGGTACAGAATGGGCATCATATGGAGGAAAGGAGGCGCCCCCCACCCCAGGCTCCTGGGACCCTCCCCACTTGTTACAGAAATCGCCCCTTCGTTTGTGTTTTCCTTACACGGGCCATGGTGCCGCCCGCTACTCTGACCCGAAGGGTCCTGTCCCTACGGCCCAGCCCAGAGGGACATCTGGCTGAGAACGGGTTTTCTTCTCCGAGACTCACCTGCTTTGTCAGGTCCTGTATCATCCGTGGGAGAAAATACTCCTCTGTTTGCCTGGAAAGGAAACCACCACACATCTGAGGAGGACCATCTCGGGAAAGAGGCAGAATGGCAGCCGAACATAGAGCAAAACTCCAACCGAGAGCTCAGAACCGATGAGTTGGCAAAGGAACTGTCAAGTGTTCACAATTTAAGGTGAAAAGGAAAGTACAAGGCGACTCGCTGGGGCTCCCAGGCCACATGACAGCGAGATGCGTGGTGCTCTCCTGTCACTGGCCCCACTTCCCCACGCTTTCCAGCACAGCATCTGAGACGCATGTCACGGGGCTTATTTGAAAAGTAGTCACATTTCTCTATGGAGAAATCCAGGTGGAATTCCTGATCAAAGTTCCTGGATCAAAACGATCACACCATGAACTCAACATACAGCGACCAACCTGTATCATCACTTAACTAATAAAATAATGTTCCAAATTGTACGAGATGGACACAGAGCTTAATACACAACTGTAGTACAAGGCATCCCAAGGGCTACACTAAAAGGTAGAATTCAAACAATAGATGGTTTCCAAACCTGATCTCAAATAGGCTGTTACCAGATGCACCATTAAGACATTTAATTATCTAGATTTCTTTCTGCTTTCTTAGAATTTACAAGAGCCTTCTGGGATGATTTTAGGGGCTTTTATTTAAGTAAATTTTAAAAGCAGAGAGAAGTTGAGAGGACGATGCTGTTTCTCCCTCAGTAATGAAGTAGAAGCCGCCTCTGACCCTCGAGTTGCCTTGGCATCCCATAATGAGCCCTCAGTTCACCATCGGTGGGTTTGTTGATGGCCAAGTTGCTGCATCACAATTCTTTTTAAAGGCAAGAGCTGCCCCAACGTTTCCCCCTTCATTCTCACCTCCCCTCTTCTATCCACACGAAGACCCATTCAGGACCAGATGCGGGCAAACCCACCAGGGGACGATGCAAGTTCACCTTTGCTCCTCCCACCCTCTGCTTCACAGCCAACCTGCACCTAGCGGATGGCTTGTGAGGCCTGCACAGTTCACTAAAGAGCCAAAGTATCAACAATAATCCCCCCCACCCCAATCGGCAGTGAGTCGTTCCAAGCTGGCTTCATGCTGGCCCAACCCATCTTTCCAGCTGCCCCCACACCTGAACGTCTCCTGCTCTGCACAGCTGCTCTGATGGGATGTCCTTCCTCCCCAGCAAGCATCCTATGGAGAAACCCTAGCAGCATGTTCCTGCCAAGAAACCACTTCTGGCCATGCTCATGTCGAGTCTTTTCTGCCCCCGCTGGGAGCTATAAGAGCCCCCGTGACACCCATCTTACCATGCTCAGATTTGGGGCGTCCACCGAAGAACCTAATGAAAATGAGTAGATTCTTAAATTCTCTGCTGTCAAGAACTGAGTCTTTTTTCTGTTTTCCTACAAAAACCTGAAATAGCATCTTGAAGCTGTGATGGCCACATTACTAAAGCAGGGACACAATGACATAAACATTTTATTGTCACCATTTTGGCACAACTCCCAGAGGATAAAAATTCTGTATTTTCTTTTTCTTAACCGTACCAAAACGAAAGTTTCTGGTTCCAGCTCAATATCCACTGCCACCCCTTCTACAGGGGGTGAGTGATCACTGAATGAGTGATGGTCTGAAAGGATTCAACATTAGAAACGGAGAAAAAAAAAGTGAACTAGAGGTCTATACTGGCAAAGAATTAGAGACAATAGAAACCAATGCAAGATTGCAAAGATAATCAGACAATAGAAGATAAAAAGTGAGCTTGAAACTATGAAAATAATTTGAAAAATTAAAACATTTGAAGATATGAAGACATATCAGGTGCATCAAGGAACAGAAGAGACAGGTAACCCTTGGGCGCTGTTGGTGGGAATGTAAATTGGTGCAGCCACTGTGGAAAACAGTAGGGAAGTTTCTCAAAAAACTAAAAACAGAGCTACCATATGATCCAGCAATCCCATTCCTGGGCATATTTTTGAAAAACACATAGATACTAATCTGAAAAACTACATGCACCCCAATGTTCATAAGCAGCACATTTACAATAAATAGCCAAGATGTGGAAGCAACCTGTGTCCATCGACAGATGAATGGATAAAGAAGATGTGATATATATACACAATGGAATACTACTCAGCCACAAAAAAAAAAAGAAATTTTGCCATTTGCATCATTTGTATACGGACTTGGAGGGCATTATGCTTAGTGAAATAAGTCAGACAGAGAAAGACAGACACTACTTATCATTTATATGTGGAACCTAAAAAATAAAACAAACGAGTAAATATAAGAAAAAAGAAACAGACTTACAGGTGTAGAGAACAAACTAGTGATTACCAGTGGGAAGAGGGAAGCTTGTTTCGGAAGCTGATCACAGTAATCTCTCTTTGGATGAAAATCAGATGCCTCATGACCTGCAATCAGGGATTACACACACTAAAGAAGCCATCATTTAAAGGACTCTTTCTGCAGCTGAGATGAGAGGACCCTTATCGGCACTCATAGGAAGCTCACGTGCAGTGAAACAAGGGAATTGACTCTTGAGTTCACATTTCCCACTTAGGAAGGGTCTCTGCATCAGACTGGCCTACAGAAAGGACTGCTGACCCAAACAACACCCACATCAGGATGAGAATAAGACAGCAATGGTAGACAGCTGACCCAACAATCTGGACCAGACCCATTCTACTAATTCAGTATACTGTTTACCAAGTATCTGTCTCCCCATCAACATTAAAAGTTATTGTTTTACTTCTAACCATACCTCTGCCCCCAAACTTCAGGATGGAAAGAAGATTCTCTAGTGAAGCTGTCACAGAGTATAAGTACTCATGACATGTAGCACTGCTTGCTTTGTGTCCCGCTAAAAGCACGTGTAAAATGTTTGTGGGGGAATTCAATATCATTGATAAAATGTATAGCCTATAAAAGGTTTCCTTGCTAGCATACTTCTGTGCTTGTTCAGTAAGTCTGATTAGTTTCCCCAATGTGGATAACTAGGCATCTATATTTGTTTGTGTATACACACACACACACAAACACACAAGCAGGCCTAGCACTGAGGGACACGATGGGCCCATGACAGCAGCAACCACCCTGCCATCGAGGGACAAATATTTTGATCACCAATGCTTTCTATCAAAAGATCTGTAATCAAAAGGGGGAAATGATGGGAGGAAATTTCCACATATTGAGGTAAGGGGAAGTCATTCTGGCTTATACATGATTTAACTTAAATTTTATACTAATGAGAATGGACTGTTTTGTGGCCTATCAGAAATGCATTGTACATCTGCTTTAACCATTAAGGAAAAGAATACATTTAAAAATCAAAATAGAGTAACTGTGGCTTACGCATCCAAAACAGAGCTGGGTGGCCATGGTGGGTGTGGTTTCAGACATGCCCCTGTATTACTGAGAACTTGAATTTTCTGAACTGTATCAGACTCAAGGACACCATCAGCTGTTCTCAAAACAGTATCTGCTAGCTGCCAATTGCAACCTTACCATTCTCAAGGTCTCCTCTTGTAACTATGAAATCTGTCTTTTACTTTAGGAATAGTAGCAAATGACACAGCTCAAGCCATAGCCTCCTAGCAGAGGGCTCTAGATTCTTCAGCCAGAAGGGTACTAGACAAAAAAATTGCTTTAGATTATGTTTTAACAGAAAAAGGAGGCATGTGTGTAGTGGCCAGTAGTTTCTGTTTTGTATGTGTATCACATCAGAAGCTAAAACCTATTTAGATAAAATCAGACAAAAGGCAGCTTGGCTCCAACAAACGTCATCTCCCACACCTGGATTTGATCTCTTAAGAAATATCTTCTCAGGGCTTCCTAGGTGGTGCAGTGGTGAAGAACCCGCCTGCCAGTGCAGGGGAAATGGGTTTGATCTCTGCTCCAGGAAGATCCCACATGCCACGGAGCAACTAAGCCCATGTGCCACAACTATTGAGCCTGTGCTTTAGAACCTGTGAGCCACAACTACTGAGCCCATGTGCTGCAACTACTGAAGCCCACAGGCCTAGAGCCCATGCTCTGCAATGAGAAGCCATGGCAGTGAGGAGCCCACACACCACAATGAAGAGTAGCCCCCACTCACCGCAACTAAAGAAAGTCTGCACACAGCAAAAAAAAAAAAAAAAAAAGACTGAACACAGCCAATAAAATTAATTAATTAATTAAAAAAAAAAGAAATACCTTCTCATGGATCCCAGCAAGAATAAGGTCTATATATGAGAAACTGGTGAAACTAGGTATTATTGTTTTGTGTTTGCTAGGATTTATATCCCTTTTTGTCATAACTCTCTACTGCTGTTTGTCTCATATCTTTAAGCCCAAAGCCTTGGCCTCATCTTGGGATTTGTGAGTATCTGAAATCAAATTAGAAACAGCTTCATTCCTCAAACCCTTGTTAGGCCAACACTCCTCTTCAGTCAGAAGCAGCCAGAACAGTTGTGGCCCTCTTTCCTCAAAACTGAGGAATGATCTAAAAATGGGGGGACTGAAACTGTGCCCCCTAGAGTTAACAGAAACTGATGGCTAAAAGGAATTCTTGCGCTTGTCTTGCAGAGCAGCAGATTGGAGAACAGCTTGTTAAAACCCTTCTGCTTGTAAACTGCCTTCACTGATTAAGCTCACTTTCTTTTCTTTCTTTCTTTCTTTCTTTCTTTCTTTCTTTCTTTCTTTCTTTCTTTCTTTCTTTCTTTCTTTCTTTCTTTCTTTCTTTCTTTCTTTCTTTCTTTCTTTCTTTCTTTCTTTCCTTCCTTCCTTCCTTCCTTCCTTCCTTCCTTCCTTCCTTCCCTCCCTCCCTCCTCCCTTCCCTTCCCTTCCCTTCCCTTCCCTTCCCTTCCCTTCCCTTCCCTTCCCTTCCCTTCCCTTCCCTTCCCTTCCCTTCCTTTCTTTCTTTCCTCTAATTGAATACATTCCCAGCTTCATGTAGCCCAGTTGTTTTACAAGAACATGGAGGGTGGCTCATGGGTTACCAGGGAAACCAGTAGCGGGGCATGCCCCTCACTGCCCTTTTGTTAAACTGTCATAGTGGAGATAGTTCTGATCTAAAGATTAGAATAGTCGTCACTAGCTGGGGCCAGGGGTCAAGCATGTAGGCATTTACTGATTAGGCTCCATGATTAAGAGGGAAGGTCAGTCAGGTGAGTGGGGCATAGGTGAGGCAGGGACGGGTCCAGCAGGATGTACAGAGAGCAAGAGAGCAGCCATCTTGGGTGGCCTAACTGCACAGCTGCAAACCTCAGCATCTCAGCGTTTGGTTTGCTGCATGTTGGACAAATGGACGTGTTTCAGTAACAGACTTGTGATTGCCATCTTAAGTGTGTGTGTGTGTGTGTGTGTGTGGCAGTTCAGTGGGGCTGAGCCCTGAACCTATGGGGTCAGACGCTACCTCCAAGTAGACAGTGCCAGCACTGAGTCCACTACCTGGTGGTGGCAGAACTGTAAAAAGCTAGTGGATGCTGAGTTCCAGCAATGAGTGACCAACAGGGAAAGATGGTCATTCAGGAGGCCGAGAAAACCTAGGAGGGAGGGAAGGGAAGTCCCAGAGAACTGTGACAGGGAGGGGGTGCTGGCTGCGCAGCCAGCCTGGGGGACCATGTACAGACTGGGGCAGGAAGTGCCCATCTGTCCATTGGGAGGAGCACTGGGTGACAATAGAGACTGAAAACAAAGAACAGAGATTTCTCCAGGCAGAAGAAATGAGTGAAGAAACAAGGATTCAGAACACAATCTGGGGACTTCCCTGGTGGTGCAGTGGTTAAGAATCTGCCTGTCAGTGCAGGGGACACAGGTTCAAGCCCTGATCTGGGAAGATTCTACATGCCGTGGAGCAACTAAGCCCTCGAGCCACAACTACTGAGCCCGTGTGCTGCAACTACTGAAACCTGTGTGCCTAGAGTCCATGCTTCATAACAAGAGAAGTCACCACAATGAGAAGCCTGCACACTGCAATGAAGAGTAGCCCCCACTCACCACACTGAGAGAAAGCCCACGCAGAGCAAGGAAGACCCAAAGCAGCCAAAAATAAATAAATAAAAATAAATAAATAAATCTTAAAACAAAAACAAAAGCAAAACAAAACACAATCTGCAGCTCAATTGTGAACTTAGATGAAAGCTGATCAGGAAACACTGAGCTGTGACTGGTTAGAGAGAAATAGCAAGCCCAAAACGGAGTCATCTGCCCCCAAGACAGCAAACCAAAACTTAACTGCAGTTTCAATCCCTATGAGAAATGAGACCTTTAAACAGTCCATCTGATTTCTTGATCACACTGGCGAGGTGGGCTCTGCATGACAAAGACCCTGCTGTTACTATTCACAGCAGATAAGACATGGAAACAACCTAAGTGTCCATCAACAGATGAATGGACAAAGCAGCTTTGGTACATATATACAATGGAATACTTCTCAGCCCTAAAAGAGAATGGAATAATGCCATTTGTAACAACATGGATGGATCTAGAGGTGATCATACTAAGTGAAGTAAGTCAGATCAAGAAAGACAAATATCACACGATCTCACTTACATGTGGAATCTAAAATGTGACACAAACGAACCTATGAAACAGAAACAGACTCACAGACATAGAGAACAGACTTGTGGTTGCCAAGTGGGAGGGGGTTGAGGGAGGGAAGGATTGGGATTTGGGATTAGCAGATGCAAACTATTATATATAGAATGGATAACCAACAAGGTCCTACTGTAGAGCACAGGTAACTATATTCGATATCCTGTGATAAACCAAAATGGAAAAGAATATATATACATATATAAATATAATACACATATATTATATATATAACACTGAATCACTTTGCTGTGCAGCAGAAATTAACACAACATTGTAAATCAACTATAGGTAAAAAAAAGAAAAAAAAGAAAAAAAAGCAAACCCCTGCTGCTCCTGCCACATCAAAGAGGAAGGCCTGGCCTGAAACTATCCTTCCTTTTCTCTCACTAATACCGTCTCATCCTGTCTTTCTTCTGCCTATAAAAACCTTCCATTTCGTACAACCCCTTCTTTTTCCTGGATAAGAGGCTGCCTGGTTCCTGAATCACTGAATAAAGCCAATTAGATCATCAAATTCAATCAGATGAATTTTTGTTTTTTTAACGAAGTTAACCAGGGAGCTGTGCAACACCCATGTTAGGAAGAGGTGGTTAGAGAGACTAATGGTGAGGGCTATATGTGTGAGAAATCCAGTCCTTCCAGAGCAGGAGACCACGAAAAGGCAATGTTTGCACATGACTAAGAAATACCAAAGCAGAACCCAGAGGTTACAGGAGAAAGGAGAAAAGCGGAAAATGGAAATGGACAGCTATGCGGAGCAGGACTTGGAGACAGGGCAGACGAGGGGGGTTTCTGTATTCCTTTTTTGTTATTAAGCTTATAGAATTATTTATGAGTTATAAAGCCATATTATTACATAACAAAACAAATTATTTGTACTATGTAAAGGAACAAACCACTGGACAAATCTCAAAGGCATCATGTTAAGCTAAAGAAACTGGTTACACACTATCATTCAACATAGTTTTGGAAGTTTTAACCACAGCAATTAGAGAAGAAAACAAAATAAAAGGAATCCAAATTGGAAAAGAAGAAGTAAAATTGTCACTCTTTGCAGATGACATGATATTATACATAGAAAACCCTAAAGATGCCACCAGGAAACTGCTAGCACTAATCAATGAATTTAGTAAAGTAGCAGGATACAAAATTAATGCGCAGAAATCTCTTGCATTCCTATACACTAACAACGGAAGAGCAGAAAGAGAACTTAAGGAAACTCTCCCATTTACCACAGCAACAAAAAGAATAAAATACCTAGGAATAAACCTGCCTAAGGAGGCAAAAGAGCTGTATGCAGAAAACTATAAGACACTGATGAAAGAAATCTAAGATGATACAAACAGATGGAGAGACATACCATGTTCTTGGATTGGAAGAATCAACATTGTGAAAATGACTATCCTATCCAAAGCAATTTACAGATTCAATGTAATCCCTATCAAATTACCAACGGCATTTTTCACAGAACTAGAACAAGAAATTTTACGATTTGTGTGGAAACACAAAAGACCTCGAATAGCCAAAGCAATCTTGAGAAGGAAAAACAGAGCTGGAGGAATCAGGCTCCCTGACTTCAAACAATACTACAAGGCCATAGTGATCAAGACAGTATGGTACTAGCACAAAAAACAGAAATCTATATCAATGGAACAGAATAGAGAACTCAGAGATAAATCCACACACATATGGGCACCTTATCTTTGATAAAGGAGGTAAGAATATACAATGGAAAAAAGACAGCCTCTTCAATAAGTGGTGCTGAGACAATTGGACAGCTACATGTAAAAGAATGAAATTAGAACACTTCCTAACACCATACACAAAAATAAACTCAAAATGGATTAAAGACATAAATGTAAGGCCAGATACTATAAAACTCTCAGAGGAAAACATAGACAGAACACTCTATGACATACATCAAAGCAAGATCCTTTTTGACCCATCTCCTAGATTAAAGGAAATAAAATCAAAAATAAACAAATGAGACCTAATGAAACTTAAAAGCTTTTGTACACTAAAAGAAACCATAAACAAGACAAGAAGACAACCCTCAAAATGGGGGAAAATACTTGCCAACGAAGCAACGGACAAAGGATTAATCTCCAAAATATACAAGCAGCTCATGCAGCTTAATACCAAAAAAGCAAATAACTGAATCCACAAATGGGCAGAAGACCTAAGTAGAGAGTTCTCCACAGAAGACATGCAGATGGCCAACAAACACATGAAAAGATGCTCAACATCACTACTCATTAGAGAAATGCAAGTCAAAGCCACAATGAGGTATCACCTCACACCGGTCAGAACGGCCATCATCAAAACATCTAGAAACAATAAATGTTGGAGAGGGTGTGGAGAAAAGGGAACCCTCCTGCACTGTTGGTGGGAATGTAAGCTGGTACAGCCACTATGGAAAACAGTTTGGAGATTCCTTAAAAAACTAAAAATAGAGCTACCATATGATCCATTAATCCCACTACTGGGCATATACCCAGAGAAAACCATAATCCAAAGAGAAACATGTACCACAATGTTCACTGCAGCAGTATTTACAATAGCCAGGACATGGAAGCAACCTAAATGCCCATCAACAGATGAATGGATAAAGAAGCTGTGGCACATATATACAATGGAATATTACTCAGCCATAAAAAGGAATGAAATTGAGTTATTTGTAGTGAGGTGGATGGACCTAGAGACTGTCATACAGAGTGAAGTAAGTCAGAAAGAGAAAAACAAATACCGTATGCTAACTGATATATATGGACTCTAAAAAAGTGGTACTGAAGAACCCAGTGACAGGGCAAGAATGTAGATGTAGAGAACGGACCTGAGGACACGGGCGGGGGGGCAGGCAAAGGGGAAGTTGGGACAAAGTGAGAGAGTAGCATTGACATACATACACTACCAAATGTAAATTAGATAGCTAGTGGGAAGCTGCTGCATAATACAGGGAGATCAACTCAATGGTGGGTGAGCACTTAGAGGGCTGAGATAGGGAAGATGGGAAGGAGTCGCGGGAGGGAGGGGATATGGGGATATATGTATAAATAGAGCTGATTCACTTTGGTGTACTGCAAAAACTGGCACAACAGTATAAAGCAATTATATTCCAATAAAGAGCTTAAAAATGTGCAATGCTTTATAAACATTAGATTTGAAGGGATTACTTTTCAGTCAATCCCTGCTTACTCCTTCCAAGAAAAAAAGCCCATTTTTACGATTGTTCCTTTGTGTCTTGTTAGAAGTTAGATCTCACTCTGAGCCCATTTGTGTTTTACATAGACTGTGTTATTAGATACGAACTCTAAGCTTCCAACAATTTGTAATAAAAGCAAAAATAAACAAAAATCCTTAAAGTCCATTCTTTTCTGAATTTAGAATTCGAGGTTAGAGGAATTTCAGCATTGATTAGCCGAGATATCCCTGTTGTTTATCAGCCCAGAGTCAAAGCTTGAAGAATTTATAAAGATTTCTTCTTTTGAATTTCATTCCCCGACTTCCAAGGCAACCAAGGGTAATTTTCAGTTGGGCCACTGAAAGTATAAAGATCAGTCACAGATTTCACTGAATATTCCATATCCCTCACGTAATATGTTAAAAAAAAAAGTATGGAAAGACTGAGAAACAGAGGTTAACTCTCCAAATTCAAACATATTATAAAATAATAAGATATTTGAATTATTACACAACATCAGTGCCTGCTCTATAGAGGTACTTGCTTCCAAGACTGTTATTGGTCCTGGATCAAAACTTTATTATTAGAGCATGGGGTAACTATCTGATGAGTTTTATGGTCAATGTACGTGACTATCAAGATAACAGGTTTTATAGTTGTGAGGTAGGCTCTGAAAATGTTCCACAGATCCAAGGCTGATAGTTCATCCAGCTTACTAAGAAATACACCATGCATGTTTCATAACACAGATTTGTGAAAGACAGCATGCCCATCAAAAGGGAGCAGGGACAGGGGTTGGGAAAGTGGAGAAGAGTGGGAGAGAGGGGGTGTAGTTCAGTATCAAGAGTGTCGGCTCTGAAGCCAGAAAACATGTGTCTTCATTTCAGTTGAGTTATTTACCGCTTGTGAATCCCTTGGCTTAACCTCCCTGAGTCTCATTCCCTTACTGTCTAAGGCTCTCAAGGCTACGTGACTCACAGAGAGCAGGATAAAATGTGACCTGTGCATACAAAGCAGGGCACACGGAATGGACTGAGTCGCGTCTGACTTAGGGGGTCTTGCTTCACAAGGGAGTCCTTGATGTTCAGGACACAGTGTTCGAAATCAAATGTCTTCCGAGTCGTCATCCTGTTATGAGTAATTCTTAGCTAACTGATGGAGGCTCGGCTACACGTATGCCGCCTACTGAATGCAGTTTTGTTCTTATCTTGGTTTTGATCTGCTTGTTTTGAAATCATACCCTGTGTTCAACATAATGCTGGATGTGAACACCATTGTATCTTCACTCAGAGAATGTACTATTTAGTTACAAAGATTAGCTGGTTGAACATATAAGAGGGCCCAAATAAAATGCACGGTATTTTAAAATTTTATACTTAAAAGCAATGTGATATCCTGGACTGAGTTCTCAAACAACAAAAAAAGACATTATTGGAAATACCAAGAAAATCTGAATAAAGTCTGGAGTTTAGTTAATTTAAAAAAAGAAAGAAAGAAAGAAAGAAATCGGTTACAAAAGAATGTACATGGTGTGACTCCATTTGTATAGATGGACAAGGCGAACCTTGGAGACATCAGCTGGAAAGGGGCAGGGGTGCCGTGGAGATGGCTCTATCTTCGAAGGGTGTGACTGCACAAATGCACACGATTGTCAAAAAGAAAGCACCTAAAATCTGCATGTTTTATTGCATGTTATTTATACCTCACTAAAAAATGTATTTGATACAACATTCCCAATTGTAAAGAGAATTTTTGCCATATAATTACTTGATAATACATGATTTTTGTAATATTTAAAGCATTCAGAGCACAGAAAAATAAAAAAAAAACTTTTTTAACTAACATAATACTGACATATAAATTCAGAAAAGAGAGAGAAATCCTGAATAGATACTAGTAAATGGAAACAAAGTTTAATACACCACATCCATTTGGAGTTTATTCAGACATGCAAAGACTTACCATGTTCACCTCAATATACGCTAAGAAGACATTTGATAAATTCAACATCCATTTTCAGTTAATTTTAAAGCCCCCAAGTAAACATAACTGAGGACGGATATAAATCTGAAACCAAATGCAGAAACAGGACGAGCTTTCCAAGTTAAGTTGGGAAAAAGACAAAAATGCCTGTTATCAAAGACATTTGTTCTAGAAACCCTCTAGAACATTGTTCTAGAAATGCTGGCCAAGAAAAGGAGTTTTGGAAATGTACTGAGGGATGCAAATGTTAGAAAGAAGTAAAATTAGTTTGCTATTATATAATTATATAATTTCTACTTGGAAAAAAAAAAAAACTAAGAAAATCAATAGAATAACTACTAGATCCAATAAGAGAATGTAGTAAGGTGGCCAATTACAAAAGCAACACACAAAATCTCAAGTTTTCCTACATAAAAATATTAACCAATATTAATATTAATATTTTGAAGTGGTTAGTATTTAAATATATTAAAGATTCCATTTGCAACAGCAGCAACAATACACGAAGAAATAACTATAAGAAGAATATAGGGCGGGGGTTCTCGACCAGGGATGATTCTGTCGCCAGGGGACACTTGGCAACGTCCGGAGACATCTTAAATCGTCACAAATGGATGCATCCATCAGGTGGAGGTCAGGGATGCTGCTACCCACCTTTTCATGCATAGGACAGCCCCCCAGAGCAAGCTCGATCCAGCCCCCAAGCAACAGGGCTGGAGTCGAGAAACCCTGATACGTGGGATCAGGTGTTAAACGCTGGATGATGGGTGATGGATGATGGAGAGCTTTACATGGCCTGTGATGAACTGGCTATAAACTAAGCAGCAACATCCAACCAGCCACATCTAAGTGACAGGGACTGTGGGGCAGCGACTTTGCCTGGAATGCTTTCCTGTCTCCCCCACGATCTGCACGAGCTGTGCACAGAAGATGCTTCGCAAGCATCCAAACAGCGGTCACAAACCCGGCTCCTGCATGTCGGGCAGGGACTCACCGGCTCCTGGACCACGGGGTAAACCAGCGCAGCTCGCGGTAGTTGCCTTCGTTCGCTAGGGCCATCTTGGGTCTAATAAGCAGGATCTTCCTACGGGCAGAGGAGCAAGGCTGCCCCTCAGCGGGACACGCCCGTGACAAGGGGCAGCTACGGTCCGTCCGCCCCGACAGTCGACGGGGACAGAGCAGCTGAGACCGGCAGGTGGGCACCTGCGGGCAGCTGATGTCCAGGGTCTGCAGGGGGACACAACAGGACCACCCTCCCTGGACTGACCTCCTGGAAAGGGGGCCACATCTCCCCAAACCCCACCCTGCGGTCTCTTTCTTTTTAATGCCTGAAGGTGGCGGTGGTGGCAGAGACCAGGAGAGGCAGTGCCACTTGAGTCACCTGCCTGGTATATCAGCCCCAACTAAGGTAGTTCTGAGGACGCCTCCCAGCGCTCAGCCCCCAGGGACCACGCACGCCCCAGGGCGCTGGCATGGGCGTCCGCAGGCCCCTACAGCCCGGGGGAGGCGGGGGTTCACTCTGCTCCGGCGGTCACCTACCTGTTGAGAAATATCACCCTGCAGTTGTAGCGGACGTTGCGGTGCATCACGGGCCTGCGGGGAGAGAGGACACACAGGCTTGTCGGCAGAGGGCAGTCACACGTGAAATTTCTCCAGGTCATTGACAAGGAGCAGAAGGCCCCGCTGTGGCTTTCTCAAACCAAAGTTAACAACGAAAGCACGTGTTTCTGCCACAGCACAGGCTCTAAGCGGGAGAGTCTTCAAAATAGAGCACAGAGTCCCTCCCCGCTCAGGGCTCTTCCACTCCTCCTGGAAGGTTCTCGGACCTTCCAGTGGCTGCCTCCCTCCTTTCGCACATTGCTGCTTCCACATCGCCTCTCTATTCCCTGCTGGCCTCAGGCACGAGCCCCTGTGCCTCCCCAGATCTCCCTTCCAGCACCTCTCCTGTCCTGAGCCCCGCCCCGCACCCCCGCCCCCGCCCAAGCCCCGGGCAGGGGCAATGGGCCAGAGGGGCCGGGGCAGGGGCGGGGGTTGGGGGGAGCTGAACAGATCTGCTCACCCCTCTGTCTGGACCCCTCTCAGGAGAGACATTGTGTTTCACATCTCCTCCCTGACCACGTGGCACCTTCCTCCTCTGCAGGGGAGGGGGCCAAAGCTCCACAGGCCGGGGCGCTCTGCTGGCCACTGGCTGGGGCAGAGCTGGGGAAGAACCAGGCAGAGCTGGGGTAGAACCGGGCAGAGCTGGGGCAGAGCTGGGGCAGTGATGGGACAGAACTCGGCAGAGATGGGTCAAAGCTGGGCAGAGCTGGGACAGAGCTGGGACAGAGCTGGGGCAGAGCTGGGCAGAGCTGGGCAGAGCTGGGGCAGAGATGGGACAGAGCTGGGAAGGGCTGGGCAGAGCTGGGGCAGAGCTGGGGCAGAACTTGGCAGAGATGGGGCAAAGCTGGGCAGAGATGGGACAGAGCTGGGACAGAGCTGGGGAAGAGCTGGGACAGAGCTGGGCAGAGCTGGGCAGAGCTGGGGCAGAGCTGGGGCAGAGCTGGGACAGAGCTGGGGCAGAGCTGGGGAAGAGCTGGGGAAGAGCTGGGGCAGAGCTGGGACAGAACTGGGCAGAGATGGGCAGAGCTGGGGTAGAGGTGGGATAGAGATGGGGTAGAACCAGGCAGAGCTGCCAGAGCCCAGGTGGTGGATGCCAGTGCGGGGTGAGAGTGCAGAAGGCCTTAGGCACCGGGGAGGATGGCCTTACGGAGTACTTAAGCAGATGGACTGTCAGATAAAAACTAAGAAGGCAAACAAATGCCCAGGGACATGAGTAAACAAAGCAGTGATGCAGGAGGAAGTAAAACCAACCGTTAATACTGTGGGCTGTCAGGTCAGGTGGCCGGGTTCCAATCCCATTTTACACTGGCTGAGACACGCTGCCCTGGGTTCCTCCCCACAAGAGGGGATTAAAGGACAGGACGCAGGTCGGGGTGCCCCCAGTTGTGGCCATGGCACATGGATGCCCCCAGCCAGGGCTCCCACCACTATGGTTTCTATTCCTCCCCAAGCCAAACCAAAACCTGCCTGTTCACATTTATACAAAAATGTGTTCAAGGCAGGAGGTAAACATATATTTTAAACAAAACAGAGGCCCTCAGTGAATATCTGATTTCCAATTGGAGTAAGCCTCTTGAACAAAAACAAAAACAAATGAAAAGCACAAGAAAAACTTAAAGCTCAAAACATAAAATTAAATAGCAAACAACATACAAGTAAAAGTACTTTTATATTTTTTGGGAAAGGGGTGATAGCTTTCACATATAAAGAACTCAAAATAAATTAGACACAGATACTTCAACTGTAGGCAAAAGAACAAGTATCACAAAATGGCCAAAAAACAGACAAGAAAGTTCAACTTCCTACATCATGAAAACAAATAAATAAGATTTCTTTTTAATTACTGATGATTCTAAGATTTTCTCTATTTTGTTTTTTTAAGTATTCTTTACTTTGAGCTAGTCCTTTGTGATCAGTGCTGAGGACAGCATGCCTCTAAAGACAGAGGGCTGGAAGGGAGGCTTGGCACCTTTCTCCTGGAGGATAATTTGGAAAGAAAGACAGTTCTAGATGGTAAATATCAATGCTATCATGGTATACGGGTTATTTTGTTCAAGGTGCCTACAGGTGCAGAGAAATGCTGGGTTTCCAAAGAAAAATATCTTTCAATATGATCGTTAACACTTTGAGGGCAAAAAGTAGAAAAATTAAAATAGGATTACAAATTCAAGGCCAACAGAGGAAAGTGGGGCAAAGAAAATAAACAAAAGACAAGGGGAAAAACAAAAGAAAAAGAAAACACGGTGACCAGGACACTTACTAAAGTGGCAAGAATCTGTCCGTGTGGCGGGCTGAGTAAAGGCCCCCAGTGACGTCCCTGTCCCGACTCCCAGGACTTGTGAACACATCACCTCATGTGGCAAAAGGGACCTTGCTGACATAACTAAGTTACGGATCCTGAGATGGGAGATTATCCTCGACTCCCTCTCACAATCTACACGTAAGTGCCTATACCACCTGGACCTCAGCTACGGAATCCAGGTACCGACGGAACCTATACCGTATGGACCTACACCATATATAACTACACCTATGGAACCTACAGCTAGGAATCCTGCACTAATATACCTACAGTGTATGTCGGGGTCCTCCAACATAACAAGGGCCCTTGTACAAGGGAGGAGGGAGAGTCGGAGGGGGTGTGGCAGTGGAAGTGGGGTTACAGCATCTGATCACTGGCTTTGAAGCTGGAGGGAGGGAGGGGCCATGAGCCCAGGGATGCAGGCGGGCCCCTACGAGCGAGCGGGACTTTTCCCAGGAGACCGACTCTCCCCCAACAGCCTCCAGAAGCAACCAGCCCTGCTGACCCCTTTTTGACGTCTGACCTCCGGAACCAGAAGACAACGCATTTGTGTAGGTCTGTGTTTTCCATGTGTGGGCGTCCGTCACAGCAGCACAAGAGGAAACAAACGCGGCCCATGTGTCAAGAAGGACAACAAATGTGAACAACATGGGGTTACAGATCCCATCTATTCACTGCTTAAACAAGACCCTACTACACAGATGTCATAGCAGGGTGAAATGAAGTGTGGAACACACGCAAGGCTGAGGAAAAAGAAAGCAAACTCAGCTACGTTCACGCCACATAACACACAATCAAGGATGCAGAAACAGCACAGAGGCCCACTGGTGGGCTTTGGTTACACAAAGCGCATCACAGACACACTCTAGAATAGTCCTAGGCCACAGCCCTACCCACGTGACCTGCACCCATGGAACCTATACTGCCTGGACCTGCAGGTGACCTCGTTTTACTGCACTTTGTTTCATTGTGCTTCGCAGATACTGCATTATTTATTTATTTATTTATTTATTTAATTATTTGTTTACAAATTGAAGCTCTGTGGCAACCCTGCCTTGAGCAAGTCTATTGGTGCCATTTTTCCAACAGCTTTGCTCACTTCTGGCCTCTGTGCCACATTTTGGTAACTCTTGCGCTATTTCAAACTCTGCATCTGGAAGAAGATTACAACTTGCTGAAGGTTCAGGTGATGGTTAGCATTTTTTAGCAATAAAGTATTTTTTAAGCCCACAATAAATGACAGTATAATGTAAACATAACTTTTATATGCACTGGGAAACCAAACGATGCGTGACGCACATTATTGCTATATTTGACTTTATTGCAGTGGTCTGAGACCAAACTTGCAAGGTCTCCAAGGTCTGCCTGTAAACCTACAGAACCTACACCATATACATCTATATTCATGGAACCTGCATCTATGTGACTTATACCATGTGGACCCACACCTGTGGAACCTACAGCTATGAAAGCTACACTTACATATCTACACCCTCTGGAACCATATGGTCAGCATGTAGATATGGAGTGACGTGGAAAGAGCCTAAGACTTACCATTAAGTAAAGAAAGCGCCAGATCAGAATTACAACTAACTACTGAACAATCATCGACAGAAAGACACTGGACCTCACCAAAAAAAACACCCCACATCCAGAGACAAAGGAGAAGCCGCAATGAGACGGTAGGAGGGGCGCAATCGCGTTAAAATCAAATCCCATAAATGCTGGGTGGGTGACTCACAAACTGGAGAACAGTTATACTGCAGAAGTCCACCCACTAAAGTGAGGGTTCTGAGCCCCACATCAGGCTTCCCAACCTGGGAATCCAGCAACAGGAGGAGGAATCCCCAGAGAATCAGACTCTGAAAGCCAGTGGGATTTGATTGCAGGACCTCCACAGGACTTGTGGAAACAGAGACTCCACTCTTGGAGGGCACACAAAAAAATGTGCTCACCAGGACCCAGGGGGAAGGAGCAGTGACTCCATAGGAGACTGAACCAGACCTACCTGCTGGTGTTGGAGGGTTGCCTGCAGAGGTGGGGGGCAGCTGTGGCTCACCGAGGAGGCAGGGGCACTGGCAGCAGGGGTTTTGGGAAGTGCTTATTGGTGTGAGCCCTCCCAGAGTCTGCCATTAGCCCCACCAAAGAGCCTGTGGATAGAACTACAGTCTGTCATACAGAGTGAAGTAAGTCAGAAAGAGAAAGACAAATACTGTATGCTAACTCACATATACGGAATCTAAAAATGGTATTGATGAACTCAGTGACAAGAACAAGGAAGCAGATACAGAGAATGGACTGGAGAACTCGAGGTTTGGGAGGGGGTGGGGGGTGAAGGGGAAGCTGAGACGAAGCGAGAGAGTAGCACAGACATATATATACTACCAACTGTAAGATAGATAGTCAGTGGGAAGTTGTTGTATAACAAAGGGAGTCCAACTCGAGGATGGAAGATGCCTTAGAGGACTGGGGCGGGGAGGGTGGAGGAGACTCGAGGCGGGGGAGTCAAGGAAGGGAGGGAATATGGGGATACGTGTATAAAAACAGTTGATTGAACTTGGTGTACCCCCCAAAAAATAATAAATAAAAAAAAATAAAAAAAAAAAAAAGTAAACAGTAAAAGCAAAAGCGAAACTATAAAAATAGCTGAAGGAAATACAGGAGAATGTATGTTCAAAAAAAAAAAGAGCCTGTGGGCTCCAGCACTAGGTGGCCTCAGGCTAAACAACCAACAAGGTGTGAACGCAGCCCCACCCATTAGCAGACAAGCAGATTAAAGTTTTAATGAGCTCTGCCCACCAAATCGGATTAAAGCTTTACTGAGCTCCACCCACCCAGCCCTACCCACCATCCGTCCCTCCCATCAGGAAGCACACAGGAGGCTCCTAGATAGCTTCCTCCACAAGAGGGCAGACAGCAGTATCAAGCAGTATCAGCAGTATTTCGTCTTGTGGAACTGAAAACCACAGCCACAGAAAGAGAGAGAAAATGAAAAAGCAGAGGACTTTGTGCCAGATGAAGGGACAGGATGAAACCCCAGAAAAACAACTAAAGGAAGAGGAGATAGGCACCCTTACAGAAAAAGAATTCAGAATAATGATAGTGAAGATGATCCAGGACTTTGAAAAAAGACTGGATGCAAAGATCGAAAAGTTTACCAAAGACCTAGAAGAATTAAAGAGCAAACAAACAGAGATATGCAACACAATAATGGAAATGAAAAATACACTAGAAGGAACCAATAGCAGATTAACTGAGGCAGAAGGGCGAATAAGTGACCTGGAAGACAGAATGGTGATCATCACTGATGCGGAAAAGAATAAAGAAAAAAGAATGAAAAGAACTGGAGACAGCCTAAGAGACCTCTGGGACAATGTTAAACACACCAACATTCGCATTATAGGGGTCCCAGAAGGAGAAGAGAGAGAGAAAGGACCTGAGAAAATATTGGAAGAGATTCTAGTTGAAACCTTCCCTAACATGGGAAAGGAACTAGCTCCCCAAGTGCAGGAAGCACAGAGAGTCCCAGGCAGGATAAATCCAAGGAGAAACACACCAAGACATATATTAGTCAAGTGGACAAAAATTAAAGACAGAGAAATGTTAGTAAAAGCAACAAGGGAAAAACAACAAATAACATACAAGGGAACTCCCATCAGGTTAACAGCTGATTTCTCAGCAGAAACTCTGCAAGCCAGAAGGGAGTGGCATGATATATTCCAAGTGATGAAAGGGAAGAACCTACAACCAAGAATACTCTACCCAGCAAGGATCTCATTCAGATTCGATGGAGAAATCAGAAGCTTTACAGACAAGCAACAGCTAAGAGAATTCAGCACCACCAAACCAGCCCTACAACAAATGCTCAAGGAACTTCTCTAAGTGGGAAACATAAGAGAAGAAAAGGACCTACAAAAACAACAACAAAACAATTAAGAAAATGGTAATAGGAACATACATATTGACAATTACCTTGAATGTAAATGGACTAAATGCACCAACCAGAAGACACAGACTGGCTGAATGGATACAAAAACAAGACCCATATATAGGCTGTCTACAGAGAGACCCACTTCAGACCTAGGGACACATACAGATGGAAAGTGAGGGGATGGAAAAAGATATTCCATGCAAATGAAAACCAAAAGAAAGCTGGAGTAGCAATATTCATATCAGACAAAATAGACTTTAAAATAAAAAATGTTACAAGAGACAAGAAAGGACATTACATAAAGATCAAGGGATCCATCCAAGAAGAGGAGATACCAATTATAAATATATATGCACCCAATATAGGAGCACCTCAATACCTAAGGCAAATGCTAACAACTATGAAAGAGGAAATGCAAGGCAGAAATAGAGACACAGGTGTAGAGAACAAACACATGGACACCAAGTGGGGAAAGCGGGGAGGGTTGGTGGGGAATGAATTGGGAGACTGGGACACCAAATTGTACACTCTAAATATATGCTGTTTATTGTCTGTTAACTGTATCTCAATAAAAGTTCTTAAAAAAAAAAAGAAAGCGCCACACATGTGACGGGGGACCCTGTGCTCCCACGTGTGCAAAGTGTGTTCCCACACGCCCAGTAGCATCTGGAAGAACATACAAAGAAACCTCCCAAGAGCTGCCTCCACTGGGGGAATTAGATGCCTGCAGGGCAAGGGAGGGAGCAAACCCCACTTCCCTACACGAGGCCTTCTGTGTCTTTGAAATGTGCCTTCGAATGTCTCTGGACATAGCATGCCCTTGAACTTGCCTCTTTCCAAGCTTGTCTTTTCCCACGCTCCCGCCAGCACTTACATTCCCACATCGCAGATGATATCCTGAGTGATGGGAGATTCCAGAAGGGCAGCCAGGACCTGGAGCGAATGCAGGAGGGTGTCCGACTCGTAATAATGATCCCAGCATCCGTAGCCGCTGCAGAGGGAGGGAGCAGGACACTGAGCCCCTGAGACACATCGGGTGGGCCCCGGGGTGAGGCTGGGGCAGGGGCCTAGGGGCCGAGGGAGTCAGAACGTGCAGGGGTGTAACCCAGGCCTTGGTATCTTTATAAAGCCTCCCAGGAGATTCAATTGTGCAGCCAGAGTTAGAATCACTGCTACCAAAGACCCAAAACAAAACGATGCATTTTATTGGAAATTAATGGACTGGGCCCCAACCATTTCTCATAGTTTTCAGTTACTATGAGAAATTCTTTCTCATATCAAAAAGTGTCTGCCCTTGGATTTTTTTTTTTTAACCTTCAATGTGGCCCAAATCACACTAATCTACAAGAAAGGGATGCGAAACAAAGCTGGACCCAGGGAAAAACATTCCCCAGGCAAAGGGACCACGAATAACCACCTCAATGCCACTCACACAGCTACTCCTGAGTTTCTTGCTACAGAAACTGAAGCTTGTAGCGGGCTGAATGTGTCCCCCCAAAAAGATGTGTCCACGTCCTAACCTCCAGAACCTGTGGATGTGACCTCATTTGGAAAAAAAAGATGTAAGTAAGTGAAAGATCTGGAGATGAGATGGTCCTGGCCTCTCCAGGTAGCCCTAAATCCAGTGACCGTTGTCCTTACACGAGACAGAAGGAGGAAAAGCCGTGGGGAAGAGGGAGGGCCGGGGCTGGAGGGATGTGGCCACGAGACAAAGAACTGGGAGCCAGAGACTGGAAGAAGCAGGAAGGACCCTCCCCGGAGCCTTGGAGGAAGCAGGGCCCTGCCCACACCTTGATCTTGGACTTCAGGCCTCCTGAACTGTGAGACAATCAATTTCTGCTGTTTTAAACCATGCAGTTTGTGGAACTTTGTTACAGCAGCTCCAGAAAGCTAATACAATGTTCAACAAGGCCCTGACATGGGAAGACTGAGTTGAGAGTAATTTCTCAGTCTAGGGGTCCCAGTAATGAAATGTACAGTATTTGTAAACTACTAGTTTATTTTGTTTTATTTTATTTTACTTATTTTACTATTTTATTTTATCTTATTTCATTTCATTTTATCTTATTTCCACACTGCACAGCTTGTGGGACTTTAGCTGCCCAACCAGGGATCGAACCGGCAATGATATCGTAAAGTACTAACCCCTGGACCACCAGGAAATTCCCTGTAAACTACTTTTAAATCTTCAAAAAGCCCTTCCCGCTACGCACTGGAAGTGATGTTGCAAACGCCAAGCAAACTTTGCACACATGAACACAAACCCCCAAACCGGCCTTTGCCATCCTTAATGCCTGCAAAAGCATTTCCCTCAATCTCTGGTTCTGATAAGGGGGAGAGCCTGGTTCTTAGAGGAAAACAGGGTCCAGACCAGGGATGTCCCTTCCTCTCCAAGGACAGATTTTGGCCTCAGGGGCTGTCACTCCCTCAGCTCCCAGGCCATATGTGATACCAAACGCCAGTGCAAAGCCAGATGTGCAGCAGCTCTGACATCAGTCCCAGGCTGGGAAAAGTCAGCCTCTCTATGAGCTCCTATGTTACTCAACGTAGGAATCTGGGATCACCCAGCCTTGCTGGGCCTGCTCTTGTTCAAGGGCGCCAAGCAGGCCCACCCATGGGCTTCTGATGGTCCCCTAAACAGGCCTGCATGTCCACAGTTCTCAATCCCCACCTCTCCTTCCTTGCCCTTTCGGCTGAGGGGAGCTGACACAGACACCTCTACCTGCCCCCCCTGGGGTGTCTGTGTGTTCTGCTCTCACCATATTTCCAGTTCCGGTCCAAGCCTGTATCTTGCTCCTTTGTGTTTGGCAATTTCAATACCTACGTGTACAGAGAGAGAGAAAGAGGGGCAGTTTCAGCACCCACAACCGGTCCAAAGGCAGATCCTACCCTCTGCTGCTGTGAGTGTCATAAAAACCAAAGGGCATCTCCCAGACCCTGCTGACACCTGCAGGAAATGAGACACAGGCACGGCCTGCAGGGCTAACCCTTAGCACCAAGGAGGAGGAGGGCAAGAGTATGCCAGGTGCTGGGGCGGGGAAGGAGTCACACACTGGTAGTTTATTAACAAGCAGATGCGGAAGGCCCTGTGTAAGGAGAAGGCAGGACCCGAAGGCACCAACGGCAGGTACCACCCGCCCCTGGGTTGGAGCAGCAGCTTCCAAACGCAGGCTGGGGAGGAGAGGCTGGCCGAACGGAGACTCAGCTCTGGCCACCGAGACCGCCTCTCTTCACTCTGACTAGATCTGCTCTGAGCGCTGATGAGATGAAAGCAGGTTGAGATTGAAAAAAAGGATGATGGTCCGAGGCACGTGGCTGAAAAGATGCCCTCGCCTGAATCATTCTGCTTTTACTGCGGTTGGCACCCCTGCTGCAGTAAGCTGCTGGGGACCACCAGCCTGAGGCGGCCGCGCCTGCAGGGTTGCCCAGGGCAGCCCCACTTCAGGTGGAGATGTCAACGGTGCAAACTTGCGCTCTCAGAGGTGAGCTGGTGCAAGTGATAACCGTATGGGGACCCCCGCCACACGCACAATGACCACACCTAGTCTATGAGCTGGCGGGCTTGCCCCTATTTCACTCCCCTCTTTGGGCGGGTTTCAGCTCTAGAAATGCCACATGGGACCCCAGATATATATATATATATATATATATTTAAGAACTTTTATTGAGATACAGTTAACATACAATAAACTGCATATATTTAGAGTGTACAATTTGGTATTCCAATCTCCCAGTTCATTCCCTCCCAACCCTCCCCACTTTCCCCACTTGGTGTCCATGTGTTTGTTCTCTGCATCTGTGTCTCTATTTCTGCCTTGCAAACCGGTTGATCTGCACCATTTCCCTATTTTCCGCATATGTGTTAATATACGATATTTGTTTTTCTCTTTCTGACTCATGTCACTCTGTGTGACAGTCTCTAGGTCCACCCATGTGGGGACCCCAGAGATATGTGAGGACAGGTTCGATCCCAGCCCTCCCACCTCCACTTCCACGGCCAGACTTTTCTTACCACGTGTACACGCCACGTGTCCCCAGGCACGGTGACCCCCCACCCCACCCGCATTCACCAGGAGGACCTGGGCACTTACAGGCACAGGCGGGGTGGTCACAAGACAGGTTATCTGTCCCCGTGCCCCCGGCTGCCGAGTTTCTCCAGAGCAAGGCTGCTTTGTGGGTCACGGAAAGCCTGGCGGCCAGAGCGAACCTTCGCCCCTCCGCCCCACGCCGCCCCTAGACTCACTCTTTAAAATCCTTTGCAAATTGCCCTCGAAGTCCAGGGCCCACTGATTGAGCGCGCAGGTGGCCACGGTCACCTTCCGGCCCATCCTGGCTGCAGTCGCCCAGGCGAAAGGCCGGCCGGACAGTGGGTCTTTCTGTCCTAGGGAGACAGGCGGCCGCGGCTTTGGTCCTTCCGGGTTGCCCCGCCCCGTCCGGCCAGGCCGTGCTGGGGGGGACAGGACCGCAGCGCCGCAGCGTCAGGCCCCGCCCCTGGATCGCCCTGCCCCCGGATCGCCCCGCCCCGCTGGGGGACGCGACGCCAGGACAGGACCGCTGAGCCACAGCGTCAGGCCCCGCCCCCGGGTCGCCCCGCCCCGCCCCGCCCCGCCCCGCCCGCGGAGCGCCCCGCAGCGCCTGCGCAGAAGGGGTGCCGGCCGAGCGGAGTGCGCCTGGCCAGGGCCCAGCCTGGCCAGCCGCGCCAGCCGCGCCAGCCGCGCCCGCGCCGCCTCGACTCTGACCCAGGAAGCTGGGATGGCCGCCAGGTCCTGCAGCGCAGGTGGAGGGGCCGGCCCACCCGCGTGCCCCCGTCCGTCTATTTAATGCCACACCTCCCTGTGCAAACTGCATCTTCGTACGCTTGTGCAACTTTTCTTCCCCCCCACCCCCGTGATACGGATTACGGTTTTTTCGTTATCTCTGCAGTTTGACACTGCATTGTAGGGATAAAGCAAGCTTAATTCGTTCGTAACCGACGGGCATTTCAGGTAGCAGCGCTGTGCCAGCACACAGGCGCACTGCGCTTTCGGCTCCTGCAACGCGCCTCCTTTGAGAGCACCTGTGGTTTGTCTGTGCCTACAGTTGCCAGCTTCCCCTGGGGCTGCGCCAACGTGCGCCCTGCCAGGCGTAGGCTATGCATGTGTGCAACGTTACTAAAAGTTGCCCAATTTCCTCTCTGAAGCCTTTGAACCTATCCACTACCAGCAGTTTTTCGGGGTTTGTTTTCACATTTCACGCTTCAGTCCCCTTAGGGGAGGAATTCATTTTTCTTCCCCGTGTGAATAAGTAGCCGGCTGATGGAACAGGCCATCCTTTTGTCCCGGTTTTCAGGGCCGCCTCTGCCGTACATGCTGTGCTCGTTTTCACATTTCGAACAAACTTGTTTCCTGTTGATAAAGTAATGCTTGTTCACGATCGTCAATTTGGAAATTTCAGGAAAGCACAAAAATGTTTATATGTTAATTTGTTTCATCCTCCCTTCACCCCTTCGGGGTAGTTTTCATTGCCAGAAATACCTCAATTCTTTCCAGTTTGCTCAAATATCTCCTGCCAACCATGGCTGATTCTAGGCCTTGGCCAGGGAAGGAGCAAATCCTCCAGTGTCTGGCTGGGGCAGAAAATAAGGACGTTCTCCAAAAATAATGGGAATATGTTATTTGAAAAAAAAAAAAGTCAGTTTGAAGGGGTTCCCACCGGCCAAATATGGGACAATTTGCTCTCCCAAGGTGATGACTCTAAAAAAATGTAAACAGTACAGGATCGTAGCTCAAATGAGCAAAAAATCTATCAGTCCATACTGACAAAAAATTAAATCAGAGAGGGAAATTCTTTGCAGAAAAATGCCAACTGATAAATATCGAAAGAATGATGAAGTTAGAAGATCACCCTTTTTACATCAGAACTTTGATTCAGGGAAGAGTCACCAGTGAATGCTAGATAGTTGGGCCAAAGGTTATTTGGCAGCAGTGTATTTACAGTCTCAAAGTATTACTCCACAGCTTACTCATTAATCATGAAAGGAAAAATGGAGACTTTCAGCAGAAACCACCTGAATCACACCATCAAACTTCCCATCAGGACTTTCCTGGCGGTCCAGTGGTTAAGTCTTGGCCTTCCAGTGCAAGAGGTGCGGGTTCTATCCTTGGTCAGGGAAGCTAAGATCCCACGTGCCTTGGGGCCAAAAAAACAAAACACAAGAAACAGAAGCAATATTGTAACGAATTCAATAAAGACTTTAAAAAAAATGGTCCACATCAAAATAATCGTAAAAAAAAAAAAACTTACCATCAACAAAGGGACAAAGTGACATCCTGTTGCCTCCTGCTATGATGCAGGAAGGTATGACATCTATATAGTATATTGTCCTGCTCCACAATGTGTAACCTAAATGCGAGGACAAGGAAAACCAAATCAAGAGACTTGCTGTGAAAAGCGAGCCTTGACTCTTCAAAATTGTCAAGGACTGAAAAGATACAGTAAAACAAAATAGAAATCACTGCTTGGGGGTGGGGTCTAGATTAAGGGAGGCTGAGGACCCTTGATAACTAAATGCACAGTTTGGTTCCCCAATCGATCCTGGGTTTTTTCAAAAGGAGCCATAAAGGACATGATTGGGACAATGGGAGGAAACTGAATATGGAGAATATATTAGACAGTAGCATCAAATGGATGTTACATTTCCAGAGTGTGGTCATTTTATTTTGGTAACGTAGGAGAATGTCCTTGTTTCTAGGAGAGGGATGCTGAAATATTCAGGAGGGAGGTATCATCTGTAGCTATTAGTAGTTTAGGGCGGTGGGGGGGGGGCGGGGGGAGAGGGGATACACACACCTACAGCGAGAGAGAGAAATTAAATGTGGCAAAGTGTTGACAGCGGCTGAATCTAGGTATGTGGGGGGTTCACTTTACTATTTATTCAACTGGTTTGCATGTTGGGCATTTTCAAAACAAAAAGCTACAGGGAAAAAATGTCTCTGTGAGGGATACAGAGCTGTCCATCCAGATCTGCCAGTAAGGCCAACACCCCAGATGCTGGACGTGGGGTCAGCAGACACTGTCAACTGCCTGCCCTCCAGGGGCTGCCTGGGTTGCACAGCTGCCCAGTCCAAGGTCACGCCCTTGCCAGGGTGGCCAAAGGGAGGCAGGGGTATATGAGGGAGGCTTGGCCATTCCTGCTGACAATAGGAGTAATCAATAAACCAGTCTATAATAGGAATAGAAGAGTTTTAAATTTAGCCAAACTGTGGATTAGAGCCCAGGAGACACTAAGTCAAGAAGCAATTAAAGCTACAAAATGGGGAGGGGGGGGCTTCTAAAGGCAAAAGCCCTGAAAATGACGAAAGTTGTTTGTCAAGAATTGTAATTGCAGTTGGCAAGAAGTAAGAGTGCTGGTTAAGCAAGGATTGGTTGGGTCCAAAATGGTTGCATGGTTACAAGAGGAGACCTTGAGACTATTTTTATTCTTTCTTTCTTTTTTTAAAAGAACTTTTATTGAGATACAGTTAACAGACAATAAACTGCATGTATTTAGAGTGTACAATTTGGTATCCCAGTCTCCCAATTCATTCCACCCCAACCCTCCCCGCTTTCCCCACTTGGTGTCCATGTTTGCTCTCTACATCTGTCTCTATTTCTGCCTTGCAAACCAGTTGATTTGTACCATTTTTCTATAGTCTGCATATATGTGTTACTATACGATATTTGTTTTCCTCCTTCTGACTCACTTCACTCTGTATGACAGTCTCTAGGTCCATCCATGTCTCTACAAACGTCCCAGTTGAGACCTTGAGACTTTTAAGGTTACAGCTGGCAGCCAGCAGATACTGTTCTGAGACAAGCTGGTGGTGTCCTTGAGGCTGATACAGTTCAGAAAATTCTAGGTCGCAGTGATGTAGGAACATGCCTGAAATCATGGCTACAGTGGCCACCCACATCCATTTCAAATGCCTGAACCATAGTCACTCCATTTTGACTTTAACGCATTCTTTTAGTGGTTAAAGCAGATGTACAATGTACCTTTAACAGGCCACAAACTGGCTGTTTTGGTGAGTCTAAAGTTCAGGCTGAATCATGTACAAGCCGCAAGGACTCCCCCATACCCTAACATGTGAACAGTTCTCTCGTCACTGCCCAGGGGACAACGCTGAGGGGCTCTCTTATTAGTGGGCTTCCCCACCTGGTTGCCCGAAGCCCCCGGCTGGCCTCCCCATTCAACTTCTCCCTCCGCCGAGCTCTGCTTCTTCCTCTCCTCCCAGCTCTGCACAAAGTGACCCCCACCCTGAACCTCACCTTCTGCTCCTTTCCTGGGGAAGGCCTGTGACGGCCTCCTAGCAGACAGCTCTCCCCAACACCCCTGAATAAAACTGCTACCCACACACCCTGCTTTCATCTTCTCCACACCACGGCGCACCACCTGCCGCCCTATATACCTACTTGATTGTTTGTTTAATGATTACCCCACCGTCACTACCACCACGTGCGCCCCAAGAGCGGTGATTTCGCCTGTTTTGTGGGTGGCTGTGGACCCCCGCAGTCTGTACACCAGAGGCTGTGTGTACTGCCCATCTTCCAAGCCTCATTGCCAGAAGAGGAAACTGAGGCTGGGGAGCTAAGCAGCTTACCCATGACCCCGGGTGGGCACGACACCCGAGCCTGGGCCGGGCTCCCAGGGCCTTAGGTTCCGCCCCCGCCGGGAGGCAGAGCGAGGGGCGGGTCCTCAGCCTCCACCGCCGCCGCAGAGTGGAGCCCGAGGTGGCCCGGAGTCAGCTCAGGGGGTGGAGCGAGGCGCCGCGGCCAATCGCCGGGCGCGACGGTTCCGGGCCTCATGGGGCCTGCCTCCGATTGGCCGTCTGTCGCTACACCATCCTGGGGACCGGGCGGCGACCCGCCTGGACCGCGCGGGTGGGAGCCGGTGCGCAGCTGGGCGCTTGGGTAAGTGGGCCTGCCGCGCACGTGTGGGGAGCGCGCAGGTGGGTGCGCGCAGGGGAGAGGGGCGCCGAGCAGATCCGGGGGGGTGTGCGCAGGTCAGGGGTGGGATGGGCGTGGAGGGGGGCTAGTGCGCAGGCGAGGAGCAGATGCGTCCTCAGGTGGGCAGGGGGTGCCAGCGTGCAGGTGAGCAGAGGCCGTAGATCTGGGGAGCAGGTTGGCCACCCGAAGACGGCCTTTCGGGGATGCTCCGTCCGCCGGTGGTCGGGAGCTCCCCGGGGAGGGGAACCAGGACGGGGCGGAGCCAGGTGGGTGCTTCCTGGGCCGGGTGGGCCGGTTCCTTCCAGGGGTGCCCCGCGTGAGCGGATGCAGTTTTCTGTTGAGGAAACGCGGATGGTCTGTCTTTGCTCACCGAGAAGATGAGAGCAGGTAGCAGGAGACCCTGAATTGCTTTACTAGGAATAGATTAATTGGCCGGGCTGGAGGGGATGCACGTCAGGCAGTGCAGGGAGTGCTCACAAAAGACCAAACGCGCCCTCTTTTCTTTTCCACCTTCCCTACTAACTTAAATAATGATGTGTTGCTTCTTTCCTGGACATTTTAAAATTTTATGAAAAAGGTTTTTAAGGGTAGGAATTGCTCTGGTGAGATTTCCAACAAAAGGTAAAGAAAAGAGAGAGGAAAGTTGAAAATGATGAATCATATGTTTATCCTAAGTGGTATGTGAGACCTTCTATCATTTACTGGGTGTTTCCTGAGTGTCTGACACTGTGCCAGGTACTTTGACCTTAATTCTCAGAACAACTTGCATGCTAGGCGTTGCCCCCATCTTACAGATGAGGAGACGGAGGCTCCCAAGAAGTGAAGTGACGTGTAGAGCCATGTACTCAGCGGCAGAGCCAGGGTTCAAACCCAGAGATACCAGGGACATGACTTTGGTTTGGGGGGAAGAGCCCCATCAGCAATGCCTGCATTGAGTGGGGGGTAAGGGGGAGCTGAGAAGCTTGGGGTTCACAGAGGCCAGGTGTTAGTTGAGCAGCCCCAGGCACCTTGAAGGTCCCCAGGAAGGTGGCAGGAACAGGCCTGAGGAGGATGGAGTTATCCCACCTGCAGGACACTGTCCACTGAAAAACCAGGACAGTTTGCCAGGTGAAAACTCAGAAACAGCCATGCACAGTTAATTCTTGGAATACTTCTCATAAAATCCTTTTATGTAACTGATGCTTTAAAAAAAAAAAAAGTGGCAGATTTATGTAGTAAATCTACCTAGTAGAAAGCTGCTTTCTGAGATCAGAGAAAGTGAAGAAGTGAAGTTGCAGAACAATTTAGAGGTAAACCAACCTGGGGGAAGAAAAGAGAGAGTGGGTGTGTATTATGTGACAAGTAGCTCATGAAACAATTAGGAGAATATACAGCAGAGTTCAGTGACGCCTGGGGCTGGATTGAGGGGATTTGTATGTTTGACTTTTAAACTTGTGTGGCAGTGATTGTGTTACAGTGAGTGTATATTTTGCGACTTTCGAAAAACAGAAACCCTGTATCCGCAGTCAAAGCTGCAGTTTACCCTTCAGAATTAGAGGTCAGCATTTTTGGAATTTCTTTCCAGGGCTCATGCCTATTTCTGGAGGCCTCAGAAGCGCCCCAGGAGTGGGTTGCTGTGTCCCAGCCAGGACCTCAATCCTCTCCAGGGAAGCCAGGCCAGAGCTGTCCAGTGCCAAGCACGACAGGGCTAAGAGCAGCCTCTGTGTTTGGCAATTGAGGCTTGTGACTTGCATGTGCCAGTTGAGGGAGTGACCGCACCCCTGGCAGAGGGCTGGAGGGATGTAAAAAAAGCACCCGGTAAATCCAAGAATCACCTCCCCCCATGCCTTGAGAACAGATGACCTCCCTGACCCCGGAGAGAGCCACAAATGTTCCCAGAATTGTGAATCTAAGGACTCCAAGAGCTGTTTCAACAATTCGTTTTGTTGTTGTTAAATTATTTTATCATACAAGTACACATCCAGTAGAAAAATTAGGAAAAGGAGGGAAAGCAAGCCACGTGGACATCCCACACAGCTGAGGGTTTTTGAATAGCGTTTTAGTGATAGACCGTCTTGCAGCTGGCCCTCATGCTGTAACATACCAGGAAACTTTTTCCATGTTAAGCTATTTTTTTTTTTTAAACAGTTGGTGAGTATTCCACTGTACCGTGTGTCAGTGTTTCTCCGACCTCCTTATTGATAGTCATTTTGTTGTTTCCAGTATGTTGCAAGTGCATACAGCAAACCAGAAAGAAAGTTCTTGCATCTGCGGGTTAACACAGCTATCCGTATATGTCCCAGAATAAACTCCTACAAGTAGATGCTGGGTCAGTGTGAAGGTCTATCTGGCCTCTGGACCTGTCCTCCCACTGGGAGAGCAGATGCCCCCCCCCCCCCCAATTGTATCATTCCTTTAAGTCCAAGTTGGGACATGTCTATATTTTTCAGTGGCTACCACTTCTTGCACTAACAGGTTTCCAACATAGAGCCCCTGCTGTTCCGATAATGTTCCAGCTAAATGTTTCTCTATGTATGTTAGGATGTTAGAATAGTACCCGGCACAGCACTCAGAAAGATGGGCTGAGTTATCATCACTACTCTGAATTTCCCTCCGCAGCCTCCCAAGCGTGTCGCAGAGGGTGGCATGCGCACGGGCCCAGCTCCGTCCCCAGAGGTGCTAGCTGCTTGCTCCACTCTCCTCGCCTCAAACCCCTCATCCCTAAAATGGTCCTAATGATGGCAACTCTCCAGGGTCGGGGTAGGAATTCTCTGTGATAACGGGTGCTTGGAGCTTGGTAGATGCTCAATGCAGTCACCACCTGTGATAGGTCTTACCACCCGGTGGCAGTCCTGACGACATCTCATGCTCTTCTAATGCTTGGCCACCCCCCCACCAGGATTTGGAGCCTGCTTCCTCTTTCCTGGAAAGCTGGTGGGTTTGTGACTCAGTGCAACCAGTAGAACGTGCTGGGGGTGATGACTCATGCCTTCCCAGGTGAGGGCAGAAAAGGCAACTGGGGCACCTCCTCCCAGTGCCTGGAGTCCACCATGCCCGGAGTCCACCATGCCCGGACGAAGCCCACGCCCACACCGAGTGACCGTGTGATGAGCCCCGGAGCTACGTAGCCGGGCTTCCCAGATTCCCAGTGAAAGAGGATGAAAGACTGTTTGTTTGTTTTGTTCTGTTTGGCCGCACAGCTCGGCATGTGGGATCTTAGTTCCCCGACTAGGGATTGAACCCATGCTCTTGGCATTGCAAGCGCGGAGTCCTAACCACTGGACCACCAGGGAAGTCCCAAAAGAGTGTTGTTTTAAGCCACTAGACTGAGGAGTGATGAGCTGTCCAGTGGGTAACAGAACCCTCCAGGGTTGGGTGTTGCAGGTACATCCCCCTTAGACCTCTGCCAGGCCGAACTTCACCCCGACCCCCTGCGTGAGCCCCGCTGAGCCTTCCTGAAGCCCAGGTGGTGCTGATGGCTATGTCAGCAGTGGCTGACTCGCTGGGGCGAACTCTGATGGGGCGTGGGTGGGGCCCTGAGCACTTGGCCCCATGACCTCATTTACCGACAGAGTAGGTTACTTTGTGGATGAGGAAACCGAGGCTGGGGAGTGGAAATAGCTGCTCAAGGTCATGTAGTCTCAGTTCCAAGGGAGGACATGTTGGCAACAGGACCTTATCCTGCGGAGAACTTGCAGCCTTGATGGTGACATCTGGGCCTCCTGGGGGTCCACCCTGCCATCCCGTCCCTGCTATGGTCCTGGGTCTCTGATGCATCTCCAAATACCAAACCCTCTAGATGCCAGAGGAGCTGCCACAGGGCTTAAGCCTTCTGCTGCGTGCATCCCGGGCTGTCGATGGTGACGTTCTCAGCTAGGAGTGCTGGAGGCACTCGCCCGGCCTGCTTTCTGTGCGGAGCCCTCAGGCAGCGCCCCCTCTGAGCCCGTGTAGTGGCCAGACTGGCCTTTGCAGTTCTTATTATAATTACAGGACGCCTTCAGCAAAACGCATCATGGAACGCTGAGGAATGAGATTTATTACTCACAGGTCCTGTGGATACACGCAGCCAGATTGCGGGTAGAAAGAGGGCGGGGGTATGGGGCGGGGGCTCTGCCTTTACGATGGTGTGAGGGTGGGGTGCCTAGGGGTTCACGGCTTCACTCTTTATTAGTAAATGTGAAGCATGGGAACAGGAATTAGGGGGTGGAAAGGGAGCATCGGGGTTCCTCAGGCTGTTGGTCGCTAGGTTACCCAGGGCTTCCTGAATGAGGGCCCTTCGTGGGTTGGGGATGCCTCAGTCCTCATCTGGTGGTTTGGCTGGTGGCTATGTGTTTATTCAGGATGCATGGCTTTTGAAATGGACGCTTCCTGCCAGGCACTTACCCTATGTCATCCCAAACCATCAGGAGCAATGTCCCTTTATCTTTGGTCTGTGGAACTCAAAATCCGGTCCAGGGAGCTGACCAGGGTGCCATAAAGCCCTATGCATTTCCCTGGCTCCTCCCTGGGTGTGGCCACGAAACCTCCTTTATCAAGCTTTAACAACAAGCACAGAACCTTGTGTGTGTGTGTGTGTTGGCGGGGAGGTCTTTGATACCGCAAGACACTCTGGAAGGTCACGGGGTCCAGTAAGTCTGCAGAGAACCCGGCTCTGAGCCCAGGTTACAAGCAGTGATACCCTGTATTCCTGGGTCTCACTGGCTCCTAGAATGTGCGGTGGGAATGTGCGAGCTCTAGGAGGGGCTTGATCTGGGTCGATGGCACAAACGGCTTGTAGAAACATTTCAGAGGCATGTGCGCTGCCTGGCGTGAGTCTGCGAAGAAGCCAGCTTTGGCTCATGGCTATTCGTCAGCTCCGTGTCCCCCCCTTTAGACTCGTCTCCAAGGCAACTCCTCCACGAAGCCCTCCACCCAGCTCCACCTGTTGTTAATAAGTGGTTACTCTTTGGCAGACAGCGCGTGTGCCAGGCAGAGGAGCTGTGTGATAAGATTTTCTTGTTGTGGGAGATCCCCACCCATGGGGCCTCTTGTGATCTTGAACCCCTGGGCGCTGAGCTTGCACCTTCTACTTGGTTCCAGTGGTGGGCCTCTAGAAAATATCATTTGGGTCCTTATGCTCCCTCCGTCTCCCTGAGTCTCTTCATTACCTCTGTGTCCCCTACAGGATTTCGTCCAGCGGGTTGAAAAGGATCAAGCAGGCCTTGTGGAGCATAGAAGTCAGGGGGCAGTTCGGGAAGGAAAACCTGCGTTCTGCTGTGAAGCTGCTTGGTGAGAGGTTGGAGGTAAGCGCATCTCAGCACTGCTGCTCCTGGGCAAAGGCAGTGACTTTTCAGCTTCGAAAAAGTGGAGGCAACTTGTCCATTAGCTCTCGGTATCAATTTCTTTTCTAGCAGAAAAATAAATTACATCCAGAATACCACCCTCTCCTCTTATTTGCAGCCTTCCACTGCCAAGGATGTTACTTACATTTATTAAAAATTAAATGCTTATAACACAGTGGTGAATAATGCTATTATAAGCTCAAAATAATTATTTGGGCTTGTTTTCATCCCTAGAAGATAACTTTTTCCTTTTGGCTTGCCACACTTAGTTCTCAGCCTATACGTTTCCAGCCCTTTTGCAATTTTCCAGCATGTTAGATCAGGGTAACTGCTAGGTACTGAGCTCAGTATTCTTGAGTTTTGGGGCTGTAAAGATGGGTGGTCCCCGCCCATAAAGAACTCTTCAACCTGCCTTCTACATCATAGATGCTCCATAAACTAAACTATGTAAATTAAGTGATGTGGCTGCAGTTTTCATCATTGAAAAATTTTAAATGCGTGTACAATTGTATTAAAGTAATTCATGGTCACATTTGAAATAAAATCAGTGTTAAAGGACTTACATATGAAATAAACAGTTGCCTAACTCGTCTTATTGTCTCACTTCCCAGAAGCAAATACTTTGCATTCTCTTAGCTACGTCTGCATTGTTTTACCTGCTTATTTCTTTTTTATTTATTTGTTTATTTATTTACCTGCTTATTTCTAGATGATTTGCTTTTAGCACTCCCAACTTTACAAGTTTCCTTCTATACATCTAGTAGTCATTCAATAATCAGAGTTTACATGCTCCTGGCAAAGTTATTATTATTTACTGTTAAGCAAAGTAATGTATTATCATTATGGTTTGGGTTTTTTTTCCTCTTTGTATGGCTTTTTATTTTTTCTGGAGTTAATGGTTGCCTCACTTTTTCCATATGCTAAGGTTTCTATGTATCTGTCACTAACTTTTTTCCTGCATGTTCTAACAGAGCTGTCACATGTATCAGTCATTTTTCTACACACTCGAACATCACAAAACGTGTCGCTTCCATCCCTCCCCCCCGCCCTGCCCATAGCCATTCGTCTTGTGCCGGTATGGACTGGTTATTGCCTGGTCCACTGCATAGCTGTTATCTTGGGACTTTCCCTCGTCCTTTCACTGGGCATTTCTTTAGCAGCTTTCTTGGATCCCATGTTTTCTCTGGATAATAGTTAACCTGGGAATAGAATTGTAGGTTGAAAAAAGTTTCCCTCAGGATTTTAAGTTTTCCATCCTTGTTTTCTAGACTCCAGCTTGCTGCTAGCATGGTTCTTAATCCTGGACTTTCTCTGAAAGCTTTTAACGTCATCTTTTTTTTTTATGCCTGATATTTTTTTAAAAAATTGATTGATTGATTGATTGATTTTGGCTGTGTTGGGTCTTAGTTGCTGGACATGGGCTTCCTCTAGTTGTGGCGAGTGGGGGCTACTCTTTGTTGTGATGTGTAGGCTTCTCATTGCAGTGGCTTCTCTTGTTATGGAGCACAGGCTCTAGGTGCATGGACTTCAGTAGTTGCAGCACACGGGTTCAGTAGTTGTGCGTACAGGCTTAGTTGCTCTGCGGCATGTGGGATCTTCCCAGACCAGGGATCGAACCCATATCTCCTGCACTGGCAAGTGGGTTCTCAACCACTGTGCCACCAGGGAAGTCCCAATGCCTGATATTTTGAAGCTTCACAAGTGTGAACTTGTTCTGGAAGTGGGGATGTCTCTGCTTTCCCCATATTATGACCACTGGTTGGCTTGTGTGTTGGTACAAGATGAATGTGGGTGGGAGAGAGGAATGGAAATGATAAATGGTGTTGGCGTGTGTAGAAATATGATTAATATGACAGCTCTGTTAGAGCATTCAGGAGAAAATATTAGTGATGGATGCATAGAAACCTTAGCAAATGGAATAAGTGAGGCAACCATCAACTCCAGGGAAAATAAAAAGTCATATACAGAGGAGGGGACATTTTATATGAGACCTGAATGAAGAGACCTGTAAAGTGTGCTTTAAGCTGAGAAATAGCAGGTATCATGAACAAGATAAACCATGTTTAAGGCTCCGTAGAGACCTCCACGTGCCTGGAGCAGAGGGTACGAAGGGAGAATGGTGAGGAGGGGAGGCAGGAGCACGTGGGAGGGTTCTGAGCCACGGGTGTCCAGGTTTATGTCGTAAGAAGAATGTTCTGCTGTCATTGGAAAATGAATTGAAACAAGCAAGAGCAGAAGTAGGGCCCGGTGGGAGGTTATTGCAGGTTCCAGGAGTGAGAGTCTAAGGTGCACTGATCACTTCCCTGCCTGGAATCTTCCATCCAGGACAAAGTAGACAGTAGGTGAATGAAGGCAGCCAGCCTTGTGGGGCCCGTGAACAGTGACAGGGAGGTGCAGTATCTGTGTGTCACGGGATGATCTGAATGGGGTGTCTCCTTCCCTCAGAGCCCAATGGCTGCAAAATCCCAATCCAGCGCTCCCAAAATGAAGAGTCCAGCGAGCATCACCAACGGCAAGGCTGCAACCCAAGGGCAGTGGGGCCGTGCCTGGTAAGGCTCTCACCGGTCTTCCCAGCTAGAAAGTAAAGTGGGATCTTAGTGAGAGGTTGCCAGCCTCTGGGATTTCAGGAACCTATTTAAAAAATTCTTTTTATCAGCAAGACTGTCATTAGTAGCAGTTTCCCATTTTAGAAAGTAAGGAATTAAAAGAAGAAGAAACTAAAAACTGACTCCAAGGACAGCTGGTGCCCTTGTACCTCCCTCACTGTGGAGCACATGGGGGTCATGGTTCTTGGGCCTTAGAGCGATGGGGACGTGGTGAATGTCCTCCACGGCCCAGAACGGGAAGCCTCTGGCCAGTGGGTTGTGAAAGACCTTCTGCGTTTCTGTCCTGGGCCCTGGGCTTTCTAGGGGTGCCCACGGGTCCGTCAGCCTTCAGACTGCTCTCAGCAGAGCCTGTGACGGGGGTGCCTTCCCAGGGAGCGGGGGCCTTTGCACTACAAGCCGACAGCCTTCTCTCGGGAGGTGCTGGTGGGCTTGCATGGGGAGCAAAGCATCCCGTGTGTGAGGCCAGAGGGCTGAGCAGGCCCCACGTGACCTCCTACCGTCCGTCTGCCCCGCAGGGAGGTGGACTGGTTTTCCTTGGCGAGTGTTATCTTCCTGCTGCTGTTTGCACCCTTCATCGTGTACTACTTCATCATGGCCTGCGACCAGTACAGCTGCTCCCTGATGGCCCCCGTGGTGAGCATCGCCACCGGGCGGGATCGACTCTCGGACATCTGGGCCAAGACGCCACCTGTGACGACGAAAGCGGCCCAGATCTATGCGGCGTGGGTCATGTTCCAGGTGAGCCCTCCTGGCCACCGTGGTCGGGGCTCAGCCTGAGCAGAGCATCCCCTCCTGCAGGGACAGTCCTGGCCCCTTGTCTGGGATGGCATCCTGGGTATACACTGGCATCCTCATTCCCAGGACCCACAAGGGGAGCACCTGCAGCCTGATGGGCTTAGCTTTGCCTTTGGACCAAGGGCACCTGGTGGCATCTTGGGGTCTGACTTGCCTTCCACTGAGCCTCCTCGAGGTTCAGGGGTGTGCCCAGCCCTGCGGGGACCTGCTGAGCAGGAAGCAGGACCCCGTGGGCGGGCTTGAGGGCGTGGCCCTCCAGGGAAGCCCCCTGCACAACGGGAAGCTTACCCTCGGGTTGCCCGTGGGAAGGAGCACCCAGCCCCAAAGGGCTGCTCTCGGTCTCAGCAAAGCCAAGGCTGTGTCCCCAGCAGGTGGTCGCACAGACTTGACCAAGGACAGCCTTGGCTCTGCTGTGACCCCATTGGCCTCCCAACCTGAAGGAGTTCATCAGAAGGCTGTCTGCACCATGAACTTAGTGAACACACGGTGTTTATTATCTGAACCCGGGAGGTTTCCAGGGAAATGGTGTGAGAAGATGCCCCCTCTCCCTGCCCCCGTGGTTTCCTCTCCTGAAGGAAGGCTCTGGCCACTGTTAGCTATTTCTCCCCACTTTCCCAGCTTTTGGGCTTTAGATTCCCTCTCATTTCAGGTCTCTTGGTCCCTTGGGGTAAAAAGTGATTTGGAGCAGTGAGAGTCACAATAGTCTAACGGTGGAAACAACCGAAATGTCCACCGACAGATCTGGACACACTCGCTGTGATCTGTCCACACAGTGGAATCTCGTACTGTCATGAAAAGGAATGAAGGTCTGACACAGGCTACAGTGTGGCTGGACCTTGAGAAGTGAAGCTTAGTGACAGAAATCAGCTACAAAGGGACAAATCCTGTCTGATTCCGTTATTGAAAAGCCCAGGATAGGCAAATGCATAGAGACAGAAAGTGGGTCAGTGGCTGTTAGGGGCTGCTGATGGGTGTGGGGTTCTCTTTTGGGGCAATGAGATTGTTCTGGAATTGGACATCGGGGAAGGTTGCACAAGCTTGGAGATGTACTGAACGCTTGCAGTGACCACTTTCAAAGGGTGAATCATAAGGAATGTGAACTAGTGGGTTCTCCCGAGGGAAGTGGCCGAGCCCCGTGGGGAGACAGCTTGGGTGCTCTGAGTAGTGACGAGTTTCCTATCCAGGGCCCCCTTCAAAGCCGCAGTCGGCCTGCAACCAGAGCTGCCAGAGCTGTAAACTCTCCTGGAAGAAATCACCGGCCACGTGTAGGATTTCTCCCATTCCTTTGGTGCCTTCCTGTTTACCATCTCAGTTAATAAAGCAAGGCTGTGTCAAAGCACAGCCAGGCCCTCCAGTCCGCAGGGATTGTAGCTGAAAATCTATGTGTTTCAGGTGCTTCTGTACATGCTGCTTCCTGACTTCTGCCATAAGTTTCTGCCGGGCTACGTGGGGGGCGTTCAGGAGGGCGCCGTGACTCCCGCAGGTAACCCGGGGTCCGCCTCCGCTCGCCCCTCCCCATGCCAGCTCTGCCCTGTCCCTTCATCACACGGGGCCTCCCCCCACCCCCGTCCCCGTACAGCTTTCGTCCCAAAGACTGCTCACTGACAAAGTAAAAACTTTGCTTGGGAATTTCCACACCCTGGGACCGCCCCAGCTGTGAGGCTGGAAATCACATTCTCAAGCAGGGAATGGAATAGCCCCCTGCCCCACGCTGACTGTATAGCTGGCCTCATGGAGCATCTCCTGGCGAGAACACTTTGAGTCCCTGGGTGGCAACTGGGGACGGGGCTTTTGTTAAGGGGCCCTTGGGGCTGCCTGGTCCATCGTTCCCCACAGTCACTGAGACCCCACCCCAGTCCACAGAGAGCTCCTGGCCCCCCGCCAGGTACCCCAAGGGACCCTTGTCTGCTTCTGCTGTGGCTCAGCCCCAGCCTCCAGCAAACTGCCGGCCGCTGATGGCCTCTGGCCGGTTGCGGACATTCTGCCCCCTCTCCCCCTTGTTGGGACTCAGCCAGCAGGAGCGGTGAGTCCCTGACTCACAGCGTGGGGCATGCTGCTGGCGTTTTGACTCCAGGGGCCCGAATTGCAGCAGCAGCTGCCTGGCTCTCAGGGCTGGGGGCTGGGGACCCTAGCAGCTGGGGCCCAGACAGGCAGCAGGACTGTAGCTGGAGCTGTTACAGCCAGGAAAACGCCTCCACTCTCCCTCTTCCCTCCGCAGGAATTGTCAACAAGTACGAGATCAATGGCCTGCAGGCGTGGCTTGTCACTCACCTGCTCTGGTTCGCCAACTCCCACCTCCTCACCTGCTTCTCTCCCACCATCATCTTCGACAACTGGATCCCGCTGCTCTGGTGCGCCAACATCCTGGGCTACAGCGTCTCCACCTTTGCCATGATCAAGGGCTACTTATTCCCCACCGACGCCCGAGACTGGTACGTCCTCAGTGGCTGGTTGAGCCCAAGATGGAGAGTAGGTGCCTTTTTCTGTTCCCTTAGGCTAGGAGGTTGCAAAACCCTGAGAGCTGAGATCCTTGAAGGAGGAGCTTAAGGGCACTTCACGGACTCTGGGGAGCATCCTTTCTAAATGTCTAGGTGGCTTCTCCCGCCTCAGGGAGGATGCAGTTGAAGATGGCCAAGTCCATCTTTGGCGGCTGCGCTATCTCCTGTAGGGCTGTCAGGGAGTAGGAGGGTGGGAAAGGCAACTTCTGGCTGGAGGCAGAGGCAGCCCATCGCCTGTTTTTACGTGGCCTGAAACAGTCTTGGTGAGGAGCCTTGTTAGCTCAGTGGCTTTAATGTAACAACTTCCCAAGGAGCCTTGGGTTAGTTATCAACCATCCATCCATCCATCCTTCATCCATCCATATATCCAATTCTTCATCCATTCATCCACCCACCCATCCATGCACCTACCGATCCACCCATCCATCCATCCATCCCTCCACCCATCCAACTCATCCATCTGTCCACCTACCCATCTACGTACCCTCCAACACCCACCCATCTAACCATCCATCCCGCATCGCTCATCCTTCCCTCCTTCCTTCCCTCCCCCTCTCCCTGTATCCATCCATTCACCCACACACCCATTCATCCTGCCCGTTCATCCACCCATCCATTTATCCATCCATCCCCCACCCCCCCATCCCTCCCTCCCTCCTTCCCTCCATCCGTCCATTCATCAAGAGACGTTTGTTGGGTTCCTCCTGTAGACAGGTGTAGGCAGTGGGGCTTTTGAGGGGAACAAGATTCTTGTTCTTGGGATGCTTACATTTTAGTTTGGGGATCCAAATGAAAACAAAGTATGTTTCCTTTAACTGTTACACCTAAGCTCTTAGGAAATCTGTTTGGAGGGTGGTACTTTGAGCTTGTGTGACTTTCATCAAATAATGAGGCAGTGACTCATGGAAATCATCTCTGCTTTATCATCAAATCCCCTGTTGTAGACTTTGTATATTTTGCTTCTTTCTACTTATCCTAACTAAGGGAAGTGGATGCGAACATGTTTCTCTAACACAGAAATCCCTGTGTATATACAGCAAGTTATACTTAATGAGGGTCTCCACATGGGTTATCCTGTCTGATTCCCTGATCACCACCTGGAGAGGGCTGTGAGTCAGGTAACCAGAGTGCTGAAATGTTAAACTTGCCCAGCAAGGGATGGATGTGGGCCCTGGAGCCAGGCTCTCAGCACCATGCTTATTTTGACATCGACCTTGGCATCATTTATAACTTCACTTGCCCATGGGAGGCCCGAATGCCCTGTGAGTCCTTCAGAATAAAAATATCTGTGTCTGGTCGAGCCAGTTGGGCAGCTCACCTGTGCTGTGCCTCCAGGGAGCCTGGAAGGGGCAGGGAGCACCCTGGACGCTGGCCCAAGGGAGTCTTACACACAGGTACAATCTCCTCTCTTTCCCTGGAACAGAGCGAGCAGCTCAAGGGCCAGCGCCAAATGCGGAGTGAAGTCCTGAGGCTGTGGGGAGGCTGGGAGGCTGACACAGCCTCTGCTTTCTGGACCCCTGCAGCTCACGGCAGGCCCCACCGCCCCCACTGGCCCCATCATCTCTCTTGAGCCTGTGGTACCCAGGCTGGGTGAGCACCTGTGTCCATGCCAGCCAAGTAGGCCACTTGCGAGATGTGCTCGTTAATGACACACATCTGTTCTTTGTATTTTTTTTTTAAGAACTTTTATTGAGATACAGTTAACAGACAATAAACAGCATATATTTAGAGTGTACAGTTTGGTGTCCCAATCTCCCAATTCATTCCCCCCCAACCCTCCCCGCTTTCCCCACTTGGTGTCCATGTGTTTGTTCTCTACACCTGTGTCTCTATTTCTGCCTTGCATTTCCTCTTTCATAGTTGTTAGCATTTGCCTTAGGTATTGAGGTGCTCCTATATTGGGTGCATATATATTTATAATTGGTATCTCCTCTTCTTGGATGGATCCCTTGATCTTTATGTAATGTCCTTTCTTGTCTCTTGTAACATTTTTTATTTTAAAGTCTATTTTGTCTGATATGAGTATTGCTACTCCAGCTTTCTTTTGATTTTCATTTGCATGGAGTATCTTTTTCCATCCCCTCACTTTCCATCTGTATGTGTCCCTAGGTCTGAAGTGGGTCTCTCTGTAGACAGCCTATATATGGGTCTTGTTTTTGTATCCATTCAGCCAGTCTGTGTCTTCTGGTTGGTGCATTTAGTCCATTTACATTCAAGGTAATTGTCAATATGTATGTTCCTATTACCATTTTCTTCATTGTTTTGTTGTTGTTTTTGTAGGTCCTTTTCTTCTCTTATGTTTCCCACTTAGAGAAGTTCCTTGAGCATTTGTTGTAGGGCTGGTTTGGTGGTGCTGAATTCTCTTAGCTGTTGCTTGTCTGTAAAGCTTTTGATTTCTCCATCGAATCTGAATGAGATCCTTGCTGGGTAGAGTATTCTTGGTTGTAGGTTTTTCCCTTTCATCACTTTACATATATCATGCCACTCCCTTCTGGCTTGCAGAGGTTCTGCTGAGAAATCAGCTGTTAACCTGATGGGAGTTCCCTTGTATGTTATTTGTTGTTTTTCCCTTGTTGCTTTTACTAACATTTCTCTGTCTTTAATTTTTGTCCACTTGACTAATATATGTCTTGGTGTGTTTCTCCTTGGATTTATCCTGCCTGGGACTCTCTGTGCTTCCTGCACTTGGGGAGCTAGTTCCTTCCCCATGTTAGGGAAGGTTTCAACTATAATCTCTTCCAATATTTTCTCAGGTCCTTTCTCTCTCTCGTCTCCTTCTGGAACCCCTATAATGCGAATGTTGGTGTGTTTAACATTGTCCCAGAGGTCTCTTAGGCTGTCTTCAGTTCTTTTCATTCTTTTTTCTTTATTCTTTTCTGCATCAGTGATGATCACCATTCTGTCTTCCAGGTCACTTATTCGCCCTTCTGCCTCAGTTAATCTGCTATTGATTCCTTCTAGTGTATTTTTCATTTCCGTTATTGTGTTGCATATCTCTGTTTGTTTGCTCTTTAATTCTTCTAGGTCTTTGGTAAACTTTTCGATCTTTGCATCCAGTCTTTTTTCAAAGTCCTGGATCATCTTCACTATCATTATTCTGAATTCTTTTTCTGTAAGGGTGCCTATCTCCTCTTCATTTAGTTGTTTTTCTGGGGTTTCATCCTGTCCCTTCATCTGGTACAAAGTCCTCTGCTTTTTCATTTTCTCTCTCTTTCTGTGGCTGTGGTTTTCAGTTCCACAAGACGAAATACTGCTGATACTGCTTGATACTGCTGTCTGCCCTCTTGTGGAGGAAGCTATCTAGGAGCCTCCTGTGTGCTTCCTGATGGGAGGGACGGATGGTGGGTAGGGCTGGGTGGGTGGAGCTCATTAAAACTTTAATCTGCTTGTCTGCTAATGGGTGGGGCTGTGTTCCCACCTTGTTGGTTGTTTGGCCTGAGGCCACCTAGTGCTGGAGCCCACAGGCTCTTTGGTGGGGCTAATGGCAGACTCTGGGAGGGCTCACACCGATAAGCACTTCCCCAAACCCCTGCTGCCAGTGCCCCTGCCTCCTCGGTGAGCCACAGCTGCCCCCCACCTCTGTAGGCAACCCTCCAACACGAGCAGGTAGGTGTGGTTCAGTCTCCTATGGGGTCACTGCTCCTTCCCCCTGGGTCCTGGTGAGCACATTTTTTTGTGTGCCCTCCAAGAGTGGAGTCTCTGTTTCCACAAGTCCTGTGGAGGTCCTGCAATCAAATCCCACTGGCTTTCAGAGTCTGATTCTCTGGGGATTCCTCCTCCCGTTGCTGGACTCCCAGGTTGGGAAGCCTGATGTGGGGCTCAGAACCCTCACTTTAGTGGGTGGACTTCTGCAGTGTAACTGTTCTCCAGTTTGTGAGTCACCCACCCAGCATTTATGGGATTTGATTTTAACGTGATTGCGCCCATCCTGCCGTCTCATTGCGGCTTCTCCTTTGTCTCTGGATGTGGGGTGGCTTTTTTGGTGAGTTCCAGTGTCTTTCTGTCGATGATTGTTCAGTAGTTAGTTGTAATTCTGGTGCTCTTGCAAGAGGGAGTGAGAGCACGCCATCTTAATCCTATCTCTCCTGATTTCTTTTTATTTTGTTCTTTGTATTTTTAATCAATTTTGAGTTTATTTTTGTGAATTGTGTTAGGGAGTGTTCTAATTTCATTCTTTTACATACAGCTGTCCAGTTTTCCCAGCATCACTTATTGAAGAGGCTGTCTTTTCTCCATTGTATATCCTTGCCTCCTTGGCCATAGATTAGTTGACCATAGTTTATTTCTGGGCTTTCTATTCTGTTCCATTGATCTAGATTTCTGTTTTGTGCCAGTACCATATTGTCTTGATTACTGTAGCCTTGTAGTATAGTCTGAACACAGGAGGTCTGATTTCTCCAGCTCCATTTTTTCCCCTCAGGATTGCTTTGGCTATTCGGGGTCTTTTGTGTCTCCATACAAATTTTAGGACTTTTTGTCCTGGTTCTGTAAAAAATACCATTGGTAATTTGATAGGGATTGCATTGAATCTGTAGATTGCTTTGGGTAGTGCAGTCATTTTCACAATGTTGATTCTAACATCCAAGAACATGGTATGTCTCTCCATCTGTCTGTGTTGTCTCTGATTTCTTTCATTAGTGTCATAGTTTTCTGAGTACAGATCTTTTACCTCCTTAGGCAGGTTTATTCCTAGGTATTTTATTCTTTTTGTTGCGATGGTGAATGTTCTTTGTATTTTAAAGCAAATTCACAGGCAATTTCTTCTACAACTATATGATGGGCATAGAGTTTAACCCGCGAATTGGGAAGTGGTTTGACTTCAAGCTCTTCTTCAATGGACGCCCTGGGATCGTCGCCTGGACGCTCATCAACCTGTCCTTCGCAGCCAAGCAGCAGGAGCTCTACGGCCACGTGACCAACTCCATGGTCTTGGTCAACGTCCTGCAGGTAGCCTGTCTGTGGCCCGGAGAGCGCGAGCTCTGATGCCCGCTGGGCGCTGGGGAAGCCTGGAAGCCAGATAGCTTTCCAGAGACCATAATCTGCCTCCTTTACAAGGGGGTCCGCCCCCTCCCACGTGTGTCTGGGGGACCGGCTGGTGAGTGGGAGGCGAAGACGTCGTGTCCTCACCTGCCAGGGGCTTCCCTGGCCCTGGGGACTCGTGTGGCTCACGGTGAATACCTGTTCGCGGCTCAGGTGTGTCCGTGGTCCTGGCCACACAGCTTTGATGTCTCTGGAAGGACCCCGTCCCGAGCCCGTCCACCCTGAGCCATCTCTCTGCTCCCAGCTCCACAGGCCTGGGCATCAGCGCCTGGGGTGTTGCCGGGTGCCCCTCTCTGGGCAGCGTATCATCTCAGGCCGCAGACTCAGGACGAGGACTCCCTCCCTGCCCCCCGCCCCCGCCACGGTTTTCCGGGCATGGCAGGAAGTGCAGGAGCAGCCCCGTGGTGCACGTCACCAGGGAAGCTCAAGGACACCCAGTGAGCACCCCCCCCACTGGAGTGCGGTTTCCCAAGGGCCCCCTTCAGTGCCTGTGCTCAGTGCACGGCCACGCCTGTATTGCAGGCCATCTACGTGCTGGACTTCTTCTGGAATGAAACCTGGTACCTGAAAACCATTGACATCTGCCACGACCACTTTGGGTGGTACCTGGGCTGGGGGGACTGCGTCTGGCTGCCGTACCTCTACACACTGCAGGTGAGGAGGGGGCAGGGAGCTCCCCGCGATGCACGCCCAGCTCAGCAGGAGGCTCGGCTGTCAGGTCCCCGGGCATGCGCAGCACCGCCCTCAGAGCAGACACAGCTGTCCTCACCCCAGTGTCTGTTTTTGTTGGGGGAGGGGGGTGGCGCCAGAACCTGGAGAAGGGAGGCTGCTCCCCTGTTTTAGGAAGAAGAGAAGACTTAGCATAGGAGTTAGCACAGGCAGCCGTGACAAATACCACGGACCGGGCGGCTTAAACAGCAGGGTTCATCGTCTCCAGTCCTGGAGGCTGGAATCTAAGATCCAGGTGTGGGCAGGGCTGGTCCCTCCCGAGGCCTCTCTCCTTGGCCTGGAGACGGCTGTCTCCTCCCTGTGTCCTCACGGGGTCGTCCCTCTGTGTGTGTCTGTGTCCTGACCTCCACTTCTCATAAGGACACCAGTCCTATGGGATTCGGACCCACCCTAGGGACCCCATTTTACCTTAATCACCTCTTGAAAGACCCCAACTCCAAACACAGTCACATTCTGGGGTGCTGGGGTCAGGACTCCAACATGTGAATATGGGGACACAGCTCCACCTGTGAGACAGGATGATGCAGAGCAGACTCTGGGTCAGAAGAAGTGATTTGGGGGATCTGGGTGGATGGGGGCGGGTGTTTGGTCATATGTGTCCAGATCTTCATGCTGAAGGGGGGACAGGCCTTCCTTCCTTCCGTCGCTTTTCTCTTAAATGCTTTGAGCATCTACAGCAAGAGTGCAGGAGATGTGGCGAGGAGGACGCCGGGGGGACCTGCGCCCTCGGAGCTCACGGCTGCCTCCCTGACGCAGGCAGCCCAGTGCGGGGAAGGTGTGCTTGACAGGAAGTGGGGTGTTGACCCCTGAGAGGGGGCCAAGGAGGAGCCTCCAGCCTGCAGGTGGGGGTCAGCCAGAGCACCTCGGGGCAGCCACAGCCAGGCTGAGAGCAGGATGATGAGTCTGGGGGTAAGAACGCTCCAGAAAGGTAGAGCGGCATGTGCAGCGTCTTCCCGGCAGGGAACGTATCAGGGCGGGGGGCACGTGGGGGGGCAGCGGAGGACGTTTAAGGCACGAGACAGTTCAGCGTGGCTGGGGCACAGGACGTGGGGGTGGCCGGAAGCCTCGCCAGACTGGAGGCCGAGGATCAGAGGCCTAGAAGAGGGGAGTGGACGAGAGGAGGATGCAGGGTGCGGGGCTTGAGGGGTTGGCGTGGGCTCCAGGAGAAGTTCCCACAAATAATGAATCAGGCTGGGTCCCCAGGAGAGCCTCAGCACATGACGCAGAGTTGAGGGTAGAAACCAGGCCTGGGGAGCCCGAGGGGCATGGGTCTACCCCTCTGTGGGGCCACAGCAGGGGGAGGGGACCTTGAGCCCATCCCCGAGCGTCTCTGAAAAATCAGGGCGGACCCACCTCTGTTAGGGCTGGGCGGCTCCGTGCGCGCACCCGCCGTGTGCTCTGTGCGAAGCCGAGCCGCCTGGGGGTTCTGAGGCTGTCCAGGGACAGGGGAGAGGTCTCGTCATCGAGCCCTCCGCGCCCCTCCCAGCTCGTGGAGCACAGCCCTGCTTTCCTCTGCTTGGCGGGTGGGTTCCCGTGTAGGGTGGCTGCTTGAAAGGCCTGGCAGATGCCACCTGCTCGTCCCGTAGGCAGGTGTGAAGGGGTGTGGGGATGGAAGAAAGAACAGGTTCTAGGGCACTCAAGAGATTAGCGGTAAGCTGGGCGGCCTGCCTTAACAGGGTGTGGAACCGTGGAGAGAACCAATGTGGACAGACCTGGCAGGCCGGCCGGGATGTGCACGGGTGAGTGGTGAGAGGTTACAGCCAGTCCTGCAGGCGATGGCGATGAGGCCAATGTCACCTGGCTGACTCCCCTCCCCTGCAGCGCATCCTGAAGCCGGAGCCCTGGGGAAGCAGGAGAGTCCCAGCACAGCGAGCAGGGTCTAGGGGAGACAGCCCTGGGCTGGGGCCCAGACATTCTGGGCTCTGGTCCCCGCACTAGATCCTCAGGACCCATTTCTCCGCTTGGCTGGTTGCAGCCTCACTGGTTCCCTGATTCTGTGAACCCCGCTTTCCAGGCATGCAAAACAATAGCAGCAGATCAGATACACACATGTATCTATATGTGTGGGGGTGTGTGTGTTTGTATGATTATGTGACTGTGGTCCTGTCAAGTCCAAAATCTTCAGGGTAGCTGGCAGGCTGAAAGTCCAGGGAAGAGCTGATATTGCAGCCAGGTCTGAAGGCCGTCCGCTAGTGAATTCACTCTTGTTCCAGGGACTCTTTTATTCTTAGGGCCGTCCACTGATTAGATGAGGCCCACCTACATTGTGGAGGGTGACCTGCTCCATTCAGTCTAACTGGAAATATTAATCACATCTGAAAAATACCTTTGTAACAACTAGACTAATGTTCGACCAGGTGTCTGGGTCCTGTGGCCTAGCCAACGTGACACATGGAATTAACTATCACGATACTATATTGAAATAATGTTTTTACTATTTTGTTATTATTTTATATTTATAGTATATATGATACACGTTTGTGTATGTATGTGTGTGTAGATAGATAGGAAGGTAGCTAGGTAGGTAGATATGCAAATTCGCATATTTACCTGTGATCCCATGGCAACCCTCCAAGGCAGGTGCTTCTATTCACAGGAGAGGAACCCAAGGCAGGGCACGGGGGCAGCTGGTCGGGGGCACAGTGAGGGTTTGAGCCCAGGCTGTGCCTCTCAGCCCGTGGTCCCGCTCGCCCCCCAAGCTCTCCCGTTCATCCTGCAGGGTCTGTACCTGGTGTACCACCCCGTGCAGCTGCCCATCCCCTACGCCCTGGGCGTCCTGCTGCTGGGCCTGCTGGGCTACTACATCTTCCGGGTGACCAACCATCAGAAGGACCTTTTCCGCCGCACGGACGGGCGCTGCCTGATCTGGGGCAGGAAGCCCAAGGTCATCGAGTGTGCCTACACGTCGGCCGACGGGCAGAAGCACCACAGCAAGCTGCTGGTGTCCGGCTTCTGGGGCGTGGCCCGCCACTTCAACTACACCGGAGACCTGATGGGCAGCCTGGCGTACTGCCTGGCCTGCGGTGGTGGCCACCTGCTGCCCTATTTCTACATCATCTACATGACCATCCTGCTGACCCACCGCTGCCTGCGGGATGAGCACCGCTGTGCCAACAAGTACGGCCGGGACTGGGAGCGCTACACGGCCGCCGTGCGTTACCGCCTGCTGCCCGGAATCTTCTAAAGGGCCATCGTGGGAAGAGCCCCCAGCGGGATGGTGAGGAGTGAGGGAGTCAGGTCCGCTGGGTGGCATCCTTCCAGCTCCACCCTCCAGGAGCCTCGATGTCCTCATCTGTAAAATGGAAACAGCCCGGCACTTGTCCTGAGTGGCAGTCCGAGGGTCCACACCACCTGCCTTCTCACCAGCAGAAGTGACCAGCTTTCTCTGTGTAGGGTTCCCACGACCGGGGATGACCTGCTTTGCCCACTGATGACACCATTTCTTCTCTGTCGGGGGTCCGAGCCGCTCCGCTGCCCAGACAGCAGGAGCCTGATACTGAATCTGGCGTCTCCCAGCCCCCGTAGTCAGTCCTGCCATTACTCTTGCTAGATAAAGTAGAAGTGGACACGTAAGCTGTGCAAGTTATCAGCTGACTGCCTTTCAGCTGCAGGCGCACCTACATCACCTGCTCTGCTGTGGTGAGCTGCGCCCTTCAGACTTTTCTCCTTTGCAGCCTGCACCCCGTTACATTTGTCTTTAGAGGGCGCTGAGGAACGCTGCACGCGGAATGGGCTTCTTCTGGTTCTGGTTCTTCCAGACTCGGCTCAGGTGACCCAGAGAACTTGGCCACCGTCTGGGGGCCTCACCCAAGCCTTCCCCCAAGGAGACCTGAACCCCAGGCTTGGGGAGGGGACCCCCTTCACGTGTTTTCTTGCCTTGGGTACGCTTCTCGACCTGCAGGTACTCTTGACAGCTCTCTTTAGATGTTATTGCCCTAGTTGGATTAGTAATACTTTTTCTAGGTGTCCCTGGGAGATATTGTAGGTTCAGTTCTAGACCACCCCAGTAGAGCACATTTCACGTTGAAGTGAGTCACGTGGGATTTTTGGCTTCCCAGTGCATATAAAAGTTAGGTTTACATGATTCCGTACTCTTTTAAGTATGAAATAGCATTGTCTTAAAAGACAGTGTATCGGCTGTTTTCACTAAAAAAAAAAAAAAAAAAAGAAAAATAAGTGCTGATAAAGAATCATGTTGCTTAATTGTTTTCATTAGAATCATTTATCTTTATTCATGATATATTAATTCTGTTTAAAATAAATTATAGCTATTTTCCAAAAAAAAAAAAAGACAGTGTACACACCCTGATTGAAAGATGTTTTATTGCTAAAAAAATGCCAAAATGATCACCATAGTAACATCACAGCTCACTGATCACAGGTTACCGTGAACAAACGCAATGAAGTTTGAAGTACTGCCAGAAATGCTGAAATGTGATGCAGAGACACAAAGTGAGCAAACGCTGTTGGAAAAATGGCGCTGGTAGGCTTGCTGGACGCAGGGTCGCCACAAACGTCCAATTTGTAAAAACACGGTATCTGCAAAGCACAATAAAGTGAGATGTGCCCATTTTAAACTGTCCCTGTTCAGACTTCTGTGTGGTTTGTTGCTGATGGGGCCTGGCCACAGGCAAGGGCTCTGTTTCTGGTGTGTAGACGGGATGCCCAGGGAACGTTGGATCAGATGCTTGGGCGCTGCCTCAAAGCTTTGGGTACCCATCGTGGAATTTCGGGGAGGGGTCCACACTTAGCTCACCCTTGGCCCTCTGCTGGGGCTGCTTTTGTGCCAGCTGTGAGAATCCACGACGTTTGCCAAACGGAGAAATTCCAGGTTGGCTGCCTGCCCCAGCAAGAGGACAGAGAAGCCAGAAAGATGGCACTAGGCTTGCTTCACACCTGGAGGAACCGAGGACTGGGATGTGCTGGGAGCCCCTCCCCCTGGGCAGGGAGGGCAGGTGCAGGGCTACGCCTCCCTGCTCAGGTTAGAGCCAGTTGAGCAAAGACAGGGGGCCTCCTGAAAGAGCCAGGAGGGGAACGGAGCTTGGGCCCCACCCGGGCTAAATTAGAGCCATGATTTTCCAATGTGGGTGCCCCACCCCTGCCCATGGGAGCTCATGGGTCTAAGGGGGTCCCAGGCATCCGTATTTGTCACCAGCCACGTGAGTGATGTGAGTACCAGGCCAGAGAAGTGAACGCCCACCGAGATGTCCCTGAGTGCAACGGACCCGGCCGTTTCCTCCCAGTCATCGGGCAAATTCATTTTAAGGAGGCTGGAGGGTGGTGGCTGTGAGCTCAGGCTCTGAACCCTGTTCCCCGTTCAGCAGCTGTGTGACCACGGCCAGTCAATTTCCCTCTCTGTGCCTTGGTGTCCTTGTTTGAAAAATAAGTGTGATTATTCTTTTCCTGCCTTGCGTGAGGTGGTTTCTCAGCTGGATTTCCTGGGAGAGTTCTGGATTTGAACCTTAGATCTGCCTCTCGATTTGATAAGTTTTGTTTGTGTTCGCCTCTCGGAGCTGGGCTGCAGGCTCATCTGTTTTGTCCAGCACGCTCAGCCAATGCGGTGAGGCAGGGTGCCCCATGCAACACGGCAGGTCTATCTGCCCTCGCTCACCTCTTCTGCACGTGGGTGAAACCCAGCGCCCCCTCTCTGGGCAAGGATGGGGGAGCCCGAAGCTCCACCTTTGTTCATGGTGAGGCCGAGGTGGGTGGTGGTGGGAAAGGATAGTTTCCATGCTGGAGACAGGCTGCCCACGGCGACGGGCTTGGCTTCACTGCTGTTTGCAGGGAGGGAGAGAGGCCCGGGGATGTTCCTCCAGTTCTTGGCTCTCCCCTGTCTGGAGGTGGGTGTTGTTTCAATCATGAGAAGGCAGACCGGGCAGTGACCCAGCTAGGTTCTCTGGGCGAGAGGCTGAGTTGAGGAGAATGTGGAAAATCAAAACGTAAGTCCACACCACACGCGTCTTTCCTAGAAAGGGCAGGTCGTCCTCATCCCTCAAAACCACACGCTGCCCCTCACCAGACTCAGATCTCCAGATCTATTAGGAAAGATGTAGAAAGCATGCTCTGCGTGTCCCATGGGGAGACCACAGTGATTGGGAGGCCGGGATGGGATGGCTTTGGCTTCCAGAAATGCGGTGCTCCACGTGTGGCTATCTACAAGTGACCCACAGACAGACCTGCCCAATTCCTCATCCCAGAATATGGGTGGGAATTGGAGGTTTGTGCAGGGCCAGCGCTATCACCTGGACAAACAGGGATGCTCAAGAGAGCTCTCGGTGAGAGGCAGGTAACCAGGTAACCTCACCTGTCTCGGGGCCTTAAATGCCTCCATCAACACTGGCAATTCCAGAGGTCCACTTCCGACACCTCTCTGGCCTGAATCCCATCCATGTGTCCAGATGTCGCCTCCTTATCTCACTCAGGTGGGTTAGGTTTATTAGGGTCTGAAAGTCTTCTTAATCTTCCCCCATCAGCAGCTTCCCAGAATTTGCTCTCAGGTGATGGCAAGTCCAGACCTGACCATGGAATCATCCCTGTCTCACCCCACACCCAACAGGACGGCAATCCTGCAGGCCCTCCCTGCAGACGGCATCTGGGTTGTGACCTCTCCCTGCCGTCTCCGTGGTGACCCCATCACAGCCCCACCCTGTCTTGACTGTAAGAGGAGCCCCAGCGCTGGTTTCCCTGCCTCTTGCCTCATGGCCCCAACCTGTTCTTAGCACGACAGTTAGACTTGTCCTGTTAAGGTGTGAGTCAGAGCGTGTCTTACAGGAGTGACGAGGTGTCCTGTCACTCAAAAGCCCACGTCATTTCAAGAGCCTAATGTGTGCTGTGTCCCCTCGCCCTTTCTCACACATTTGCTCAGCAATAGCCATGCCGGCCGCCTCGCTGGCCCTCCAAGGCCCCAGGACTCTTCCACCCCAGGGCCTTTTCACAGGCTGTTTCCTCTGCCTGGAACACTTCCCCTTGGCATCCGTGTGGTTCCACGGATGTCCTTCTAGACTTTGCTCAGATATCACCTTCAAAGGGAGGCCTTTCTGACACACTTATGCCAGGACTCTGCTTTGCTCTTCTTCATAGAATCTGCGCTCTGGTTACAGAACACAAATTACCAATTTATCTTGCTGATCTGTCTCCACTCGAATACAAGCTCAGTGAGGGTAAATTTCTGATTATTTTGTGCCCTGATGTATCCCCATCCCCAGAACACCATCTGCCATGTGTTAGCAGCTGACTCTTACAGCTCCTAATGTGCACTGGCCACCGTTGTGAAAACCTTACATATACTCGCTGACCTTCACAATAACACGGGTGCTAAATGCTGTTGTCATCACCTGCGTTTTATAGGTGGTGAAACTGAGGCACAGATGGACAGCGCGACCTGCCCAAGGTTACAGGCTGATACGCGGCAGAGCTGGGACTCAGACTCCATCTGGCACCAGCGTCCGTGCCCTTCCCCACCTCCCTCTAGAACTTCGTCTCCTCTTGCTCCACTTAAGTAACTAGAAAGCCTGTGTCGTGAAGCAGGGGTGGGCCAGATGCAAAGCTTTCCACCAGTGCTCTCCAGACTGTGGGTTGCAACCCACTCGTGCGTCATAAAATCATCCCTAGAAGGCAGGGTTTTGTGTTATCTGTTGCCGTGTTACAAGTGACCCCAGAATTGAATGGCTTAAACCAACAGTAAACATCATCTCACACAATTTCTGAGGCCTGGGGATCCAGAAGCAGCTCAGCAGGTGACTCTTGCCCAGGGTCTCTCCTGGAGTTGCAGGCAAGATGTCCGCTGGGGCTGCACCATCCGAAGGCTCGACGGAGGCTGCAGGACTTGCTCCCAAGGCAGCTCCTCACAGATCTGGAATTGGTGCTGGCTGCTGGCTGGGGGCCTCTGCTCCTCACCGCGTGGGCCTCTCCGCAGGCTGCTTGAGTCCTCGCAACGTGGCGGCCCCCGTGGTGGGCAACCCCAGAGACACGACGTCCCTTACCCCTAACCTCAGAAGCCCTGCATCCGCCTCCCTTCTGTGATATTCCATTGGTTACACAAGCCAGCGCCTTTTTTTGTTGTTGTTGTTAGTGACAGAACATTACCTTTATTTTTTAAATTTTATTTTATTTCATTTTTTTTGGTTTTCATGGCTCTTTTTTTAAAATAACTTTTATTGAGATATAATGGACATGCAATAAGCTGCATATATTTAAAGTGTACAATTTGATATTTTTTTTCTTATTGGTAATGTATATATGGCAATCCCCATCTCCCAATCCATCCCACCCTGGAACATTGCCTTTACTTCTGAAGCCCCCGTGTGTTCCACTCCGATCCCACTCAAAGGTAATCACTAGCTTTATTTGTGTGTTTATGAATCCCTTACTTTTCTTTATACTTTTATCAAGTCAGCGCCTTTTAACGTAGGAGGAGGCTGCACAGGGGCTGCCAACAGCCCGGGCACCATCTTGGAGGCTGGCTGCTGTAGGTTACTTGACAATAAAGGATCTTGTAAAGGTCCCTGCATCTGATGGGTGGCAGAGTTCCACCAAGAGGCAAGAGCATGGGCCTTGTCACCCTCCAGCAGCTGCACCTTCCCGCTGGGGTCCAGGGCTCCTCGAGGCGTGTAGCTCCTGCCTGGGCTCTGCCTTCTGGCCTGGCACCTGGGTTGTTCTCAACACCTGTTGCTTGATGAACTGGAGGTAAAGGCAAGGACAAGAATGTGGCAGGTTCCGCTGAGAACACGGGAGGCTAGAAGGAGACGTGAATCAGCCTTGGTGCCCCATCGCCTGATGTTTCTGGGCCTAAGATGCATCCCATGCCTTCCCTGCCATCTGATTATGAGAGTACAGCAAGCCAACCTGGGTGAGAAGGAACACTGCAAGTTTTAGAACATAAACCGGGTGTGAGAGATCTCCCCCTCCTCTGGAGGAGGCTGGCTGGACCGGAGGAAGAGGAGGTGGGTCTGCAGCCCCTGGGCTGGACGCGTGCGCGCACCTTGTCTGTTTCTGAACGGCAGTTGTTTTTCACTGTTGATTTAAAAACATAGATAATAGGCACGGCAAGTGCACTCTTGAAATTTATCCCAGAGAAATACAAATTCACGTTCACACAAAAACCGGTACATGAATGTTCACAGCAACTTTATTTATAACCGTCAGAAATCAGAAACAACTCAGAAGTCTCTCAACAGGCAAATGGTTAAGCAACTGGTACATCCATGCGATGGTGCTACGGACTGAAAGTTTGTATCCTTCCAAAAATCTGTGTGCTGGACCCCGAACCCCCAAAGTGATGGCATTTGGAGGTGGAGCACTGGGGAGGTGCTTAGGGTTCGGTGAGGTCATGAGCATGGGGTCCTCAGGATGGGATTAGTGCCGACATAACGAGAGACACATCTCTCTCTGTGATGTGAGAGGACACAGCGAGATGGGGTCCTTATGCAAACCTGGGACAGGTCTCACCAGGAACTGAACTGACCGTGCCTTGATCTTGGACTTCCAGCCCTCAGAACTGTGAGGGCTAAAAACGCGTGGTTTAAGCACCCCAGCATACGGCATTTTTGTTGTAGTAGCTCCGACTAAGATGTGGGAACTACCACTCAGCTGTGAAAAGGAATAACCATTGACACAATACAGCTTGGGTGAATCTGTAGGGGAATTCTGCTGAGTGAGAAAACACATCCCCAACGGTTACGTAGTGTGTGACTCCCTCTCTATATAATCACTGAAATGACACAATTACAGGACTGCAGAACCCATTAGGGGTTAACTGGAGTTAGAGGCACGGGTGAGGGTGGAAGGAAGGGAGGTGAGGTGGTTCTACATCATCCCTGTGGCGATGGAACATGTTGTAGCTTGACTATGGTAGTGGATACCCAAACCTGCACTGGACAATTACACACACACACACACACACACACACACAGACAGGAGTAACAGTAAAGTCAGAACAAGACTGAGCGGGCTGTATCTGTGTCACATCCTGGTTGTGCGTGTGTCCTATAGTCCTGCAGGGTATTACCCAAAGTAAAGGTGCAGGGGACCCCGCTGTATTATTTCTTACAACTGTGTGTGGATGTACAGTTATCTCAAAAAAAAAAAAAGGTAACATGTCCCATGGCCACCCTGGCCCCAGCCACCCAGTCCCCTCCCCAGTGGCAGCCCTGTTACCAGTTTCCTGGGCCCCCTCTGGAGGGACTCTGGGTGTGCTCGAGCACGTGCGTGAGAGTGCGTTTTGGAAATCCGAGTGTCAGCCTACCAGGCACTCTGTTGTGCACTTCCTTTACCTCTTGAGCACATGCCTGTCATTCCACACCACTGAACCGCCTTATTCTTTCCGAGAGCTTCGCGATCTCCCACGGCATGGGTACGCTGAGCTGACCAGCCCCTACAGGTGTGCGTGAAGTCGTTTCCAGTCTTCTGCACCTGGTGCTGTGACCCTGAACTTGCAGCCACCTGCGCAGGGCAGAGCAGAGTGGGGGGCCGTTCCCTTCAGTGGTCCTGGGCTCCACCCCAGTGGGCAGCTGGTGTATTCTGAGTTGGAGAGGGTTGTGGCCACCAGGGCAGCTCACTGGCCCAGGGCAGGGAAGAAGCAGCGCCGGGGCCCTGAAAACGTCTCTGCTGCCTGCCCTCCAAGACTTAATGGGAAAACAGCTATTCCCATCTCATCACAGCCCCCAGAACCCCCAGCTTGCATCTGTGACTGGAGGGTGTTCCCCAGAGCAGACTATTTCCAACCGGTCTGGGGTCTCCATGCTGGTGGTTAAATTCTTCCACCTGGTGGGGGTTTCCGTATCTACAAGACAGCTCCCAGGACATGGCTCAAAATATTATCTCTAGCCCTTGAGGAGGAACTAAAGGTCCTTGACTTTATTTAATGGCTAAACTGTTATTATTTTGTCTTACTTGACTGTCTTCCTTTGTTTTTGCGTTTTCTCACTTCTCTGATTAAATTTGTTCTTTGGGACTTGGGGAAGGCCTAGGAGGCTAAAGTTTTCCTACAAAAGGCAGGTGGAGGACGTGGGGGTGTCTGTCCCAGGAAGGCCCCACAAGGCAGGAGCTCGGTTACAAAAATCCAAAGGAGTTCACAAAATAGCTACTAGAACTGTCAAGTGAATTTAGCAAGATTACAGGATACAAGGTCAATGTACAAAAACCTATCGTCTTCCTATCCTAGCCAATAATTCAGAAAATGAAGACTTTTTTATACCATTTATTAAAGCATCCAAAACCACGAAAGACTCAGGATAAAATTTAATTTAAAGAAGTGTAGGACTTTCTGCACATGGAAAATGACAAACTATTTCTGAGTGAAATTAAAGAAAACCTAAGCAACGGAGGGAAATGACATGTATCAGACAACTTGATCAAGTGACAATCCTGAGGGGAGAGAAGGGTCTTTTCAATAACATTTTTTTTTTTAATTAAAAAAAATCAATGCACACTTTTGGGTCAGGTGAATACTCAAATGGATAAAAATGAATCTTGACTCCAGCTCACATCATATTTTAAAAAAATGAGATGTAAAAGGCAAACAAATAAAATCTTCTTTAAAAAAAATAAGAGCATCCTCTTGGTTAGGCAAACATTTCTTTAAAAAGACAGTGAAGCACTAACCACACAAAAAAGAAAAGAGACTGGATTTCAATGAAATTAAGAGTTTCTTTTTGTCAAAAGGAAACATTCAGAGAGTGAGCAAGCAACTGGCAAGGAGGGAAAAGTTATTTGCAACAATGCTTCCCCCACTGGAGGACTCAAGGAAAGAACAGATAAGGGACTCCTGCAAATCACTAAGACGGTGATTGACAAGCTGATTTTTGTCCAGGAGGAAGAGACTTGAACAAAATGACCAATAACCACGTGACAAGGTTCTCAGCATCCTTAGTCATCAGGAAAATGCAGATGAAACCACCCCGAGCTCCTCCACCTCCTCCGGGATGGCAAAGATTAAAGGGCCCAGAGCCCACCTCTCCCCTTCTCCAGGTTGGACCCCCAGGGACAAAGCGTCCGTGCTCACAAGAGTGTTCACAGGGCACTGCTCATAAGCAGTGAAAGAGCATGAGAGTCTGTTGGCAGTAGAGTGGGTGACCGAGGTACGGCACACAGCAACCCCCTGGGGCTACAGCGCTGGGGAGACTCAAGTGCACGGGGGCAAGCGGAGGAAGCCCGGCCCAGGAGCAAACACTCTAAGAATCCAAGGTCAGCCAGCTGCACCACTGCACCAGGAGACAGAGGGTGGCTACCTCCAGGGCCGGCAGTGGGGCGACCGATGCGGAGGGGACAGGGCATCCCCTCTGGGGACTAGAAACACTTGAGTCTCCATCTGGTTACGCAGAGGCAGAGAACATCAAAGCATCCCGGTGTGCCAGTAAGTGTGTGCACTAGATTATCTGCAAATCGTGTCTTTTCACGAAGAAGGGAAGAGGGCCAGGCAGCTCATCTGATGAACCCACAGTGGAAGGGCCAGCGCAGAGCCTCCCACAGGCGGACAGCCAAGCTGTGCAGGGCGGCCTCTGGGAGAAGAGCACGAGGCGGGTGGAGACCCTCTGGGTGCAGAGGGAGCTGGCAGTGGGACAGAGAGGCCCTGAGCAGATAGACAAGAGGGTGCTACCACGAAGCCCAGGTGCTAAACGGTGGCCGGTGTTCATCACGCAGGCGCACTTGGAGTCCACCCCGTGGCCACTCACTCACCCTCCCCTGACCCCACGGGGTGGGTCTGCACCTCCAGGTGGCCATTCTGAGGCGTTCATGGACATGACATTAGGATCCGGGTCCCGGACCCAGGGAAGCAGGGCTGTTACAGTTTAACGACCCCATCGGGGCCTGCATGCTCGCATGCCCACCAGCAGAGGCAATGCCGCAGTGCTCTTTTGCAGAAATCGGTCCCTCGAGAAACCAAGCACCACACTCAGAGGGCTGGAGAACTCAGGTTTACTAAGCCGCGGGCCCCCAACGAGCTAATGCTTCGAAGTTCTGGGCCCCAAACTCAGGGTGAGCTTTATAGTGCACGTTTCCAGAGCGTGGAAGTTTCCAAGCAGAAACTTACAAGAGCAGGTGCAGAACATTCCATTTTTTAGCAAAACATTTTAAAGTTACATTGAATTGTTAGGTCATCCTGTTTTTCTATTTTTCTCCCTGCAGCAAGCATATTTCACAAAAGCCAAATAAGCATGGAGTTGATTTTAGCTGAGTGTAAGTTTCTAACTTTCCTCTTCACTCTGAGTGGGCAGGTTCCAGGAGACCCCCTCACCTCCCGTAAGTGCGGCATGTGGGATCTCGTTCCCCGACCAGGGAGTGAACCCTCGCCCCGTGTGCGTTGAGAGTGTGGAGTCTTAACCACTGGACAACCAGGGAAGTCCCTTTTTTATTTTTTTCATCCTTTCAGTGAAGGTGCTGGATGTCCTGCCCACAGAGGAGAACCCCACTGCTTCTGTCCCTGCCTTGTCCAGGCCAGGACACCTGGGCCCTCCTCCAGCCTGGACCTTCCCTGCCCAGCGCTGAGGGCAGCTCTGCCCAATGGTCAACTCTCCTCCACTGCCCAGGGCTCCTCATCCCAGAGGACGGCCTCGGGGTTCCGGCTGGGGGCTGGGTCTCAGTTCTTTTGCAGCAGGACTGACCCCTGGAGGACCCCACACACCAAAACAACCGTAAGGGTGGATATAGGACAAGTAGAAAGGAGGTCATCAAAACTAGAGGGCACGCCGGGCCCTGGCAGGCTGGCCCTGATGTCAGGGGCAGGGCCTGAGGTCACGGCTGTGTCACAGCACAGGGCAATTGTTCTGCCTCACGATGGCTCCAGGCCACCAGGGCAAGGCCATCCCACACCCAGCACCCTTGGTGAAGCAGGCAGAGAGGTCTGTCACTTCCTTGAGAGGCTCGTGCGTTTAAACCTGTCACATTCCTGAGGTTTCAGTTAACCAGGTAGCTCAGTTGTACAGAACAGCCTTTCCCCCATGGGCGGGGGTGGGGAGGTGGCTAGTGGGTTGCCTTGTCTGTGCTGTTCATTCCGTTCTTTGTTTTGGCAGCTCTGGCTTGGCCTAGATGCTTTCACTGTTTAATTAGAGGCTTTTGAAATCTTTTAAATTATTATTTATTTATTTATTTTTTGGCCACGCTGCATGGCATGTGGGATCTTACTTCCCCGACCAGGGACTGAACCCTCGTCCCCTGCAGTGGAAGCTGGAGTCCTAACTACTGGACCACCAGGGAAATCCATGAAATCTTTTTTTTTTAATAGGAAGAGGAATGTCGCTGAGCAAGACCAAAGGTTGCTGAATAACCCTCCCCCACCCTTGAGCAGCAGGCCAGCACTCTGGGGAATTTGGAGGTAAGAGGGGGGTGGCTGCTTTCCAGGTAGAGAGGTGTGCTTCAGGAATTTCAAATTCCTTATAAGTAAAAATGAATGGTTTTTTGTTTCCCCCGATGCTTGTTTTTATTTTTTTCCTCCAACTATTAAAAAAGACTTTTTTTCTAGGTAGGGATTGAATCAAATTACTTCTAAAAGGGTCTGGAATTCAATTCTAAAGGGGTTGGGGGTTCCCTACTTTCTGTGGGTGAGGCTCCCCCCCTGAGCAGGCTCCCAGGCCCCAGAGTCAGGGGCTCCTGGCAGAATATGTAGCAAAGCAGCCTGGGTTTCTGTTCATATGTCTACACACAGCCCGGTACATCCACATGCAAATTCAGATTCTATTAAGGAAAAGCGTCCACCCTGGGCTGTTTATGGCCACTGGGAGATGAAGATACGTTGGCATTTTCTTCCAAATATTTGAAATTCACGAGTGTTTGCATTTCTCGCCAGTGACACAAGCCAGCATGAGGAAATCCCTAATGCAGCTCTAAGGCTGGGAGGGAGCAGAGCCTTGACTCAATAACAGGTGTGTAACCGGACCTGGATTTTGCCAGGATGCCCTTTCCTGTCCCCTCCTGTGGGCCCCAGCCAGGCTGGAATCGACACGTCGTTGTTGATGCGCTCCCTCGAGGATAAATTAGGCCTCCAACACTATGAGGGGATACAGGTGAATGTGGGGATGGCGCCCATGGTAAATTTCAGTGCAGCAGAGAGGGGGCGTCTGTGCTGAAAGGGTGAAACTTCGGTGGGCTTGGTGGTAGAAGCCAAAAAAAAAAGTGAGACGCTGTTCTGGGTGGAAAATGCTGGTACCTGGTGTAACTAGTGTCCAAACTGAAAATACTGGAGCTGTCCAAGTTTGAAAACACCAAGAATCTTTTCTGGCCAGAGATAGTGCCCGGCACACAGTAGGTCTGCAACAATTTTGGGGGTGAATTGATGACAAATGAAATCCACAGAGGAAGCCTCTTTCCAGGCTAACAACAGCCCATTTTACTGGTGTCTCCGCGAACCCACTCGCCCAGGGATGGGCAAACTTTTTCCAGAAAATGCCAGATAGGAACCTCTTTTGGCTTTGTGGGCCAGACAGCCTCCTTCACAATGATTCAACTCTGTTGCTGTAGTGAGGAAGCACACAGACAATATGTAGACAAGTGGGCGTGGCTGTGTTCCAATAAAACTTTATTTACAAAAACAGATGGGGGGCCAGATGTGCCCATGAGTCATGTGTGTGTTCCCCTGCACTAGACGGACTCATCGCTTCTACAGGACAGAGACAGCACCTTTATAGCCACTCAGGACCCAGCACTGGATATTTTAGTTAAGTACCAATGTGTTAGAATTGCCTCTCCCAAAGAGAACCCTCTTACACTGTTGGTGGGAATGGAAATTGGTGCAGCCACTGTGGAGAACAGTATGGAGGTTCCTCAAAAAACTAAAAATAGAACTACCATATGACCCAGCAATACCACTCCTGAGCGTATATCTGGACAAAATTCTAATTCAGCAAGATACATGCACCCCTGTGTTCATAGCAGCACTGTTCACAATAGCCAAGACATGGAAACAACCTAAATGTCCATCGACAGAGGAGTGGATACAGGAGATGTGGTACGTATACACAACAGAATATTACTCAACCATAAAAAAAAAAAACCGAAACAAAATAATGCCATTTGCAGCTGCATGGATGGATCTAGAGATGATCATACTAGGTGAAGTAAGTCATACCATATGATATCACTTGTACGTGGAATCTAAAATATGACACAAATGAACGTATCTGTGAAACAGAGACAGACTCACAGACATAGAGAGCAGACCTGTGGTTGTCAAGGGGGAAGGAGGGTGGGGGAGGGATGGAGTGGGAGGTTGGGGTTAGCAGATGCAAACTAGTATATATAGGATGGATAAATGACAGGATCCTACTGTAGAGCACAGGGAACTATATTCAATATACTGTCATAAACCATAATGCAAAAGCATATGAAAAAGAGTGTATATACATGTACAACTGAATCACTTTGCGGTACAGCAGAAATTAACACAATATTGTAAATCAACTCTACTTCAATAAAAAAAAAAAGGAGGAAAAAAAAAAAACCCTGCCTCTCCCTTTCACTATTGTGCTTACAATTTTTTTCACGTTGTCAAATGACTATGTGTGGTGTTAGGGGTACGCCGAAAGGCTGAAAACCTTTCTTTGCTCAGGAAGGAAGAGTATGTGAAACAGTTTGCTTTCTGAACTTGGATTTAAGAGCCAGGTCCGTGAGAACTGTGGTCTAGTGAGCGGCCACCAGGGGACACCCCGGGCACACAGGAAACGGAGCTGCTTTGCAGGAAGAAGCAGAAAGCAGAAGCTAGTCTTCAAGGCTGTACCATCCCAGGTGGCCTTGTGTGTGCTCTTGGGGTGCAGGGCCTGGCATCCGGAATGGAAAACACTGAACCAGAAGCTTTCTTCAGTGGCCACACTCTTCGGAAGGTTGGCTGACACGCATTATTCATGCAAATAAATACCTGATTCTAGACATGTAAGTGTGATGTCCTCTGGACTAGACCAAGAAGCATGGCATCACTAGGCGAGAAAGCTGACATCCCTTCGGGCCACGTTATTTAAATAACTGATCCCAACATTTGTTTAAGGGAGAGGTCAGGTGCTATGGGGGGCACGTGGGGGGCTGAGCCTCACCTGGATCGCCCCCAAATTCAGCTCCGTCCCCGACCTGCACACCTCATCACATCCTCCAGAGAGAGGTTGTCAGCCACCTGTTGTCATTCAGACACATCCCTTGGCGCAAATGAGCACGTGTCCACAGGGAATACTCTGCAGTGGTGTTAAATGAACCCCAGCCACGTGCACCCACGTGGGGAAATGTCCGAAGACCGCACAAAACAAGTGAGCCCCAGAAGAAACGTCCAGGGCGATCACTCCATGCACATAAAATTCAAAAGCAGAAAGAACCAAACAATACCTTCTTCAGGAATAGATCCGGGTATGGTAAAATTGGGAGAGGAAGCAAGAGAATTATGAACACAAACTTCAGGGTGGTGGTTGCCCCTCGGAGAGAGGCCGGCGGGGAAGGCTGCACAGACGTCTGGATGGTACAGATGCCTCGCCCTGGGTGGGGATGGACTTATTTATTACAATAAGTAGGGGACTTCCCTGGTGGTCCAGTGGTAAAGAATCCGTCCTGCGGTGCAGGGGATGCAGGTTCAATCCCCGGTCGAGGAACTAAGATCCCACATGCCTCAGGGCAACTAAGTCTGCGCGCCACAACTAGAGAAGAGATAATCTGCGCTCCATAACTAGAGAGAAGCCCACGTGATGCCAGGAAGATCCTGCAAGCTGCAGCTAAGACCCGACGCAGCCAACAAAACAAAACAAAACAAAAAACACGCCATTTAAAAAAATAGAGTAAGTAGTCATCTCTAAGACATGCATAGACATTACATAGATCTTGTTGTACAATACATCACTATAAAATAGTACAAGAAAGAAAAATAATACTCCCGCCTTCCCTGTTTGTATCCTGGGGTGCAGCTCCCTGCGGGAAGGGAAGAGTGTAGATCTGGGGACCCTCGATGTCTGACCATTAAGGGTTGCAGTGTGTTTTCTAGAAGCTGTAGGGGATGCACTGCAAATGCTCACCTCAACCTGAAGAGCTACACCTCATGTGAAGACCAGGCTCCGTGGTCGAATGCTAGCCGTGACAGGTGACAGCCTCAGTGACAGAGATGCTGGGTCCAGGAACACGGTGGCTGGCCCAGATGCCCATGTGGTTCCCCGTGGATGCCAGGCCCCAGCCCAGTGGGAACTAGAATTTCTGCACAGTGGGGAGTGCCTGGCTTTGGCCGCCTCTGACTGGCCCCTGGGCTCCTCGAGCCCCAGAGCCTCGCCTTTCAGCTCCTCCCCCAGTGATGGCACTTAGTGTCAGTAAATGCCACCTACGTGCACATGCTGGGCTTTTCTGAGCTGCAGAAAATGTGGCCCTTAAAGAAGATGTGGCACATATATACAATGGAATACTTCTCAGCCATAAAAAGGAATGAAATTGAGTTATTTGTAGTGAGGTGGATGGACCTAGAGACTGTCATCAGAGTGAAGTAAGCCAAAAAGAGAAAAACAAATACTGTGTGCTAACTCACATATAAGGAATCTAAAAAAATGGTACTGATGAACCCAGTGACAGGGCAAGAATAAAGATGCAGATGCAGAGAACGGACTTGAGGACACGGTAGATGGGGGGGGGCAAAGGGAAAGCTGGGATGAAGTGAGAGAGTAACACTGACATATATACACTACCAAATGTAAAATAGGTAGCTCGTGGGAAGCTGCTGCATAACATAGGGACATAAACTCGATGATGGGTGAGGACTTAGAGGGCTGGGATAGGGAGGGTGGGAGGGAGTCAAGGGAGGGAGGGGACATGGGGATATATGTATAAATACATCTGATTCACTTTGATGTATCTCAAAAACTGGCACAAGAGTGTAAAGCAATTATATTCCAATAAAGAGCTTTTTACAAAAAAAAAGAAAAGAAAACGTGGCCTTTTAAATCCCACATGCGGAGGGACCAACTGTCCCAGTCTGCCCAGGACTGGAGGGTTTCCAGGGACATGGTTCTTTCATCGTTAAACCTGGGAAAATCTGGACAGACCAAGATGAGTTGGTGATTCTGCCCAGACTTTGTGACACAGATATAAGGGCTTGGTTTTGTTCCTATTGAGTTCATGCCGTATAAGCACTCTTGGGTGCCTTCTGTAAATGCTGGACTTATTTGTGGGTGGGGGGGGGGGGCGGACAGGGAGGAAGATTAGACTTCACAGGCGGGAAGAACCTCCTCTCTTCCATCCTTGGTGGGCGGGGGCGGGCATGAGGCATTTGATGGTGAAAAAAAGCAGGACAATGTCCTGGGAATGACCTACCCACAGTGGTCATCCTGATTTTTGCCTTCCTCCTTGTGATGTAGTTGATTTGGAAGAAATCACTTTGCACAAAAGGGAGTGAAACAATCACTCAAATCTGTTTGTGATCTGGGAAAGCTGGGACCTGGGAAACCTGGCTGTAACTGCTTCAGAACTTGGCATTGTCTTCCCACCAGCTTTGATAGGTCTCGGTCATGAAGGTCCTTCCCTCCACCAGGGGTTTTCAGCCACAGCTGTTTTGTCCACCTCCCTCTCCCCAGAAACACCTGGTGGTGTCTGGAGACATTTTTGGCTGTCACAAAGGGGAGGTGCTACTGGACTCTAGTGGGTAGAAGCCATGATGCTGCTAAACACACGACGGTCCCCAGAGCAAAGAATTATGCAGACCCAAATGCCACGGTGGAGAACCCTTGCTCTTCACACTCACCTGTTCAGAGCTGACGGGTCCCCCTAACTTGCTTGGGATGAGAAGAGTTTCCAGCATGCTCCCTCTGCATGACAACGTTATCCTGCAATGCCTTCTCACTACAGTCACAGCTCAATGTCCCAGGCATGGCATGTGGCCCCAGGCAGCTCAGTTCAGTTCTGCTGCGGACCTGCAGGGCTCTGGCTTCAAGGAACTCGAGCTGGGGAAGCGAGGCAGGGAGAGAGTTTCATGGGAGAGGAATAGACGACCAAAGTTAGGGATGTGATTTGTGTAGTCAGGGGACGTGAATACTTTTGGCAAGATTGACAGGCCCTCCTTGAGAATTGTGCTAAATGAAAAGCTTTGAACATTGTAAGACAAATGTCTGCTAATCCTACATCTTAACAAGGTTTAGTGTCCAGAATGTATAAAGAACTCTTGTAACTCAAAAACAAACTCAATTTTGGGGCGCAGCCTATTTAAAGAGAGATTTCTCCAAAGAAGGTATACAAATGGAAGATATACAAATACATACATGAAAAGACACTCAATATACTTATCCCACCAGGGAAATACAAATTAAAACCACAATCAAATGTCACTTCACACCCGCTAGGATGACTATAAAAAAAGATAGACAATAACAGGTGTGTGTGGTTAAGGAGGTGGAGAAATAGGAGCCCTTGTATGATGCTTGCAGGAATGAACTTGGTGCAGCTGCTGTGGAAGGCAGCCTGGCAGTTCCTCAAGAATTTTAAACATAGAGCTACCATATGACCCAGGAATTACCCGAGAGGAATTAAAATATGTGTCCACATAATAACTTGTACACGAGTGTTCATAGCAGTGCTATTTACAAGTCATGGGATCATCTCTGGAGCCAGGGAGCTTGGAGTCTGCTTCACCCAAACCCCAAGAAGGGGGATTTGGTGGAAAGAGAAGCAAAGGCTCCAAGAGCCTGGTGGATGAACTTGGAGAAGCCTAACTGGGTCAAGAAGACGCCACCTCTGCCAATCTCCTCACAGTGGCTCCATCAGAAGCAACGACATGGAGGGACACCACCTGGGCTACAGGTAGACTCCACCTTTTACATCTCTGGACCTTCTTGTCTCCAGCTCTCACTGGCGCTAGGTATGTGCTTAGTACATTTCCTGAAGTTTGGGAGCAGTCCAATCTTCCCCTTCCTTTTGCATGTCTGTCCTGTGGGTAAACAATTTCTTAAGGGGCTGAACAATTTCCTTCCTATTTCCTTCACACCCTTCCTTAGAGTTTTGCATCTGTGTGTCGATACTGAATATGTAGGTTCACAAGTGAGTCCCAGCTCCATAAGGATTTGAACTAAAGTAGGAAAGCTCCCCTTCGTGGAGTGTCCCATCCTGGGTCCAGCAGCCCTGCCCTCCTTTCCAGCGACCAGCAAGCTCAGGGAGTCAGCCCGTTGGAGGCAAACCCCCTCCCTGCTCTGAACCAGTTATATTCCACTCAAGACACCCCAGATGAACATGTTCGGGCTTGGAAATAGCTGTGCAATTACTCGTGGCCTAATTTTCCTACTTTTGCTAAAGAAATGGAAACGGAAGGCAGCCTCAGATGATTTTTAAGAAACAAAGGAAAAATGACAGTGTTGCCACTCTGAGTTTATATGCTATTGTAACAAAAGAAGAATGAAAACCGCTTGACCAGCCCCAGAATAAATTCATTTCCGTGCCCCCCAAGCTGTGGGGAAAGAACATGCGTTCAGATCCCCCTCCCAGGTCTGCAGTTGGCTGGTCGAGAGACTTGGGGCAAACCCCTTGTGTATCAAGAGCATCTGTAATAATACTAATTCATGTTGTGTTAGTAACAATGGTGGTACCTGCCCCACGATCTCCCCTCAGCAAGACCCAGGTGAGCAAGTTCATATCACAGGAGTACTTCCCATGCTGTCAAGCGCCCGTCAATCTCAGACGTCCTTTGCAACACAACCAGCTCCCTCCATGCCCTGTGACACAGAAAAGGGGAGAGAAAGCCAAGGTCCTGGCTTCAAGAAGTTAAGTGAAGATATGCAACCAGCATCCAAACAGGAGACCCACAAAAATGGCCCAAAGTCCCCCGTCAAGGACAGACCAGAACTCCAAAGCCAATCAACAAGCAGTAGCTGGGCATCCGGCGGAGGCAACAGGAGCTGCGGGGAGATGTGGACCCTGCCTGGAGGAGCTTGTGGCCTGTGGGGGAGGCTGGGGCAGGTGGAGATGGTGGACAGCGTGGAAAGGGCCTCGAAGTAGCAGCGGCACACCGGCCGACGTCTCTGGACAGCAATTTGGCAACATGTTTATGGAGCCTTTCAAAGCTCTTGGTCTTCCAACGGGTCATTCTAAGGACGTACAGGGTCAGGACTGGTCCAGAGTTCAGGACAAAGAATGAGGAATAAGGAGGCTGTCACACGGTTACTTACAAAAACCAAAAAGATTGGCTCTAAGTCTTCCACGGTAGGGGTCAGTTAAAGGGATCAGCAGATATATCTATAGATATAGATAATATTTTAAAAGTATATAACATTTTATATTATTTTAAAATTTTTATTTTACATTGGAGTATAGTTGATTAACAATGTTGTGTTAGTTTCAAGCATACAGCAAAGTGATTCAGTTCTACCTATACGTGTATCTATTCTTTTTCCAATTTATTTCCCATTTAGGTTATTACACAGTATTGAGCAGAGTTCCCTGTGCTGTACAGTAGGTCCTTGTTGGTTATCTATTTTATGTATAGTAGTGTGTATCTGTTCATCCCAAACTCCCAATTTATCCCTCCCCTGACCTTTCTCCTTTGACAACCATAAGTTTGCTTTCTAGGTCTGTGAGTCTGTTTCTGTTTTGTAAATAAGTTCCTTTGTATCATTTTTTCAAGATTCTGCATATAAGCAATACCATATAATATTTGTCTTTCTCTATCTGGTAAAACTTAGTATGATAATCTCTAGGTCTGTCTGTGTTGCTGCAAATGGCATTATTTCATTCTTTTTTATGGCTGAGTAATGTTCTGTTGTATATATGTACCACATCTTCTTTATCCATTCACCTGTTGACGGACATTTAAGTTGCTTCCATGCCGTGGCTATTCTAAACAGTGCCGCAATGAACATTTGGGGGGATGTATATATATATAATATTTTATATGCAATGCATGCACATAATAAACGTACAGCTAGACTACATGCCACTGTCCCCGGGAATCGTATGCATGGCTGTTCATAGGGCACCAGATGGAAAATGACCCCAGTGACCCCTGTGCTGTATGTAAGGGCTGGAAGGGCAAATGCCCGCTGTTAACAAAGGCTGTCTACGGTGAGTAGGATCAGGGAAGGTTTTATTCCCCTCCACCCCCCTAGTTTTCTCTACTTTCACTAGTGAACATGCTATCTTTCTCTATCTAAAAAAGAATTAAAATAGTTTTCAAAATGAAGAAAACATTTGTTAAGATCAATTTCTAGTTAAAGTGCAATATTCAAAAGAGCAAATGGATTCATTTATTTTGAGGCCGGTTAATTCTTTAAAATCATGCATTGAAACAGAGTTGAAACAAATATCAAGATAGAACAGACAGAACAGGGCAGCGGTGGGTGGTGGGGCTCTGGGAGACTGGGGTTTCCTTCTTTATACTTTCTCATGTTTTCCAAACTTGCAAAAACGTGGAAGAAGTTGTCTAGAAGCCAAGTGGAGGGAGGGATTGATTTCGACCCAGGGCCAGGAGGTGGAGGACGTCCCCCAGAAGACGCAGTGTGGGACCCCAGCACATAGACCACCAGGACCACCGTGCCTACCAGGGTCCCCCCGCCCAAAGCCCCTGGCTGGGTGAATGGTGAAGGGGCTGCTCAGGGGACCCCAGTGAAACAAGTCACAGGCCACACCAGAGTAGCCACGTGTAGGTGGTCATCTGAGAGCCCGACGGCTCCAGCCAACTGCCCAGGGCCGCCGGACGGCTCCAGCCAACTGGCTCGCCCTCTGGGCAGGCCCGGCTCTGGGTGCACAGAGCCAAGATCCTTCCTGGCACCTCACGTGCCCTGCAGGTGAGCGCCTTGCAAATGGCACAAATAACCGCATCTTCCATCTCTCCCCGCAGCTGCCTCCAGGTCACGTGCGGGGCAATGAACGTGCCCCTCATCTGCGACTACGGCTCGGGCATCAGCAAGGTGGGCTTTGCGGGGACAGAAGCGCCCCTGGCCGTGTTCCCAACCATCCTCGGGAAACTTCGTCACGATGTGAGTGTCGGGTATCCTCCCGGGGGGTTCAGCTCCTCCCCCCACAGGCTGGCCATGTTGAGCCCTTAGAGCAGGGTGGCCATGGTGAGGGTGTATCAGAATCACGGGGTGCTTGGCTCGGCAAAATGTGGGGAGCTGGGTCCACCCAGGGTTTCTGCTTCAGCGGGTTTGCGGGAGCGGCCAAGGGTCTGTATTTCCCACCACTTCTCAGGGGATGTGCAGGCTGCTGGACCAGGGCCACACTTTGAGAACCGCAGACTTAGAAAGAACAGGCCAACTACATACGTTAGAAAAGCAGACAGTTGTCCAAAATAAATCATGCCCTTCCCTTGACTGTTTCATTTTCCCACTTTAAAGAGTGGAAGGAGTTCTCTACCTTCAGGATAGACAGCATTTCACTGGTACAAAGTGACAACTGACACTCAGCCTCTGTGACAGGAGGACAATAGGGAGGGGTGGGGACTGAGGCCAGTGCTCTGCCTGAAAGGGCGTCTCTGCTGCCTGGTGACAGGTGAGAAAAGAGGCCCAATGTTGCCGGAACTTCCCGCTCTTCAAAGAATTTAAAATTCAGTTTTTTTATTGTAATAAAATATATATAACATGAAAGTTACCATTTGAACTTTTCTAAAGCATACGATTCAGTGGCGTTAAGTACATTCACCTTGCTGTGCAACCATCACCATCCACCTCCAGAAAATTGTCATCTTCCCAAATGGACACTCTGTCCCCATGAAACACTCACTCTCCATCCCCCTCCCCCAGCCCTGACCCCACCACCTACTTTCTGTCTCTGATTTAACTCCTCTATGGACCTCACATAACTGGGACCACATAGCGTGTGCTCAGATTTCTCTGTCACGTAACAGGGTCGACAAAAGGATATATACACGTGCATTTAGCTCGAAGGTTAAACGAGATGGTGAATGGATGCTTAGCCGGTAGGAAGTGTCTAACAATTATTTCCAGGGAAATCAAGGTGATCACATCTTGAGATCCTTACCTTAATTGCATCTGCAAAGAAATAAGGCCACACTCACCAGTTCCAAGTGGACATATCTTTTGGGGACACCGCTCAGCCGACCACAGTGACCATGAGAAATTGAAGCAGATTCTGGCCTCTGTACCCTGACACCGAATTAAATCTCGGAGACAGAGTTTTGGGTGAAGTAGAAAAAAACAGCTTTATTGATTTGCCAGGAAGAGGGGGCCACAGGGGGCTAATGCCCTTGAAACTGTGTGTCCTGACCTGGAGGGGGTGGTGACAAGTTTTATGGAAATAGTTCAAAGAGGGCGTGGTCAGCTCATGGACTTTCTTCTGATTGGCTGGTGGCGAGGTCATGGGGAGTCAGCATCACCAAACTTCTGGTTCCAACCCGTCTGGGGTCTGTGTGCTTGTGGGCAGCAAACAGTTATTTCTCCCACCTGGTGGGGTTTCAGTATCTGCAAAACAGCTCCAAGATATTGCTGCGTGTATCTCTTGAGGGGGCACCAGGACCCTGCCCCCAGGCTGCACTGTTATTTCTTGGCTGTTCCTCCCTTGTTTCTGCACCCCCTCCCTTCTTTAATTAGCAACTGTTCAAATCTGCCCTTTGGAACTCAGGGAAGGTCGTGGAGGCTGGAGTCTGTTCCCTACAAACAAGGAACAGGGGGACATGGAAAGCCTTCCGTGCCCAGGAGGCCCCCAGGGTCCTGCTTGGTATCAAAATCTCAGCTCCGCTCTCAGCCCTTCCCCTGGAGCTTGTCTTTGTCTGGAGTGGAAAGGGACTTAAAGAGGGTGTGTGGGGGCAGCCTTGAAACCGTGCATCTCAGATTGGGACTCATCCCATGCGTCCGGGACTCGAACTTGGCCAAAACCCTGATTGGGACTTGAGCCCATCCTGTCTGGACTCAAACCCGGCCAAAACCCGAGGTCTTCCAACTGAGACCACACACCTGGCTTCAGGATTTCATGAAGCTCAGGTTCTTGTTGTCTCATCGTAGAAATAATTCAGTGAGAGACAAAGTGATAGGTAAGAAGTTAGTTTAGAGATTTATTTAGAGAGAAACACTCTGGAGACAGACTGTGGGCCATCTCAGAAGGTGAGAAAGGCACCAGGGTACGGGGGTTGTCAGTTTTTGTAAGGGTGGGTAATTTCATAGGCTAATGAGTGGGTGGAGTATTCCAGCTGTTTCAGGAAGGGGCGGGGATTCCAGGAATTGGGCCACCACCCACTATTATATCCTTATGGTCAGCCTTGGAACTGTCACAGGGCCTGGAAGTCAACTTGTCCACCATCTTGGACCCATTTGGTTCTAATCAGTTTATGTCATGTCCTCGGGCTAAGTCATTTTTTCAAAGGTTGTACCCTGACCCCTTCCCTCCTGTTTCAGCTTTGAGCCTGGGGCAGGCTCTCCCCACCTCCCAACCTCTTGGGTCCACCATGGCCAGGCTGGGGCAGGCTCAGCACGGGGCTCAGCCAGTGCAGAGGCTTCCCCATGGCCAGGCCCACCCTCTGCAGGATGGCCAGTGCTTCTGTGAGGAACAAGACTCAGACACAGACTGAGCCCTGCCCAGTGTTGGGGACAAAGGACCACGGGGCACCCAGGGTGTCAGGGTCCCCAGGGACATCACAGGTACAGACATCCTGGCCCCACCCTGGGCTCCAAGGTCAGAACCTCAGGGGCAGGGGTGTGAGTAGCCAACTGTAGCCGAATAAACTTTCCAGGTAATTCTGATGTCGTTAATCCGTGCAGTTCATAATCAGCCTCTGTGACCCCCCAGCTCTAAGCCCACAGTTAAGGCCACTTTGCAGGTGAGGAAGGAAACTGAGGCACAGAAGAGGCAGGGCTCCTGCATGGGGCTCACAGCTAGTGAGGCTGGGGCTCACACTCAGGGTCCTGACTGCACGTGTGGGGTCTCAAAAGGATCACAGGGTCCAGACCTTCAGCTTGTGGGACGTCCAGTCTGTGTCACAACTACATGATCAGGAAAACAGCCAGAGGCATCACGTATATCAGTCAGGGTTCTCCAGGGAAACAGAGCCAGTGTAGAGAGACAGGCACAGCTGTAGGCATAGGGATATAGACAGAGAGGGATTATCGTAAGGACTTGGCTCATTGGCTCAGGGGTTGCGGGGGCTGCAGGTTCAAAATCTGCAAGTGTGGGACCGGCAGGCTGGAGACCCCGGGAGGAGGTGGCGTTGCCATCTTGTGTTCCACCGCTGACCAGGGCAGAATTCCTTCCTCTTGGGGGACCTCCGTCCTTTCTCTGAAAGCCTTCAATTGATTGGGTGAGGCCCACCCACGTGATGGAGGGTGCTCTGCTTTACTCAAAGGCAACTGATTTCAATGTTAATCTCGCCTAAAAAATCACCTTCACGGCAACACCTAGACCAGTGTCTGGCTGGAGATGGGTCAAGCCACACCTAGGAGAACCAGTTGGGTGTGTTAATTTCCTTGGAGACTGAGCCACTAGATTTCCCAGAAGAGCCGCCCAAACTCCCAGAATCAAACGTTTGTTGCTAGCAGTGGTCACTGGCTTCCAGTCCTGTAGGCTCTGGAGTCTGGAGCGGCAGGAATCCTGGAGATAAGAAAAGGCCAGGAGAGCCTTCCTTAATCTACTTACCACGGCTCAGCTGAGTAAGAGAGGGGTCTCGACATCCCTCCAAGCCCCTCCCGACACACAGCTGTAGACTGAGATTTATCCACCGTGACACCTGCCAGCCGGTGCCGTGGAAGGAGCAGAATGGTCCGTCGGCTGCCCTCCCCCCACTGCATCTGTAGAAGCAGGAGCTCAGCCTGGGTCCCCCCTCCCTCCCTCCTCCCAAAGTTTTGGGGCCTTTTAGCCTCCTCTGCTGTTTACTCTCTATAGGAAACCGAATTCTCTCTGAATGACCTCGATAGGACAGGAATGCATTTACTTCCCACCTCTCTCACTCCACTTTTTAGGGGTTTATCTACTCAGTAGTTTGGAGAGGGGGAGTGAGAATAAATTATGGGGAGGGGGGAGGCAGTGGGGGCTTATACTTTCCCTGTTGTAACTGATGCTGGGCTAGTGCCCTGGGGCTGCAGTGCCCAAGGGCTTCTGTCCTAATGCTGAAACAAGAGACCTTTAGACTCTCCTGGTTCTGCAGCCCCAAGTCCAGAATCAAGGTGCTGTTGATTGGGAAAAAAAAAAAAAAAAAAAAGCAGAGCCTTAAAGCTGAGAATTATGTTTTATCTGGCAGACTTGCTGAGGACTTAAGCTTGGGAGATGGCCTCTCAGATAACTCTGAGGGACTGCTCCGTAGAGGTAAGGGAGGATATATAGGAGTTTTTGTGACAAAAACCAGGCAGTCAGAACATCAAGTATTCTTGTTAATTAAGGGAAAAACACATATCTCAAATTAATGAATTTAGCACTTTTCTACATATGGGGAGATGCAAGAGTCTGGGCTCGTTGGAATCATCCCTTTGATGGGCACCTCAGCTACGTGGGGCCAGTGTCCTGCTTTTCTCCATCGTGTGTCCCCTCAGGGTGCACTGTTGGGGGTGGTGGTGGAGGGGGGTGGCTGCAGTGGCTGATGGCTTTAAAAAAATTATTTATTTATTTGGTCACACTGGGTCTTAGTTGCAGCAGGCAGTCTCCTTAGTTGTGTCAGGCGAATTCTTAGTTGCGGCATGATGTGGGATCTAGTTCACTGACCAGGGATCGAATCCAGGCCCCCTGCATTGGGAGTGTGGAGTCCCAACCACTGTGCTACCAGGAACGTCCCTGGCTGAGGGCTTGATGGCCGCAACACCCTTTGCTTACTGACGTGGCAGGCGACATCCTTCATCCACAGAGTCACAGGGCCACAGTCTCTAGGGTCTAGCTGGGGATCCTCCCCAGAATCTTCCAGGTTCTGGTGGCTGGGAGCGTTCGTGGGCCTGGGGCTGCATCCCTTCGGTCTCTTCCTCCATCATCATGTGGCTTCTCTCACTCTTTTCCCTTCTCTGTCCCAGATCTCCCCTCCCTTCTCTCTTATAAGGACACTTGTCATTGAATCTCAGGCCCACCCTAAATCCAGCATGATGTCCTCTCCAGGTCCCTAAACGAATCACATCTGCAAAGACCCTTTTTCCACATAAGGTCACACTCACATAGGTTCTGAGGGCGACACATAGACCTATCCCCAGGGCCACCAATCAACGCACTGCAGCCGGTTTCTAACTCTGCTCTGCAATGTGGGGGCCGGGGTTCCTCTACCAACTGCTCCCTGAGAGGTTCTGCAAGTAGGCGGCACTTGAGGCCGACTGGAAGCTGGCAGGAGGGGGCAGTCTTCCCGTTTTCCTGCCCATTCAGGCTCCCACCAGCAACAGCAAATGCCTCCATCCTCCGGCTCCACCCACGCAGTGCTCGGCAGCCATGAGAGAGTGGCTGGGCAGAGCCCCCTCCCAGGCCGGCGAGGCCGCCTCTGAGCCCTTGTTCTGCAAACCCACTGCCCAGGTCTTCCTGCAGCCAAGTGGCCATCCGGTGGTCCTACTCTCTGCCGTTTGTGCTTTCAAACGCCCAGTGCTGTGTAACCACCTCCCTGTATTCAATCCCTCTGTGTGAAATCCTTGGTGTGGCATCTCTTGCCCTGATAGATATAATAATTTGTCCTTCAAGCTCAAAACTTAACGTTGCATTCTTTTCCATTATGGTTTAGAATATAAAAAAGGATTGTTTTTTTAAAAAACTGAATACTATAAAAAGTAAAAACAAAAACAACAGAAAAACAAAAAACAACGTTGCCCCATGGAACAATATTCCACAGCCCTGGGGGAGGAACAATACCTCTTAGCTCAACAGAGAGGCACAAGAAGAAACAGAGTGTATATATACCTGGGGAAGCAAAAGATCGCAGCAAAAACAAAACAAAACCCTCAAACCCCCAAATTCCTCACCAAAATAGCAAAGCGTGACCAAGACAAATGACCAGGAAGCAAACAACCTATCGGGACTGCAGCCGTCGGGGCTCTCTGTCTTCGTTTTCTGTGAGGCATCTCGGCTGCATCCTCCTGGGCTTCGGGCCAGTCCCTGGGTGGCAGGAAGGAAGTGTTTGTCTCCAAGAGGGTAACGTAACAGGATGCTCTGCGTGGACTAATTTCCATCCAAGAGCCATGACCCCTCCCGGGCACTTCACTGCAGCAGCAAGAAGGCAGTGAAACCCATCACGGGGAACCTGCGGCCACAGAGGGGCAGGACCAGGCTCTGCCCAGAGTCACCCAGCCCATTGTAACCAGAGCGGTCGTCAGACCCGGTACTGTCCTTGTCAAACCAGGATGACACTGTCCCTTCCTTACCTACACAGGCACCCCGGGTCCCCCTCCTTCCACACGTAGATTGGGGTGAGCTGAAAACCGTTCCTTGCATCAGTGTATGCTTTCAGTTTATAAAATGTGTTCCCAGCCACAGTCTCACTTGACTTGGTCCCCGGCAATGCTGTAGTCAGGTGTGGGGACCAGCAGCTGTTGTCCCATTGGACAGAGAAGGAGGCAGAGCTCAGAGAGGACGGCAACTTGTGTGGGGCTCGAAGCCTCTTCTGCCTAAAAGGCAAATTCCTGAGCTGTAAGAGCTTTGTGTAGATGAGCTGGGAGTGCTTCAAGAATGGGCCTCTCTCTGAAATCCCCTGTACCACTGCACCATTGCAGCCTGGCACCACTACACCACTGTATCGCCAGCATGGCATCACTGCAGTGATGCACTACTGCAGCCTGGCACCACGGCAGGGTGACCCCTGTGCACCGGCACACCACTGCAGCACCCTGCCCCTGTACCAGTGCACGCCTGTACCAGTGCACGCCTGCATCGTGACACCAAAGCTGTGCTTCCCGCCGACCGCTCTTAGCCAACAACTGAGCATCGCAGGGACACCCAGGCAGACCCACGTCTGGGAGAGACAGGACTCCTCTGATGAATGGTTTTGACTCAAGAACTCCCCAACTGCCTTGCTGACACCACGGCACTCCAGGGCCCCCACCCAGCCCTCTGTCCTGTACCCAGCCTTGGACTTGGACAACAGCCTGGTGTCTCTTCTTGCCTTGTCTGGTGTGTTCCCTAATAAAATACTCACACCTTCATCTTCTCTTGGTGTCTGCTTCTTGGTGGACCCAGATTAACACACGGCCGACTCTCGGATCCTTCCTGAATGATAGAACGAATGGTTTAATCTGCATGAAAGTAGAGAGATTTACCTTCCTAAAAAATAATAGAAATTAAATTAAATTGCACTCTTTCCCCGCTCACTTTCCAAAGTAAACGTAGAAGCCAGTGTCCTCCCCCGCCAACCAGTGTTCCTTCCTCCCCCACCTCTCTCTTTGTGGCCCCAGTGTCCTCACCTACAAAGTGGGAGCGTGTCCCAGCAAGGGGTCCTGGGGTGCACTTCCTCCTTGCAGGTCATTTGCTGAAACCCCTTAGTGGCATTTTGGCACAGTGCTCGGGTCTGAGGCCATTGATGGTGCTGCTGGGAACCAGCGCCATCCGCCAGCAGCACATCGGGGGGCCCTGCTGTTCACTGTGTGCCGACAGATGAGAGCCGAGTGCGTCCCTCCTGAGGCTGGATCTGGCCTGGCCTGTGTCTTTCAGAAACAGTTGGTGGGGATGGAAGAAGAAGACTGGTTCATTGGAAATGAGGTTCAGAAAAACCGAGGGAAACTCAACCTGCAATATCCCATCTCTCGGGCAGCCATCACCAACTGGGACAACATGGAGAAGGTAGGCTGAAGCTTCTGTTGGGTGGGACCCACTCACTGGGGCCCCACCGATGCTGATGGGTGGCCCTGCTGCCTGGCACCTAGGGAGGGATGTACCCCCAGCATCCAGGGCTCTTCCAGCATCGCTTGGCTCTGGGTCCCTGGAGACACTACATCACGGTACTAACCACGTAGGTTCTAGAGTCAGAGACCTGGGCCTGAATCCTGTCTCCACTGTTCGTGATCTGCATCACTTTGGACCAGTTACTTGGCTCTCTGGTCCTCACGTTCCTAATCTGTAAGAAAGGGGTAGAGTTTTTCCTACCACATAGCGCTGTTGTGAGGATTAAAAGGGGTGATGGATAAAAACATCCTTAATCCACTCCGCACCTATTAGGACAACTGTTATTTAGGAAACCAACCAACAACCAACCCCCCATCCCCGCCCCAAGAAAATCACAAATGTTGGTGAGAATGAGGAATGAGAAAACTGGAACCCTCAAACACGGCTGGTGGGAATGTGAAATGGTGCGGCCGCTGAAGACAGAATGACAGGTCCTCAAAAAATTAAGCTAGAATCACAGTACAGTCCGGCAATCCTCCTTCTGAGTGAATCCCCAAAGAACTGGAAGCAAGGACAAAAAGAGATATTTGCGCACTTGTGTTCACAGCAGCATGAGTCGCAACAGCTAAAAGGAAGACGTGACCCAGGTGTCCTTCCACAGATGATTGGATGGGCACAGCGTCGCCTATCCCGTGATGAAATACTGTTCAGTCTTAAAAAGGAAGGAAATCCTGACACAGGCTTCAACGTGGATGAACCTTGAGGACAGGATGCTCAGTGAAACAAGGCAGCCACAAAAGGATAAATACATATGATTCCACGTATGTGAGGACACAGGTCATCAAATTCATAGAGACAGAAAGCAGATGGTGGGGCCAGGGGCTGGGGAGAGGATGGGGAGTTGGTGCTGAATGGGGACAGGGTGTCCGTTTGGGAAGATGGAACGTTTCTCAGATGGTGATGGCGGTTGAACAGAAACGTGAATGTACTTCACTGCTACTGAGCTGTAGCATGAAGCATATGAAAGAAAGTTTACACTAGTAAGTTTTACGTTCTGTGTGTTTTACCACAATAAAAAAGTTCCTTAGTCGAACGCAGTAAGGATGCAACACGTACGGCTAATTGGGACCACTCTCTCTCTGCAGCTGAGGGCTCTGATCAGGGCCTCCATATATACGAGTCAAACAGGTGCACGTTGCCTTGGACGATACATTAATTATCTAAGGTTGATAGAAGATTCATCCCAAAACTTAGAGGCTGGAAACAGTGATGGTCACCTATGACCTCCCACAGCTTCCCTGGGTCAGGAATTTGGGGGCGGCTTAGCTGGGTGGTTCTGGCTTGACTCACATGGGGTTTCAGGCAGGTGTCCACTGGGGCTGCATCATCTGAAGGCTCGATCGGGGCTGGAGGACCCATTTCTAAGACGGTGCTCTCCGTGGCCGGCGAGGTGGGCCCTCTTCAAGTGGTCTCTCTGTGGGGCCTCTCCGGTGTCCTCAGGGCACGGTGGCTGGCTTCCCCCAGAGTGGGAGATCACAGCGGCTAAGTGGGGACTGCAGTGCGTCTGTGTGCCCCCCCTCTCTCCTCAGATCTGGCACTACTCCTTCTACAAGGTGCTCCACGTCGCCCCGGAACAGCATCCTCTGATGGTGACAGAGCCTCCCTTGAACTCCATGTCCAACAAAGAGAGAGTGTTGCAGGTAAGAGGCAGGTAGTGGGTGAGGGGGTCAGGGCTCAGGCTGCCTGGAGGGCAGCTCGGACCTCCCCCTGACCCCAGGCACCCTCTGGAGAGATGGAGACACCGGGTGAGACCCGTCCCCTTTGACATCCGCGGCCACAGTGATGGCTGCCGCTAGAGAGCTCGCCAAGCAGTCAGGCACGGGCCAGGTGTTTAATCTGAATTATTTCATCTAGACCTACAGCCACTGTATGGGCAGGGCAGTTATTAGCCGTTTGCACAGGTGAAGAAATTGGGGCTTCCAGGAGCGGGAGTAATTTGGCTGAGGTCACCCAGCGAGTGGCCTGTCGACCCACCCAGACCCCCGGGGTCTGCGTCCACAGCCCCATTATCAGCACTGATGCCTGAGGGGTCCTGCCTGCAGTCTCACCCTGACTTAAAAGCTCCCAGACCTCCTCTGTCTCTGCCCCCACCTGAAGGAGTTGGTGGTGTGTGCTTGTCGGATTGCCCCAGACTGAACAGGATTGAACTGGGTGGTGGAGCCCATCAAGGCTGGTGGGGAAAGGGGGGTGCACCCCAGTGCAGATGGCAGACTCCTCCTCAGGGCTGGAGTGGGGTCCAGGTGGGGTGGGGGCCGCAGGGCTGCCTAATGAGGACATAGGTGAGCTAATGAAGCAAGCAGCCAGCTTCCACCACCTGGCGCTGCCTCCCGCAGTGAGCGGTGACCCAGCGGACATGCCCAGCGGCCGGCAGCACCACCTGCACACGGAGAAGGCTCGCGCCGTGGCCCAGAAACAGAGCACTGCCTCATTTCACACAGCACTCCAGGGGGAGCCTGCGATTCTTCCCCTGCGTGCGGACAGGTCGCTCACAGAAGTGGGCCACACGGGGCGCCACACGGACCCGGCACAGAACCACAGCCTTACCACGGCAGATAGCAGCTTCGAGAATGCCAAGTACCCATCAGGGCCCCTGTGAGCTGGAGAGAGAAGGGACAGAACTGTCCCTCACCCGAGGGAACGTGCCACTCCAGACTGTCTTATTCAGGGTCCCCAGAGAAACAGAACCCATAAGAGATACACAGAAAAAGAGGTTTATTATAAGGAATTGACTCACGTGATTATGGAAGCCCGGGATCTGCGGCCGGCAGGATGGACCCCAGGAGAGCCGAGGGGGTACGTTCCAGTCCAAAAGCAGGAAAAACTGATGTCCCAGTTCAGAGGCCATCAGGCCGGAGGAATTCCCTCCTATCTGGGGGAAGGTCGGGCCTCTTGGTCTAGCCAGGCTTTTAACTGATTAGACGAGGCCCACCTGCTTTGGGGAGGGCGACCTGCTTTACTCACTCTATGGGCTGAAGTGTCCATCTCACAGACACACCCAGACTCACGTCTGACCCCATGTCTGGCCCCTCCATGGCCCAGGCAAGCAGGCACAGTAATTTACCCTCACACAAACTGCTATGCTGGCCACACAGCCTGCCTTAGGCACTTCCCCATGGCTCCTGGGCCCGCCGCCTGCCTTTCTGCCCTGCCTGTCTCCAAACTGACCCCCTAATTGTATCAGGATCCCAGCAGGGAACCAAAGCACACGCACATGGGGTAATGTTGGTGAGGGCTTATTGCAGAGATTACGTATAAAGGCGAGCGTGAGTCTTAGGAAAACAACATGAGGGGGTGCAGAGCTCTGGGCTGGTAACAGGGAGCCGTCACCCCCCACGCCTCCCCAGTCCTGAATCAACAGCAGGTGGGACCCATCATCCAGAGGACCCAGCAGGGAGGGAGAGGGAACGTCCTTGCTCCACCACCCTCTCCTGCCTCCCTCGGCTCTCCTTCTGGACCCCACAGGCAGACCCCAGTAGCTCACCCAGGGGAGGGGAGCCTGTGACTACAGCCCAGGACAGAGAGTGATGCTGGAGGGTGGAAGCTTCTGCAGCCTTCCGAGGTAGCCAGCCATGGGGGTCTGCACCGGGGCACAAGGAATGCCACATGGCAGTGGACAAATGGACTTCTCCACATCTGTGGGCTCCACTGTGAGCTCCCCGTCATGCACTGGTCCTCCCAGCAGGGTCCCTTCCCTGCCTACGTCCCTCTGTCCAGCAGCCAATGTCCAGGGCCCCTCCCGGAGGCTGGGACAGGCTGAGAAGAGCAGAGCTGATTTTCCTCCTGGAATAAATCTGTATCTGAAGAGGATTTCTGGGGGCCGTGTCCCAGAAGAGAAGCCAGCGAGGGAAGCAGCCCAGTGTACAGGAAGGGCCTGGCCTGGCATTAAGACCCCTGGCTGCACCAACACATGCCACCTCGAATGGAGGACTGGTCCTCTCAGTGTCCTGGTTTCCTTATCAAGAAGGATGATGACGGTCTCTCCCTGGGGTCGCTATGGAAATGAAATGAGTTAAGGCTGTAAAGTGCTTGTCCCAGTGCTTAGCATCCATCAGTAAATGCTGGTTCTTGTCTCTGGCCTCACTTTTCTCATCTATAAAATGGGAGTTTAACTGCAGGAACCCTGAAGACCCTTCCAAGCTCTGTGACCTCTGGCCTCATGCCAGGCCAGGGGGAACAGAGGTGGGTTTTTGTCTTTTTGTTTTTAGGGGGAGGGGTCTCTAGTTGGATCATAAAGGCTGCCTCCCACCCCCCACCAGGGTCCAAATTCCAGAATTTAAATTCCAGGACCCACCAGGTTCCAATGGAGGTGGCGGGGGGCACCCAAGAACAGCACAGACACACAGGCCAGCCTTTGTTTGGACATGTTTTCACTTCTCTTGGGTAAATCCCCACCCCCACCCCCACCCCCAGACCCTGCTCTGTAATAACACACTTAGTGGATAACACACTTTGTGAGCAATGTGTTCAGTGATGTCCTGACCATGTGTAATACTGTTTTAAAATTGCTGTCTTGACCTGGTTTTGAGGTCTCTGCTAGAGGCCGGTTAATTTCCCTCTTGGGCAGCTAAGTCCGCACCCCAACCACTCCCCTTATGGTCCTGAAACAACTCCCAGGGCCAATATACACCTGCCTTAGTTGCTCCAGAGCCGGGTACCACACCATTAGGGACTGCCCCTACACACAGGAGCCCACAAAATTATTCAAACTAGCCAATCCACGGGGATCCCGTGAAACCTAGCAGACCACCCTGCTGGCCCTCCATGAGCTGCCCCCAACAGCTCCAGCGCAGTCACCCTGTCCCTGGGCGCAACCCCCGATGTCCCAGCCTGGCAGCCATGTCTGGTTTGGAGCTTATGTGACAAGGCCTGCTTCCATCTATCCGGGTGACACTATGTTGGGTCCTGCCAGGCAAGGAACCTGTAGTCCTATGGACCCGTGTCACCGTCCTGCAGGGGAATCACTCGTTCACCCAGCCTAGTTCACAGAGGTGGTGCCCTGCCATGTCCTCTGGGGGTGGGGCACCATGGGCTGTAAAAGCAAGGCTGTGCCGCCCCTGTTTGCTCCTTCTGCCCTGTATACAGTCAGTACCCAGGAGAGATTTCTTGACCGACCCACGTCTGGACTAAGTGTCTGCCATGCAGTTAACACACAACAACTCTCAGCTTTCATTGTTCCATTTTAATAAAACAAACAAATCATCCCAAGTTCAAGGGTCAGCATTTCTGTACTGTCCGCCTGCCCTTGGGGAGTGGAAAGAAGGGTGTATTCGGTGGAGGGTTAGGGCAGCGATGGCTTCGTAGAGGCTTTGGGAGTTCAGCTCCATCCGCACTGTGATAAAACGGTGGTTTACAAGATGATGTGATGCCCTCTGATGGGTCCTGAGGCAGTCCGCAAGGTGCCATCCCATTATGTACCTGGGAAGGGTGCGAGCCCATTTTACAGACTGGGAAGCAGAGTCAGAGAGCTCATGGGGCAGGGTTGCAGTGAAGAATGGCGTTCCTGATCCCACTGTCCAGATCCTTCTGGGGGGGCCAAGTGCTTCGGGCCACTCACACTCATGCACTCATGGAATTAAAGGAAACCTGCCCCCTGACGGCTACACTCTTCTCTGCAGATCCTGTTCGAGACCTTCAGTGTGCCTGCCCTGTATTTAGCCAACCAAGGGGTCCTTTCTCTCTACGCCTCTGGCCAAACCTCTGGTGAGTGGTCCTGCGGAAGCCCCGCCCCCGGGACCCCAGGCCTGCCCTGTCCCTCTGGCTGCCCACTCCCTCACTGCCAAATGAGAAAAGAAAAGAAAAGAAAAATCCACAGAACTCCACTGGCCAGCCCTTTTCATCCCTCCTGATTGAACATTTCCCTCCCACCGACTCACTTTTCTTTCCCCTGAACAGCTTTATTGAAGCGCAAATGACATGAACTAAACTGCAGTGTTTCAGGTGCACAACTGGATAAGTTCTGACGTGTGGATACACTCTGGAACCACCTGCACAGTCAAGATGACAAACCCATCCATCACCCCCAAACCCTTCCCTCCCACCCCCGCACCCTGCCTCCTCCAGTCTGTCCTCCAACAACCACCAGGCTATCCCTGTAGATGTGTTTGCGTCTTCTGGAATTCTGCATAACTGTGATTGTGCAATAGGTACTCTTTTTTGTACGGCTTTTACCACGCAGTGTAAATATCTGCAGATCCACTCCTGTTGTTGTTTGTATCGGTAGTTTCAAACCTTGTTACTGCTGAGTAGTGTTCCACTGCACGCAGGCCCTTCCTTCCTATTCACCCATGAATGGACATTTGTGTTGTTTCCAGTTAGGGGCTTTTATATATGAAGCTTCTGTGGACATTTGTGTACAAGTGTCCATCTGTGTCCATTTGCAGGGACACTTGCTTTCATTTTATTCCGGTAAAAACCTAGAAGTGAAGTGGCTGGGTTATATGGCGGGTAGATGTTTAACACTAGTTACAGAGTGGTTGCATGTGCCATTTTGCGTGGTCCCATGCAGCCGTGTGTGAGGGTTCCGGTTCCTCCACAGCCCTTGGTAGGGTCAGTCTCTTTCATTTGTGCCATTAGAACAGGCGTGCAGTGGTATCTCATCGTGGTTTTGATTACTATCTCCGTGACAACCAGGGATGTTGTGCATCTTTTCACGTGTTTGTTTACCATCCATGTATCTACTTCGTTGAACCATCTGCTCGAATGTTTTGCCCTATTTTTTATTGAGTTGTTCATCTTTGAGCTTTACAAATTCCTTTTGTGTTCTGGGTACGAGTCTTTTATCAGACACCAGTTTTCAAATATTTGCTCCTAATCTGTGGCTCAACTTTTCATTCTAATGCTTCACTGTGTCTTTTGAAAAACAGAAGCTTTTAAGTTCAAGGAAGACCAATTTATCAATTTAGTTTCCATGGAGCATGTTTTTGGTGTCATAGCCAAGAAATACAGGTGGAGCCCAAGAGGTTTTCTGCTATGTTTTCTTCTAGAGGTTTTATAATTTTAGTTTTCTGTTTAGTTCTATGATCCATTTTGAATAAATTTTTGTATATGGTATAACATATGAATGAAGTTTTTTTGTGTGTGTACATAGAGGTCTAATTGTTCCCACACTATTTGTTAGAAAACTATGCTTTCTTCATTGAATTGCCTTTGCACATATTTTGGAAAACCAGTTGTCTATCTGTGTGTGGGTCTATTTCTGTACTCTCTATTCTGTTTCATCAATTCATTTGTGTAACTGAAGGTTAACACTGCATTGTCTTGATTTATAAGCCTTAAAATAAGACAATGTGAGTGCTATGCTTTTGGTCTCCTGTTTTTGATAATGTGTTGGCCAGTCTAGGTCCTTTCATTTCCATGTGAATTTTAGAATCTGTTTGTCAATTTCTACCAAAAAAAGCCTCTTTGGGTTTTGATTGAAGTTACATTGAAACTATAGATCAGTCTGGGGAGAACTGATATCTTAACAATATTGTGCCTTCCAACTAATAAGTATGGTGTATCTCCTAGGTCTTCTTGAATTTTCCTTGGCAATATTTTGTGTTTTAGAGTGTACAAATCATGCATATCTTTTTTCAGGTTTATCTCTGAGAGTTTTGCATATTTTAGTGCTATTATGGATGATATCTTTATTTCAATTTCTGATTATTCACTGCTGGTATATAGAAACACAATTGATCTTTGTATACTGATATTGTATCCTGATACTCTAACTAAAACTCATTTGTCAGTGCTGGTAGCTCTTTTGTAGATTTCATAGGATTTTCTACTTAGGCAATCATGTTGTCTGTAAATAGACAGTTTTACTTCTTTATTCCCAATCTGGATGCTTTTTATTGTTTTTTTCTTGCCTAGTTGCTCTAGCTGGAACCTCCAGTACAATGCTGAATAGAAATGGCGAGAGCACTTGTTTTAATTTTGTTCCTGATTTTGGAGGGAAGCCATTCAGCCTTATAGCATTAAGTATGATGTTAACTGTAGGGTTTCAGTAGACATCCTTTATCAATTTGAGGAATTCTTTTGTATTCTTCAACGGCTGAGTTTTTCTTTTAAATCATGAATGGATGTTGGATTGTGTCAAATGCATTTTCTGCATCTATTGATATGATCATAGGGACTTCCTATTTTAGTTCTTTAATACAAGGGGAGGGTGAGTCAAAAATTATCCACACGCTGGCTGTAGAATTTATTTTAATTAACTTTTAGAAAAGACAAATACATCATTTTCCAACATAATCTCCTTGCTTTTCAATACACTGTCCATCTGTCAACAAATTTTCGTATTCCCTCATTAAAAAATGTTTTAGGCTGAGCTGCGAGCCACAAATGCACCACTGTCTTCACGTCTTCACATGGACGAGCATCTGGCTCCTTCTTGATGGTTAACACTTGTGCGACCTTCCTTGAGCTTCTCTATACACACGTCTTCGCAACAAAACACTTTCTCCATACTGTGCAGAAAGTCTTCGATAAATAACGGCACCACGTACACCCTCAGACCACAAAAAACCAATCATGGCACGCTGCTCTTCTTTCGTGCAAATCACAAGTGGGGCATCCATTGTTGCTCACACCGCAGTTACATATGAACTGATGTTCGCACCCGTACAGCAGTGACTGGGGAGACAGTAGCCTTGACCGGAAAACACTGATAAGACAGTGCGGCCAACAGACATTTTAATATAACTGGAGTGTGGCTAATTTTTGACTCACCCTCTTAGACTGAATTACATGGATTGATCTTCGAATGTTAAACCAAACTTACATCCATGCCGTAAACCCATTTGGTCATGACATATTATCCTTTCTATATATTGTTGGATTCAATTTGCTAAAATTTTGTTTAGGAGTTTTGTGTGTGTTTGTAAGGCATCATGACCTGCCATTTTCTTTTCCTGTGATGTCCTGTCTCTCAGGGTTCACTGACATTTGTTGCCTGTTCCGTATCTTGAAAACTGTTGTTTCCTGTATTTTGTCCTCTTTGCAGGTGTTTCAGGTGGGAGGCGGAATCCACTCCACGTTCCCCAACTTGACATGGAGTTTTTCTTGACTCACTTTTACTTCATTTTTTAAAGTTAATTAATTTATTTATAGTATTATTATTTTTGGCTGTGTTGGGGTCTTTGTTGCTGCATGTGGGCTTTCTCTAGTTGCGGAGAGCAGGGGCTACTCTTCGTGGTGGTGCGTGTGTTTCTCAGTGCAGTGGCTTCTCTTGTTGCAGAGCACGGGCTCTAAGCGCATGGGCTTCCGTAGTTGCAGCACGTGGGCTCAGTAGTTGTGGCTCACGGGCTCTAAATCTCAGGCTCAGTAATTGTGGCGCATGGGCTTAGTTGCTCTGTGGCTTGTGAGATCTTCCTGGACCAGGGATCAAACCCGTGTCCCCTGCATTGGCAGGCAGATTTTTAACCACTTCCCCACCAGGGAAGTCCCACTTTTGCTTCATTTAAACTTGAAGTTCCTGGTTACCGGATTCTCCCCTGATCAGCCCTTGATGGCTCCAAAAGTCACCATGTCTCACAAAGTGAGGCCATGTGTTCCCCTTCCCACATCACATCCTTTTGGACCAGCACAGAGAGATCTGAGTTGCTGTGCTAAAATGTAGGCCTCCTCCACTGCATTCAGACTCTTGTGGCATTTGAGTGCCACCCAGAGATTCCCAGTACCCACATCAACGCACAGACAGTTCTTTGGAGAAAAAGGTGTGAAGAGCGCAATATTCTTCTTCCTCTTTTACCTCATTGGCAATTGCTGATAATACCTGTATGTCTGATTTAATAAGAAACCCTGTAGGCTTCCTCTTCAACATAGCTGGCCATTGGTCTGAGCCAGATAAGCACCATCCTAGCACATTCTCCTGCAAGGAAAAAAAGTTTCCTCCTCAGATCCTCTGCTTTCCCTTCCAGCTATTTCCTCCTCTGCCATGTCTTCCTGCAGACTCAACAACTGATGAGAAATGCTGTCTACCCAACATTATGATACCAATGTGTTTTCTTATCTAGGAATGACCATTGAGTCTGGAGAAGGAATGACATACTTTGTGCCCATCATTGATGGCTGTCCTTTGCATCAGTCAACCTTCCAGATGGACATTGCAGGCCAAGACCTAACCTTATACTTCCTACAACTGTTGTCAGAAAGTGGGCACTCATTGGTGAGCACAGGTAGGACATCATTCTTCTAAGCCAGGTAAACCAGTCTTTGGGCTCTAATAGCCTCCTTGGCTTCCTCCACCTACAGCCCTCAATTTGTAAAGCTAAGGCTACTTGACCATCATCCAAGTTCTAAGAAGCAACCCTATCTATGTTTAGGGACATTTAGTGCATTGATGATGACACATGGACAATGGGGATGATGATGGTGGTGGTGGTGCTGGTGACGATGATGATGGTGATGGTGATGGTAATGGTGGTGGTGATGGTGATGGTGGTGATGATGGTGGTGATGGTGGTGATGTGATGATGGTGGTGGTGGTGATGATGGTGGTGATGGTGGTGGTGATGGTGGTGATGGTGAGGATGGTGGTGATGGTGGTGATGGTGAGGATGGTGGTGATGGTGAGGATGATGGTGGTGATGGTGGTGGTGATGGTGGTGATGGTGAGGACGATGGTGATGATGGTGCTGGTGGTGATGGTGGTGATGGTGGTGGTGATGGTGGTGATGGTGGTGGTGGTGGTAGTGATGATGGTGGTGGTGGTGGTGGTGGTGGTGGTGGTGGTGATGGTGGTGAGGATGATGGTGATGATGGTGCTGGTGGTGATGATGGTGGTGATAATGGTGGTGATGGTGGTGGTGATGGTGTTTATGGTGATGGTGGTGATGGTGGTGATGATGGTGATGGTGGTGATGGTGGTGAGGATGATGGTGATGGTGGTGGTTATGGTGGTGGTGGTGGTCATGATGGTGATGGTGGTGGTTATGGTGATTGTGACAGCAGTGATAATGATGACAGTGATAAGTTAAGCTTTACAGAGTACTTACCCTGCGAAAGGCACTGGGCTAAGTAAACAGTTCACATAATTCTCTCATTGCTTCATGTTTCAATACCCTGAATGGAAATAATTATCTCCATTGCAAGAGAAATAGGCTGAAGCTCCAGTGGCGCAATCAGTTAGTGCGTGGTACTTATATGGCAAGAGAAATAGGCTTAGGAAGGCTAGGTGACTTCATAATTCCATGATGGATAGGTGTAGCAGCTGGGGTGTGAACCCAAGGACTCCAGACAAGGATGTACCTGTCCCACTTTTCACCCACCTCCTGGACTAAATTCCCAGCCTGTAGAACCTGCATGACACCCATTCCCAACAAGCCTATAACCTGCATTGTGCTTTCTTTTCTTCTCAAGCGAGAGGTCTGTGTCTAAACCACACAAAGTATGGAACCCTGAAGAATAGTGACAATTAGAGGAAAGCAAGGGACAGTGATGAGGACTGGCTGGGACAGGCTCGTCCATTTTACTGACACCTCACACGTAGCAAGATCACATGCACATTATTTCATCTCATTCTGATGACAGTCCTGTGAGTGGTGATTAATCTCATTCTTGAAGATGAGGAGAGAGAAGGTGTAAGAGGGTAATGAACTAGGCACTTGGTAATGGCGGAGGAGGACGAGGTGAAATGTGAACCTAGACTTGTCTCACCAAAGCTTCAATCAGGCAAAGAAGGGGAAAAACTATATCAGGAGTATCCAGGAGCCAAGGAAAGAGAAGGGTGTGGCCAACAGCATCAGTTGCTGGAAGGAAAGAAGTCAAGAAAAAATCTCAGTTCAAATTTCACCTCTCCCACCTCTGCCGTTACCAAGTGCCAAGTTCATTATCCTGGTTTAAAGGGAGTGGGAGAAGGTAGAGGTCGGACGTCCATGGGCTGAAGAACCAGTGGGATTTCCAAGTGAACAGGTATGGGGAGATCCCTCTGACCCAATCCCAAGAGTGATGATGGATGAAACATAAAACCATAACACCAGCAGACATAGCTGGGTCTGAAGCCTATTGTCAGAAATCTAGAAAGTGGAAGAGTGTAACCTTCCGGATATTTCCGAGGGAGGGGACTTAGATTGGCTTGGGCAAGTCTCCAGAGGAGGGGGCAGCGGTGAGCTGTTTGTAGGTGACACTCACAGCAAGTGGGGGGCTGGACACCAATAGCACCTCCTAGATTGACAGATAATAAAATTGAATTAACCCCCAAACACAGCATACATAGCATATGGCATGTACAATGCAGACACTCCCCCAACACTTGCATCTTAGTTCAGGAAAACTGCATTCCACCCTCCTCGTCCACAGGCCAGGCCACCAAAGCGTTACAGACCAGCAGGTACCAGAATGTGAGATGAACATAGAAATCACAGCTACAATGGTGCTGTCTCGTCCCCACCACAAGACGCTGAAGCTTCAGAAAGATGCTCCTGGGGAAAAACATCCTTTTGTGAACTCAGCTCACAGTCAGACACTTTTTCACGTGGCCCCTTTCCTTTCTGCCACAGCTGATCGGGAGTGCATCCGGGACCTGAAAGAGAAATCTTGTTTTGTGGCTTTGGACTTTGACAAGGAAAAAGCGGAAGCCAACTCACCCTCCTACGCACAGAAATGTCAGCTGCCTGACGGCCAGGAGATTGAGCTTGGGAGGGAGAGATTCTTCTGCCCTGAAGTGCTTTTCCAGCCAAACCTCATAGGTGAGCCAGTGGGAGGGTACAGAGATGACCGCAGACACGGATCTGCTGCAGAGCAGAAGGAGATGGGGCAACCAGGAGGGCATTCTATTTTGAGTAGCAAAGAGTAGCAAGATGGCATCTCATTTCAAAAGCTCCTCTGACATCAGCCATCACTTAGTAAGCACCTTCCGTACACCCGTCCCTCTGCTGACCATTGTACGTGGGTTGTATCCTTTCATCCTTCCCCAGATCACACATTATTTCATCTTACAGATGAAGAAACCCACTGGAGAGTGTTTGTCAAATGTGATGAGTTACTTCCCTGGACCAAAAGTCTCCTCTTTCGTTATGTATTACTTACACTCCACCTACCTACAAAATACTTTGAAATGTAAAAATTGAGACACAGCAGAAAAGTGAAAAACCAGATTTTGAAGGGAACTTTAACAATTTGGCTGATCTAGAGATTTTAAATGAGCCTTGAGGTAACTAAGCTCCCTGGAATGCATGGCAGGACAGGAAAAAATGATGGATTATATAATTTCCATTGACTGGGAAAATGAAGTCTGCCAGGTAGTCAAGGAAAACTAACTATTTCCTGGAATTGAATTTTAAAAATAACTGGTTACATTAATAAGGGACAGAGGGGAATAAAAGAGCAGTAATCTTCCCCAGAATTAGTACCTAGTAAGGACATAGTCTTTATATCTAGTACAGGTGAGCTTGGTTCTGTGTTCCCCGCTAGACTGTGCAGGGGATGAAGGTTTAAAACACAGCACATGCCCCCAGATAGTTAAGTGGGTAAATGAAGAAGTTGTTGGGTGAAGTTCACCCACAATGTGAAAGTTCTCTTCCGGGTCTGGGTACATCACATCGAGGGCAGGCACAATGGTCACCTTAACATTAGCTGTGCAGGCTCCAAGCACATCTGTGAATTAGACTTTTCAGTCCTTATTCCAAGGTCACCCAGTCGGTGCCACCACAGATGGGGAGACACTGACAGGCCCCAGCCAACCCTCCCAGAACCTCACAATCTTGATCAGACAGAGCCACAGTGCATACGTCCTGCAGGGCTGTTCTCATTGTATCCGAATTCACACGGGCGAGTGGTAAGTCAGGAAAGGAGGAACCAGTATAATTTTTCCAAAGCCACCTGAGCAAGGGCACTGTGTCTACAGAAGTCCTTTCATAAGGCAGTTGATACCAAGGCATTAAAAATTAATAACGATCGGTGACATTTGGATACAGTTTCTTTCAGATGAGAGAGAAGAATTAGCATTTACCTCTTCCGTCATTAGCAGGGGAGCCCACGGTCATGCTGGGTGGTTCACATACTTCACCTTGTTGAGCCCACAAGGGCCTCACGGTTGGTGGTGCTGTTTGCTCACTGCCCTTGGAGCTGCCTGAGACTCGGGGGACCCTGCCTCCCCAGTGCTTTCCAGGGAAGGGGGAAGCCCGGCCTCTGGTCCCCAAAGTTCTTCCTTGCTCTGTCCATCCTGACAGAGAGCAACCACCTGGGCATCCACATGAAGGCTTTCCAATGCGTCAGCTCCTGCAACCCTGCCCTCTGGAAGATTCTCTTTGGCCACATCATCTTGTCAGGAGGTACTGGCACCTGTTCTGGCTTGAGGTTCCGGCTGCACAGAGAAACATCTGCCCTGGTTTCCCCGAAGATTAGCGTGAAGGTACGGTCCCCTCTGTCCATCCTCTGGAGCTTGGCAAGTTCATTCCACAGATGTTTCCGGAATGCCTCTGAGGGGCCAGGTGCTCGGGGAAGCATCAGTAAACAGAAGCGACAAAACTCCAGGAGCGTCCATGCTGGGGGCGGGGGATGGAGTGGAGGAAGCGGTAGGCAGTGCAGGTCCATATCTGGACACGTGCTGCTGTACATGGTGGCACAGGGTAATATGCTGGGAGGGGCTAGAAGCCACGGGGAAGGAGGGGCTGAGAGAGAGGTCAGGGCAGCAGGGGGGGTGTTCCCAGAAAGGTGGCATTTGAGTGAATACTTAAAGGAGTTGAGGGGAGCGTGTGGATATGTGGGGAAGAGCATTCAAGCAGAGGAAACAGCCCATGCAGCGACCTAGAGGCTTGTTTCCCGGAGGAAGTTCTGGGGACAGTTGGCTGGGCTGAGAGAGGGACGGGGGTAAATGGGGTCAGAGAAGCTGGGGGAGGCTTTTACCCTGAGAGAGGCTGGAAACCACTGGAAGTTTTGAGCAGAGCTTGACATGATCAGGCCAGGCTCTGGAGGGTGGGTCAGGCTGCCGTATGGAGGGCAGACCGTGGGGATGCAGGTGGGAGATGATGCTGTGCTCCAGGTGAGGGATGCTGGTGACTTAGAGCTGGCAGCTCGGGGCAGGGGGGGGGCGGGAGGGTGGAGGTAAGGTGGTCAAACCCCGAGCATATGCTCAAGGCAATGCCAACAGGATCTGTGGGGAGATGTGATGTAGGGGGTGAGAGAGAGAAGCCCAGGGTGTGTCCCCAAGTTCTAGCCTGAACAACTGGGGAAGCGCAGATGCTGTCGCTGAGATGGGCAAAGTTGCTGGAGGAGAGGTCGGGGCAGTCTGAAGTGGCATTTTGGACTCATCCATTTGGAGATGTCTCCCGTCTGTTGGAGAGCAGAGTCTAGGAGGGACAGACAGTTTGGGGGTGGGAGGACTGGGCTCCAGGTACACACTGGCGCTTTCAGCAGAGGCGGGATGCTTAGAGCCCAGAGGGAGGGGTGCAGCCAAGGAGTAGGGCCGAGCTCAACACGCAGCCCCCTCAGTCCTTCAGGAGAGGCTGGAGGAACAGGGGTGCCCCAGGGAACCAGAGCCTCAGAGCGTGGGCAGGAAACCAGGAGAGCAGGCAGCCCTGTTGGTAACAGAGAGAGGCGAACTGCCGCGTCGGCAGGTATGAGGGGGCTGAGAACCGGTCCCTGGGGTCTCCGGGGTTCAGCATCTTCTGTCCGGTGAGACAGACCACCTGGAGGGCCTTTAAGACTGATGTCCGGAGGGCATTTGATGGGGTTTTGCCGCAATAAAGAGCGTAGAACTGGGGTGACAGTCAGGGGACGTGAGATCAGGAGGAGCATTTGCGGTTGTGGCCGTTGTTTTAAGATGGGAGAGCTACCTGCCTGTGTGACCTCTGCTGGGGACAATCTGCAGGGATGTAAAGGCTCCACTCACCCGCCCCCTCCCACCCTCTGGCTCAGGTGTGCAGAGGGCAGGCCGGCCTCAGCGCATCTCTGGCATTAGGAAATCAGGGACTCTGCCCTGCCTGACGCTTCACCCCTGCCAGGGGCTCCTGCCACCCTCTCACCACCATTTAAATTCTATTTATTATTTACCTTAAAATTAATAGCCTTTATTTTTTAGAGCAGTTTCAGGTTTACAGAAAAATTGAACAGAAAATGAGTTCCCATATATTCCCCCCTATGCACACACGCCCATGAACCCATCTTGTATCCGTGTGGTGCATTGGTTACAACCAATGATCCAGCTGTTTTTGACTGAAGTCTATAGCTGACATTAAGGTTTGGCCCTGGTGCTGTACATCCGATGGGTTTTGAGGAATGCAGAAAGTCACATATCCATGGATACACTATCCTGCAGAGTAAGTAGTTCCAGATCTACTGTGACTGTCACACAAAACAGTTCCCAGTAATGATGCCCTGGGCTCTGCCTCCTCATCCCTGCCTCCCCCACCCTGGCAACCGTGGATGATTTTACTATCTCCCCAGGTTTGCCTTTTCCAGGGTGCCACGGAGTTGGGACCGTGTAGCTGGAATCATGTAGTTGGAAGGTCACGTGGTTGGAATCATAGCGCATGTAGCCGTTTCACACAGGCTTCTTTTTGACCCCATTTTTCAAACCTGCTGTTCTTTCTTCTCCCCCCCCCCCCCCGTTTATGAAAGTAGTTCATGGTCATGACAGAAAACACATAAGCAAAGTTTATGCACTGTTTGGAATTTCAGTCCCAATTTGCACAGTGAAGAAAGCCCCTTCCCGTCTCTCCCTCTAACTGGATGCAACCAGCCCGGCACGAGCCCAGCCTGCGTGGCTGGGGGTTGGAGGGACGGGGTCACCCACATGCTTTTGGCTAAATAGGGGCCTTCTTTGCCCCTGGGGTACCCTGGGTGGAGGGTTGTCCCCCACGCAGCTGCCCTTGTCCACCGGTTCTTGGTTTGCTTCCGGCCTCGTGGCCCTGCTGCTGCCTGGAGTCCCACGTCCCGCTGCTCACAGCTGGCCTCAGGCTGGCTGCATCCTCCCTTGACCAGCTCCTGGTGGTGTCTGCAGTGTGCTCGGCTGCTGTGGGCTCCTAGAGCCCCTCCCGGAGTGACAGCAGCTCTTAATCCTGGACGCCCGGCCAGCACTCTGCATCCTCCCCTGGGCTGGGGTGGGTGGGGGTCTCCGGGACACCAGGGTGGGCAGGGGAGTGAGCGGCTGTCTCGGACCGTCTCTCCCTCTGCAGACCTGTCATTTCCCCTCCGCACCTGCCACCCTCCTGTGACACAGGACACCTGAAGGGCGCCTCCTCCCAGGGCCAGAGGCAGGAAGTAGGGACTGAATCCTTTTCCCCTCAGCCCCCCAAACTTCCCTGGAGGATTCCATCGCCCCGCCCTCACCCACCCCAGTTTCAGAGCTGGCTGCAGGCAGGGCCCTCTCAGAGAGAACTTTCTGGCTTGGGTCCTTGGTGTATCTTTGCCACCTCCCGAGCCCCTCTCCCGCCCTGCGGTCCCTGCCTTCTTCCCTTCCTGGCTCTTTAGAGCATCCGCACGGGGCTCAGTGCCCTCCCAGCCCTGATGCAGACCCTTTCCTCTCTCGGCAAAGATTGGCTCACACAAACGACAGCCCGACTTGGTGGACCGGGGTGACATTTGAAAGTAAATGTTTGCACAGCAGTGGCCCTTGTTCCGGGCGGTGTCTCTGCCTCCTCTTGCAGAGCCACTGGGGCAACGGGAGAATCAGGAATTTCGTGGGAAGGTAAACATATCAGCTGGTATTATACACGTCAACACAAGTCTTCTTTCCAAAGACAGCAGCCCTCTTTATATATACGTTATATATAACATTCCTTTATTATTATAAAAATCCATATAATACTGGAAAATTATCTCTATCCCTTCCTGTCTAAGGTTGCAGGCCTTGTTATAAATTAGGATCTACTATGATACACATTTATATTAAAGAACTGTATCCCCGCCTTTGTGCTGCCTAAGACTGCAGACTTCTTTATACAATTTCATATGATGCTACATAAATGTATGTAATGTTGGAAAATTGCTACCGACCTGCTTCCTCTCTTCCCAAGGCTGCAGCCCCTCCTTACACCATCTCACATGAAACCACAGACATTTACATAATTATTAGAAAACTCTTACCCCTCCCGGCTTCTCAGTATGAGGTCCTCGGCTGTCTTCAGGGATGCATTTCCACTGCCCCTCCTCTCGGCTCTCTGAGTTCTCGCCTGTAAAGAACTTTCATGAAACTAGAAAGGAAGGTCCAGCTTAGCCAGAAGGGAAAACAAATGGAAATGGGATAGCCTAACCTCTGTGCTTTCTTGACCATGTTGCAAAGGGCATCCCTGAAGCTGTCCTGCATCGGTTTTGCCTGCCAGCCCGTGGCCGGACTGATATTTGGACCGAGGTCCTCCATCCACCCTCTTCTGAGTCCCCAGCTCCCCACTCCCCCCGCCAACTTCTCCATATGAAGCTTGAGGGCATTGCCCTTTTCCTATAACTTTGTTAGAACTTAGCTCTGTCTCTGCCTAATTCTCTCCCATCCAAACGTCTCTTGAAGGGAAGGGGATGTAAACTCACTTTTAATCATCCACAGAGCTCATTAAATTGTTCCCCTAAAGAAGAGAAGAATTCTCTCCCTGAAATAGACTCATCCCCCTTCAGAGAACGGCTGGTTTCCATGGGGCCAACGTTTAATATAATAGCTTCTCTCGACAGCCTAAATCTTGCTATAATAATGTTCTTGTGTCACAATTTCCTCTCATTTCTTTAGGAGAGTTTTTTTCCCCTTGGAATCCATTTCTAGATGGGAATTTCCAGAGCCAGAAATATATGCACAGTTAAGGCTTTTGGAACATATGGCCAAGGTGCCCACGGAAACAGCCAGCCTCCGGTCCTGTCAATGCAGGGTAGATGGTGTCTCACACACACCTATTAATCCAGCATGGGGGCCTTCATTTTAAAAACTCTTTCCTAACTGGATAAATGAAAAATAAATGTTTTAATTTTTTTCTTTAATGACCAATGAGGGCGAATCTTCTGCAGGTTTCCTAGCTGTCTATAGTTTTTCTCTTTTTCTTTTTTTTCTTGAAGTAGGGTTGATTTACAATGTTGTGTTAATTTCTGCTGTATAGCAAAGTGATTCAGTTATACATACATATATATTCTTTTTTATATTCTTTTCTATATTCTTTTCCATTATGGTTTATCTTGGGATATTGAATATAATTCCCTGTGCTATACCTTGTTGTTCATCTTCTTTTATTTTAACATATTTTTGTCATTGCTTATTCCAAACTTTTGGCCATTTTACTGTGGGTGGTTTTACTTTCTTCTGAATGCATGGACCTCACCAGCTTTGTGCACATTTTTGTCCCATTTTGTGTGTTTGTTTAGACAAGATGCAGATGCGGTCTGTGGCTGGTAAGGGTGGCAGCCTATTGATGGAAGAAAAGTCAGAATAGAGGGTCCCAAGCACTTGTTATCAGCTCTTTTCTCTGCCTGATACCTGACCCTGAACTTGCTTCTCTCCAACCCCCTTTCTGACTCTTTTCCTTGTTTTTCTTTCTTCCTTAAAATTTTAGCCGTCTTTCTTGTCTTAACCACTACCAGCAGATGGCTTCCTAGCCAATCACGGCTCTATGGTGACAGAGCCAGTGAGCGCCCATGACCGAATTTGATAACTCATCTTCCCTTATTCCCACCTCCACCTGGACCTTGGGTTTTCCAAATCTTCCTTCTGAATCCCTTTGCCCTACGTGTCCCTGTGGCAAGGCGCTCCCCCCCACCACCCCGCCCCCGTTTTAGTATAATAAATGTTGCCTTATGATATACCTAGGAGCCTTAAGGAAAGTCAGTGAACATGTGAGGATGACAACTGTCCACACTTGAGCAAGTGAACTAACCTTCCCGAGCCTCAGTGGTCCCACCTGGCAAATGGGTATAGAGATGTTTACCTCCTCCCAGCCTAGAGGGGACCTGACTTGGATAATAAACACTGCTCTTTCCCAGAGCTGAAATGGAAGGAAATACATCCACGGCTGACGTCAGTGTAAAAGGAAAAGCAAAGCAAAAAGTTTGAACCTGGTGGCCCAGAAGGTAGAAGGGATCTTTCCAGGTGGTTTGATTACTTAGTTTTTATGGTGTTTTTTTTGCTTATCTGCATTTTCTAACTTTTCTACAAAATACATATGCCTTACGCATAGTCTTTATATACGTATCAAGTGCGTCATGTATTTTAGAGTGAATCCAAGAGCCAAGTGTGAGTCTTTTGTACTCTTTTATCCTGTAGCTTTAAGGATAAGGACCGTGAAGCATCTTTAAAGGTTGGAATAAACTGTATTTGCCGGGAGTGGGGGAGTGGGGGTGATGAGTCCTGTGAAGTTTGCTCAGGGGTTGGTATTTTGTATCCTTGATTTAGAGCAGTATTTTGATTCTGGGTTCTCTTCCTCTCTCCCCTCTGACCCTCACCCCTCCCTCGCCTTCCCCCCTTCCTTCCTCCACTCGCCCCCCTCTCTGCCTGTTCCACCCCCACCCAGGTGTCCACCTGTCCGTATTTCGTGTATGGTGCCTGGGTAGGCGGCTCCATCCTGTGCTCACTCTCCACATTCCAGGACATGTGGGTCACCAGCAAGGAGTATAAGGACATTGGCTCCTCCATTGTCGGGAGGAGGACCTTCTGATTTGTGGCTTTCTGGACCCCATCACCTATCTCATCAGCACCAGCTCCAGGCTGAGCCTCAGCGTGGCTGTATGGATCGGAGCTTGGAACTGACACAAATGTGAGCATGGCTCTTCCTCCCCAAGATGTCGATAAAAAGGATCAATAAAGGACAGACAGCCTCTTTGAGCAAGGCTTGCAGCACCTTGTGAAATGCTCACAGGGCACTCACTACGTCCAAGCAGAGTCTTGAGGGGAGGGAATTTCTGGTGACCTCTGTGTATCAGTCAGTGTGGCTAAGCTGCGCTGCAGCGACAAACATTCCTCAAGTCTTGGTGCCATAGAACAAAAGCATATTTCTCACCCATGCTACACGTCCACTGAAGGCCACAGGGGCTGTGTCCTGCCTCACTCTCACCCCAGAATCTGGCTGACAGAGCGGACACCATCTGGGACATTGTCATGCGTTGTGGGTGCCCTGCACATAAGGGTGCCCTGGACAGCCTTTCACTGGCAGCAAAGGGACACACAGCACATCTGCTCACAGTTAAATGTCCAGAACAAGTCATGTGCCCCAAACCACCACGGGGGCTGGGAAGCGCCACCTTGCCACAGACCTGACCTCCAACATGGGAAGAGCAGCACAGATGCTCTGGTTCATGAGAGCACAGCTAGGGCACATTCACGCAGGGGGTGTTACATCCTTCCCTGATTTATTCTTTTTTTAAATTAATTAATTAATTTAGTTATTTATTGGCTGTGTTGGGTCTTTGTTGCTGCGCAGGGGCTTTCTCTAGTTGCAGTGAGTGGGGGCTACGCTTCGTTGTGGTGCTTGTGCTTCTCACTGTTGTGGCTTCTCTTGTTGCAGAGCACGGGCTCTAGGAACACGGGCTTCAGTAGTTGTGGCACGTGGGCTCAATAGTTGTGGCTCACGGTCTCTAGAGCGCAGGCTCAATAGTTGTGGTGAATGGGCTTAGTTGCTCCGTGGCATGTGGGATCTTCCCAGATCAGGGCTTGAACCTGTGTCCCCTGCATTGGCAGGCAGATTCTTAACCACTGTGCCACCAGGGAAGTTCCTTCCCTTATTTATTCTTCATGACGTTGCTGTGAGATTGGCTTATTTGAGCCGATTTTGTGATGCAAGAGCTGAAGCTGAGGGAGAGTCATGATCTTGAGCAAGGTCATTGCAGCAGGGAAGGGGAGTTTAAATCTGTAGGGAACCCCTAGTAGGGACACTGGATGGTGAGAGCAGAGAACTAAGGAGAGAAAGTCAGCACAAGCATCAGAGGAGCAGTTCCCAACCTGGAGGCCCAAGTTCACCGGGTAAAGGACCGTGGAGGCCAAAAAGAGCAATGGGGCATCCTCACGGCAGAGGCTGCCTGGAGAAACCCCACAGTGTTGTAGGATAAGAGCAAATTCTGGAGGCGGTAGGAGAAAACAACAAAAAAACAGGTTAACTATAAAATAGGGTTACCAGAGAAATCCAGGCTGCCCAAGGAAATTGAATTTCAGAAATACAACAAATAATTTTATAGTATCAACATGTCCCCAAAATGGCATGTTTTTTTATTTGCTAAATCTTTCAAAAGATTTCAAAAGTCCCTAAAATAAAGAGGCATTGATTTGCATCAGAATTCTTACCTGCAAAGCTGCTGCTGCAAGATAAGGAGACAAAACCGTGACAAGGAGAAGGAAGGATGATCTTGAACTGGAAATTCCATACCTCCCACAACTGGGGTTGGAATGTTGGGGAAAAGTATCACTTGGCCACAGGTAAAGATTCAGAAAATTTACCACCCACCTGCCTCTCTCTCTAAAAAAATCAAAGATTCTATGAGATGAATAAAGAAACAAGCTAAGAAAGAAACAAGCTAAGAAAGAAACAGTGGGGAGTAAGGAAGACCAAAATGGGAGTTACATCTAAATACTTGTGTACACAGAATTTTTAAAAAGCAAAGCCACCTGGAACCAAAAAATCTCAGAGGATCTCAGAATGGGGGTTGGAGTGGGGTTAGAAGTGAATGAGAAAGGAAGTGAATTTGTGGATGACGTGGACGTAATTGAGCTCCAGATGTTGGTGGGGAAAGAATAAGCTTTGATGTATATGTTTGTGATGTAAGGAGAATAGCCCGAATAGCCCACTGCACCACTCAGACCCAGCCTGAACCTGCGAACTTCTGTTTCCTGTCCTCCGCATGAAATACTGGCCATGCAACCTGCCCCAAGCCCTGCACCTGCCCAGGTAATTCAGGCCCAGGAAAGGCACCGTTCTAGCAGCCTGCACTGCATGTCAAAGTCATCTTGCTATTGGTGGAAGGCCATTGCTGACGGCAAACAGTGGTCTGTTTGTTTCAGTTATCAGATATTTCTATTTTTTATTTTTCTGACCTGAAAAACAAGTATCACTTTGTCCATAAATTTGGAAGTAGAAGCAAAAGTTGCTTGTCATTACCTTTCCATTAGCTAGTCACCTGGCACAACGCAGCTGATAGGGCATTCCTGTGCCCTGATCTGCAGGCTGAAGACCACACAGGCATCCCTCCTCTCGATGATGAATTTCACTTTGGGTGGTGGTAGTTGAATGAGTAAATCAGGATCCCTTTAAGGTAGCAAACCTTTAAGCAACGCTTTTACTGCTTGTAAGTGGACGATGGAAGCTAAAGGAATCTAAAGCAGAAGAACCAGTGCCCTTTATAATATTCTGAATTTTGTACTATCTGCATTCAGCTTTCTTTCTTTCTTTCTTTTTCTTGGCTGCATTGGGTCTTCGCTGCTGTGTGCGGGCTTTCTCTAGTTGCAGCGAGTGGAGGCTACTCTCTGTTGCAGTGCGCGGACTTCTCATTCTGGTGGCTTCTTTTGTTGTGGAGCATGGGCTCTAGGAGCGTGGGCTTCAGTAGCTGTGGTGCACGGGCTTAGTTGCTCCGTGGCATGTGGGATCTTCCCAGATCAGGGATTGAAACTGTGTCCCCTGCATTGGCAGATGGATTCTTAACCACTGCGCCACCAGGGAAGTCCCTGCATTCAACTTTAAATGATTGTTTTAACTAACTTAAGGGTAAGCCAGGGGAAAGCAGTAATAAATGGGACTAATGTAAGATGAAATTACAAAGGAAAGTGAAAATAAAGTGATGGATAAGCCAGAAAAATGAGAAAAAAAAATAAGCAGGTGTCAAAGAAACCAAATTCCAGCAAAATGATTAGAAGAATCAGAGAGCTATTTTGCTGATAAAGGGTGAGGAGTAGCCAGAATACAAGCCATGAATCTTTTCACCTTTTTGGTGCGTTTAGCGTCAAAGCACATCAAGCAAAGGTGACATTATGGAGAATGTGCAGAGAACTCCGTCAGAATCCACGTGGCCCAAATCAAACCCTTCGTTTCTGTCCCAGTAAGTGATGGAGCCACTCAGAATCTTTAAAGCAATTCTTGCCTTTTTTCTTTCCTGGCCCACATAAAATATGGCAAATCTTAATGATTCTACCTCCAAACTCGACACAGAATCCAGTCACTTCTCACTGCGCTCCTGCTCTCCCAGAGGCTTTGTCACCGTCTCCCCTCTCCTGGAATTTCCAGCAACTTCCTGCCTGAAGTTCCCGCTTCAACCCAGCAACCAGAGTGGCCTTTGAAACACAGGTGCGGTCACAGCCTCCCTCGACATAGGACCCTCAGTGCAACCCCAGGGAGACACCCCCTCACACCCAGCTGGGTGGTTACAATCAAGAAAACAGAAAACAGCAAATGTTGGCGAGGATGTGGAAAAATTGGAATCCTGTGCATTGCTGGTGGGAACGTAAAATGGTAAGCTACACTGGAAAACAGTTTAGAGGTTCCTCCAAAAGATTAACATAGAATCACCATGTCCAGCATCCCACTTCTGAATATGCACCCCAAAGGATTGAAAGTAGGAACCTAAACCGTATGTGTCCACCAATGTTCACAGCAACATTACCCGCAGAGAGACTGTAGAACACCTGTGCTCCAATCTCTCCTCCCATATTTTATTTTTGTCTTGTGCTTTAATTTGACTTGGTTTTGTTCCTTTAGAAGTCCTTTTAGCAAGGATGTGCTGGTGAGAAACTCATGCCTATCTGAGAATGTCATTTTTTAATATAAATTTATTTATTTATTTATTGGCTGCATTGGGTCTTCGTTTCTGCATGTGGGCTTTCTCTAGTTGCGGTGAGCGGGAGCTACTCTTCATTGTGGTTTGCGGGCTCCTCATTGCCATGGCTTCCCTTGTTGCAGAGCACGGGCTCTAGGTGAGTGGGCTTCAGTAGTTGTGGCACATGGGCTCAATAGTTGTGGCACACAGGCTTAATTGCTCCACGGCATGTGGCATCTTCCTGGAGCAGGGATCAAATCCGTGTCCCCGTCATTGGCAGGCAGATTCTTAACCACTGCGCCACCTAGGAAGTCCCCTGAGAATGTCTATGTTTTGCTCATACTTTTTAAAAAAAATCTTTACTGAGGTATAATCCACATAGCGCAAAATTCATCCACTTACAGTAGGTAATTCAATGTTTTTAGTAAATTCATAGATGCATGCAGCCATCACTGCAGTCTAAGTTAAAGCGTTTTCATCAACCCTAAAAGAAACCCTGTATCCCTTAGCAGTCCCTCCCATCCTCTTCTCCCCCTGCCCCTGGCAACCACTTGTCTACTTTCTGTCCCCGTGGATTTCCTTATTCAGGACATTTCATATAAATGTAAGCACACAATACATGGTCTTTTGTATGTGGTTTCTTTCACATGTGGTGTTTTCAAGGTGCATCCGTGTTGGAGCATGTGTCAGTAATTCATGCCTTTTTACTGCTGAATGATATCCCACTGTATGGCTGGACCACATTTTGTTTACTCACTCATCCTTTGTGGACCCGTAAACACCATCCACACACCCTCTTCCCTCCCTGCTGCCTAGATTGGAGTCAATCTTCAGCTGACCTTGGGAGCCCTGGGTTGAAGATGGAGGCTGGGTCCTGGTATCCCTGCTTAGAGAAGAGGCACTGAGACCTTTAGACGCTCAATAAACAAAGTCGTGTTAGGTTAAACTCCTGAGACTGAGGGTTACCCATTAAAGTAGCTGGTGTTTCCTTAACTTATACATGTGTGGAAGGCACAAGTCAGGGGAGAAGGGGTTTCATCCTTTGAGACCCGAACCAGCCAGACCTTGATTTTTCAATTTAATAAGATAATAAATCACACACCCCTTTTTGTTATAAATAAGTTTCTATTGAGTTTTCCTTTATCACTTGGGATCCAAAATAAGCATATGTGGTACAATCTACAATAACCAATTAGAAAATAAAATTGGGAAAATGTAACAAATGCTATAAAATGCCTAGAGAAGAAAAGTAAACTAACAAGACATGTACAACACTTACATTAAGAAAACCATAAACTTCTAAGAAAACCATAAACTTCTATTGACTTGCTAAAGAAGACTCAGATAAAGGGAGAAAATAACATGCTTGAGGATGAGAAACAGTATATAAAATGTCAGTTCCCTCCAGTTCACCTAGAAATTCAGTGCAATCCTAATCAAACCCCAGCGAGATTCTTTTTTTTAATAAATTTATTTGTTTGTTTATTATTGGCTGCTGTGGGTCTTCGTTGCTGCACAGGCTTTCTCTAGCTGTGGCGAGTGGGGGTTACTCTTCACTGCGATGCACAGGCTTCTTACTGCAATGGCTTCTTGTTGCAGAGCACGGGCTCTAGGCATGTTGGCTTCAGTAGTTGCAGCACATGGGCTCAGTAGTTGTGGTGCACAGGCTTAGTTGCTCCGCAGCATGTGGGATCTTCCCAGCTCAGGGATTGAACCCGTGTCCCCTGCATTGGCAGGCAGACTCTTAACCACTGTGCTACCAGGGAAGTCCCCCAATGAGATTCTTTTGGGTGGAATTTGACAAGAAGGCTCAAGTTTCACCTGGAAAAGAAAATACACACAAAATACCAAAAACCACCTCAACAAGCTCTCTCTTGGGGTGTCCAGAGCAGCCCCCTTTCACAACAGCCAGCAGCACACCCAGGTTGCAGCCCCAGCTGCACCTGAGTCTCAGGTTGCCCTTCAGAGAGCCACTTCCCAGCATCCTAGGACGTGGTCCTGGCAGGTCAAGGGCCCAGGATCCAGGGCACAGTATCTTGGGACAGGAGTGATACCTTCATGGTCCAGCGATCTTTCTCCCTCTGGATCTCCCTTTGGGGGTGGTTTAGATGAGGCTCATACCCACCCTTTCCTGTAAGTACAGGCATACGACCACAGCCTGGCTGACCAGTCCCAGCCGAATGTCACCCAAGCCAGGCCAGTGAGACTCAACTCCAGGACATTGGCTGTTGGGTAGCAGCTCCTTCCGGGAGGGAGCTACCCTCTTAGACAGAAGTCTGGAGCTGCTGACAACCATCAAGCTATCATGATGGGGAGCCTGCATGAGAACAAAGCCGTCACAGAACCCAGGAGTGGGGAGGGGAGGAGAGGGAGGGAGAGAGAAAGACAGAGAGAGACAGACAGAGGCAGAGAAACAGAGAGAGAGGCAGAGAGGCAGAGAAAGAAAAAGAAAGGGAAAGGGAGAAACAGAGTCTGACTCCTCACAGCGCAGCTTGAACGAACCAAGCCTGAACTGCATCATGGACACATTGCTTGAGAAACCAGTAAATCCCACTCTTGTTTAATCTAGTTTGTACTTAAAGATGATTCTTTAAAGCAGAAGTTTAGAGACACAGATGTAGAGAACAAACATATGGACACCAAGGGGGGGAAAGCGGGGCAGGGGGGAGGTTGGGGTGGGATGAATTGGGAGATTGGGATTGCCATATACACATTACTAATAAGAAAAAAATCAATCAGATTGTACACTTTAAATATATGCAGTTTATTGTATGTCAATTATGTCTCAATAAAAGTCCTTTAAAAAAAAGAATTTGTAGGAAACCATCTTTAAAAAAAAAAAAAAAAAGCAGAAGAGGCCTGGGACCCAATCTCAGGGCTGGTGGATAAATATATAAAAATAAATAAAAACCTTTTCTTTGTCAGTGTATTTGGGACGGGATTTTTGCACCGAGATTTAGACTTGGATAATCTTTTCCAAATACCCGGCTTTAGAACATGCCTCCTCCTGGAGATATATTATCCACTCACTCCCTCATTTTCTCTCACCAAAAAGCCCCTTTCTACCAGGAGTGGGGATGGGGAGAGTTGAGGTCAGAAGGTCCCCCCTTCAGGTCTCTGTTCTTGCATCTGAGAAAGGTCGTGTCACTCAGCTAGCAGGTTTTGTAAAGCTTTATTTTCCTGAGGAAGGAGCTGGGAGCCCTCGCTGTCTTGACATTGTCACCACCAGCACAGTGAGTCCAGGCTTGTTCTCCAGCAGTGAAGCCACACGGCAGCAGAAGGCGTCCTGAGGCTCTCTGTCCAGTGCCCACGTCTCAGCTGCAGGCTGTGGCTAATGGAGCAGCCTCCCCTCCAGGGTCTCTTTTGTGCCTCTGTTCACCCCAACATCCAGCAAACGATTTGTAGCAGGTGCCGTGCTGAACGCTCAGGGTACAGACAAAAAGCACTGACCCTGCTCCCCAAACTCCCCAAACTCCCTGTTATAAAAGAATTCAGGCTTCTTTTATACTCAAAAGGGGAGGGGGTGTTGTTGGTTGTTGCAGACTTCTTGGTGCCAGAATCCTTTGTTCTTGCAACTGTCCACATACATCAGGTCACAATGCTCCTGCAAACTTCCAAAAAGACAAATGTTATTCTCTGTTCTGCAACTTTATGTGAATGGAAAAGTGTTACACCCTCAAAGGTCAGAGGCTCGAGAATGGGCTCTCCTGTATATTTCAGGCTATAAAGCAACATACTAAACTTGTAGCAAAAGCAATTGAATACAAAGGTTAATGTAAAACAAACAGATCTAACATGAAGTCCAATGTAGCTCTTCCCTGTAACATCCCCAAATGTCTAAGAGGGGTTCCAGTGGAAGGGATGCTAGCAGGAGGCTCAGAGAGGTGCCCATCTCCAGTTCCACGCTGCGGGTGCTTATGGAGGGCATCTTACTGGAGGGCTGAAAAGCCCATTCAGGGGTATGGGAGCCAAGGGGGATATAAAATAGAAATAGATCCTTCCGGAATTCAAGGAGAAGCAGGATCACTGGGCATCAATAAGGGCGAGGCCCACACACATGCAGGAGCCAGGATGGCAGAGGGTCTCCTGAGCCTTCTCTCCTGTCTGCCCCCACTAAGGCTTGTTGTTCAGAAAGGGGGCCTCTCGTCAGCCAATGGCCAGTCTTCCCCAACAAGAGAGCAGGACCCGGCCATGGCAAGAAGGGCTGATGCCCGGGGCTGCAGACATGGCTCCTCCAGGAAGATGCCAGTCTCTGTCCACCCTTGCCCATCTCTGACTCTGCCCTTCTCCGGTCAGGAGTCTCATCATGGTCAAGGCCCCCAGACATCCTTCCTTTCCTGTTATAACCTCAAAGCCCCTCACCAAATCTGCACGGAGGTTGCTTTCTGAGTGGCCACACCAGGACAGAAAGTGCAAACAGGATTAAAGGGAGGCATGGACAGCGCACTGAACAGCCAGGGGCAGCTCCAGAGCCCTCCCTCAGGAGTTCCCAGCTCCACCTGCCCGCAGAGGCTGAGTTCTTTCCATGCAGGTGCTCTAAGTCCAGATGCATCATAATTCCAGGCAGCGCTACTGGAATCTTCCGGTGGGTCCAGCAGGGCAGGGGGAGATTCTGCCCCAGAGGGGTGTCCAGACAATGGCTCTTCTGAATGTAACAGGATGGACTTAGGGGCTTCGGGCCTGAACTGGGAGTGGCTGAGAAGGAAAGAGCTGGGTTCTCCGAACTCAGAGGACGCCAGGCTGTTGGGCCACCACAGGGAGGGGTGGCTCAGGGAAAGACTGAGACCACCCTCCACCCCCATCCCCGCTCCAAATCCCCCCCCCCCCCCACACACACACCTCCAAGCATGGGCAGCTGGGAAGCAGGTGGGGTCGCCCATCCAAGTGCTCCACACACATCAGGAGAAGCCATGTCCCCTCGCAGCACCATGGACAGGGGCACCCCCCCCCCGCCCCCCACCCGAGGCCAGGGACCCTGGCATCCCAAACTCCCACGCACTCTGAAAGGACAGACGGCAGTTCGTTCTCCAGTTGGGTGTTGCTCTGGCCCCACCTGCTGCTGTGCCCTGGGCTGTTGGACGCAGCCTGCCCTGGTGCCCCTAGGGTACAGACGAGGAAGCATGCCTGAACCCGGGGGCCCCAGGGGGCACACAGGATGGATGAGATGGTTGCTGAGGCTTCCTGAGGACCCCGAGGCAGGGGCAGGGGGGCACTTACAGCCTGAGAATGAGGGGTTATAGAATGTGGAGTCTCACAAAGGCCTCCTTTCCCAGGGGAGCTGCCTGACAAGGAGTCTGCGGGTGGGTTGTTGGCATTCACACCTGCCCACAGCCAGGACTAGTTACAGCAGTGACCCCAACCAGGAAAGTGATGGCATCCTCAGCCTGGACAGTCAGGAGAGGAGCTGTCTCTTCTCCCTCACTCCTCCCCACCCACACTGAGCACCCAGTGCAGCAAAGGGGGTGGGGCACGAGAGAAACAGACCCTTTAACTCTCCTCACTCAGCTGCTCCCCTGGCAGAAGTCAGGGCTGGGGCAGCGGGAGGGAGACATAGAGGGAGAAAGACCTTGAATGAAATATTACGTTCATCTGTCCATCCCTTCACCCACCCCTCCCTCTACCCACCTATTCATCCACCTACCCATCCATCCACCTACCCATCCATCCATCCATCCATCCATCCATCCATCCATCCATCTGTTCATCCATCCATCTGTCCATGCATCCATCCATGCATGCATCCATCCATCCATATATCCACCCATCATCCATTCCTCACTTGGCCAGAGCAGAATTCAGGGCTAGTGCAGTGGGAGGGGGCGCTGAGGGAGAAAGGCCTTGAGTCTCATATGACATTAACATTTGAAAACAAACAGGACGGAGTTGTAGAGCACATAGTGAGACCACCTCAGCCCCTAATACAAGCATAACTTGCTTGGTGCCAGTCCTGCCCTGAGCACCCTCCCTGTGTTCCCTCCCCAAGTCTGCACCATAATCATGGAAGAAGGAGGGGCCACGTTTACCCCCATTTTAGAGAACACGAACGGAAGCACCCGAGGTCACACAGCTGAGGCTCAACATCGGGCACTCGACCAGTGCGGGTTGGCCTCTCTGTAGTAACCAGAAATATCCAAAGGGTGTTAGAGTCAGGGTGAGCTAGCACTTAGGTAACCTGCTGATGAGGGGGGGGAAGAGCAGGGATGAGGTGGGGTCTGACAGCACAGTCAGAGGTAATTAGTGGGAAAACAATCCATATTTATATCCCAGTGAATCCAGAGTCCTCAGGAATGGGTTTCACATACATGTAGAAATCCGGCTTGCCGGGGTAGTGTAATTATCAGCATTCAGCAAGTGATTTATACTAACGACTCGAGAGTGAGTATCTCCTATTAAATACACAACAATTAGTGAACCTAATAGTCCATTACGACTTAATTGGATGCTGAAAATTGCTTTGTTAAAAGCCAGCTGAGAGATTGGGGTAAATACTTGTAAACTCAGCCTCTGGATGACTTTCCTGCTCCTGGAGAGTTGGTTTCCACCGTTGGCTGGATTTCCAATCCCAGCCCAGGGTGTCACGTGTCATGGGCAGCTCAGACCCCATGGACAATCACACCCCAGGAGGTCAGCTTGACTTCAGAGCTCCGATTAGGGGACTCCTTACGCTCCAGTCTGGGTAGCAGCACTGAGGGAGGATGGTGAGAAGGTTCAAGTGGGGCCATCCTGCCACTCCCAGGGCTTTCCATAATTTCAACTGCATCACCCTCCCCAGCTCATGGAGGACGACGCTGCCACTCTGGATGCAGTCCCTGGTGCAGCTCAGCCTATATCTGTGCACTTAATGCTGGGTGCTCAGGAATATAGATGCCAGGCTAGAGATGATCCAAGGATACTACTTTCTATTCTTTATTTTCATCCATCCATCCATCCATCCATCCATCCATCCATCCATCATTTATTCATCCCTCCCTCCCTCTCTCACTCCAACCATTAATCTAGCTCTCCCTCCATCCCTTCCTCCATCCATCCATCCACCCATTCACCCATCCATCCATCCATCCATCCATCCATCCATCCATCGATCCCTCCTCCCTCACTCCATTCATCCACCCATCTCCCCATCCCTCACTCATTCATAAAATACTGAGTTCATACCTCATAAATGTACAAGTTTGCAGTAAAACACCTGTATTTGAAGTCTGGTTCGAACAAGCTGTATGACCTTATGCAAGTTACTTAAGTTTTTATCTAGCACAGTTTCTTCATCTGTAAGTGGAGAAAATAAAATTGCTGTAGATTCAAAAAGTCGACCCATACAAGGGGCTTAGAAAAGTGCCTTGTGGGTAATAAGTGCTCAATAAATGTTGTCATTTCATCATCCTCATTATTAAATATTCACCAAGAGCTACTGTAAGCCAGATGCTGTGGTTTTAAAGAGAGGTCCAGAAAGATTCTGGAGTTCAAAGAAGTTATTGGGGAAGTCTTCAAGGAGTTGGTAGCGTGCTTAGGAATTATATAATACTCAAGTTTGTTCAGATTTCAGAAGAAAAGGAGCTTAACTTTGGAACCTGGTAATTAAACATTTCCAGAGAAACCCATTTGCTACTTTGAAGTAAGGACAATACTGTGATCTTATGTTTTATTTCCGTTCAAGTCATTGCTAAAACTTGGTAATTTTTGAAGCAAATCATGACATTGTGTTAAACTAAAAGAATTCTCAATAAGAAGACTGGTTTAATATGCTGGTATTCTTAAATATCGTTTTAGTGAACAATGCTACTCCCCGTTTCTCTATCTTCATAGAGAGACAGACTCAAACTATCTTCAAGACGTCTTCTAAATCTAGTCAAAGTCAGTGTCATGCAAGGCTTTCCAGCACCAAAGTTTGCTAATTTATAGAAGATGCTGTGACTGTGTGTCCTTTGAGAAAAGGGCATAACTTAAGAGGAAAATGGATAATTTAAAAATAAAAATTAAGCCATGTCATAGTTGAATTGACTTGGCAAGCATCATTGAAGCCTTCAAGTTTGCTGTCTGCCTAGCCCCGCTCCGTCCGCCCCCCACTGGGTGGACATCATGGTCAGGCTGAACTTGCACCTCGCAACCTCAGGCTCACAGCACCATTTTGCCACACCCTAAGTGGGAGGGAAGCCTGAACTTTAAGGAAAAAGTCTACACAAGGCAGAGGAGACACCATTGGCCTCTCCTCCTTTCACACAACCTCCTCCTTTCTGAAAGAGGATGGAATGATGGGGAAAGGGGAACTTGGCAGTCCTGGCTCCGCTGTGTGACCTGTGACCTCAGGCAGGTCGCATGACCCGTCTGAGCAGCCCGTCTCCTCAACATCATCCTTTCTGACCATCTGCTCTGTCTCTGTCTCTATTTCCATCCTTATCTCTACATCTACCTTATCTCTATCTCTGTGAGCAGAGCTGTTGTAAGAATGAATAAAAAGGGATGAGATGGAGCTATATGTCATGAGGTGGATAGACCTAGAGTCTGTCATACAGAGTGAAGTAAGTCAGAAAGAGAAAGACAAATATTGTATGCTAACCCACATATACAGAATCTAAAAATGGTACTGATGAACTCAGTGACAAGAACAAGGATGCAGATGCAGAGAATGGACTGGAGAACTCGAGGTTTGGTGGGGGCGGGGGGTGAAGGGGAAGCTGAGACGAAGCGAGAGAGTAGCACAGACATATATATAGTACCAACTGTAAAATAGATAGCCAGTGGGAAGTTGTTGTATAACAAAGGGAGTCCAACTCGAGGATGGAAGATGCCTTAGAGGACTGGGACGGGGAGGGTGGGGGGGACTCCAGGGAGGGTGGGGGGGGAGTTGAGGGAGGGAGGGAATATGGGGATATGTGTATAAAAACAGATGATTGAACTTGGTGTACCCCCCAAAAAATAATAAATAAAAAAATAAATAAATAAAAGTATTTTAATGGCCCTTGTAAAAAAAGAAAAAAAAAAAGAATGAATAAGAAATGGCATGTACGCACGGATGGCCAAGAAGCACATGAAAAACTGCTCAACATCACTAATTATTAGAGAAATGCAAATCAAAACTACAATGAGGTATCACCTCATGCCAGTTAGAATGGGCATCATCAGAAAATCTACACACAGTAAATGCTGGAGAGGGTGTTGAGAAAAAGGAACGCTTTTGCATTGCTGGTGGGAATGTAAATTGATACAGCCACTATGGAAAACAGTATGGAGGTTCCTTGAAAAACTAAAATAGAACTACCATATGACCCAGCAATCCCACTACTGGGCATATACCCAGAGAACACTATAATTCAAAAAGACACATGCACCCAAATGTTCGTTGCAGCACTATTTACAATAGCCAGGACATGGAAGCAACCTAAATGTCCATCAACAGATGAATGGATAAAGAAGATGTGGTAAATACATACAATGGAATATTACTCAGCTGTAAAAAGCAATGAAACTGGGACATTTGTAGAGACATGGATGGACCTAGAGACTGTCATACAGAGTGAAGTGAGTCAGAAAGAGAAAAACAAATATTGTATATTAACACATACATGTGGACTGTAGAAAAATGGTACAAATCAATCAGTTTGCAAGGCAGAAATAGAGACACAGATGTAGAGAACAAACATATGGACACCAAAGGGGAAAGCGGGGAGGGTTGGGGGGAACGAATTGGGAGACTGGGATACCAAACTGTACACTCTAAATATATGCAGTTTATTGTAAAAAATAAACAAATAAAAAGTTAAAAAAAAAAGAAGTGGCATGTATGGATGGTAAAGCTCTCTGCAAGCACGAGATTGGCATAAGCCAGTGGTTCCCAAACTGAAAGTACATCGGGATCACCTGGAGGTCTTTCCGACGATGGCCGTTCTGGTAGGCGTGCGGTGAAATCTCACTGTGGTTTCGATTTACATTTCTCTGGTGATTAGTGGTGTCGAGCATCTTTTCATGGGCATGTTGGCCATCTGTAGGTCTTCTTTGGGAAAATGTCTATTCAGGTCTTCTGCCTATTTTTTAATCAGGTTTTTAAAAAAATTGACTTGTATGAGCTGTTTGTCTAGTTTCAATATTAACCCCTTATTGGTCATATCACTTGCAAACATTTTCTCCCCACTCCGTAGGCTGCCTTTTCATTTGTCAATGGTTTCCTTTGCAGTGCAAAAGCATTTCAGTTTACTTAGGTCTCATTTGTTTATTTTTTGCCTTTATTTCTTTCACCTTAGGAGGTGGAGCCAAAAAAAGATTGTTGTGATTTATGTTAAACAGTGTTCTGTGTATGTTCTCTTCTAGGAGTTATATGGTTTCAAATCTTACATTAGGTCTTTAATCTATTTTGAGTTTACTTTTTAAATCAAAAAGCCCACAAATAACAAATGTTGGTGAGGATGTGGAGAAAAGGGAACTCTAGTGTACACTCTTGGTGGGCATGTAAATTGGTACAGCCACTATGGAAAAGAATATGGAGATCATCAAAAAACTAAAAATAGAACTACCACATGATCCAGGAATCCCACTCCTGGGTATTTATGCAAAGAAAATGAAAACACTAATTTGAAGAGACACATGCACTAATTTGAAGAGACCATGTTCACAGCAGCACTGTTTACAATAGCCAGGACATGGAAGCAGCCTAAGTGTCCATCAACAGATGAATGGATAAAGGAGATGTGGTCCATATATACAATGGATTACTACTTAACCATAGAAAAGAATGAAATAATGCCATTTGCAGCAACATGGATGGACCTAGAGATGATCACAGTAAGTCAGTCAGACTGAGAAAGAAATATACCGCATGATCTCACTTACATGTGGAATCTGAAAAATAAAACAAATGCGTGTACATAACAAAACAGACTCACAGATACAGAGAACAAACCAGTAGTTACCAGTGGGGGCAGTGAAGCAGGGGAGGGAAGGATAGGAACACGGGCTTAAGAGATACAAATGGCATATAAAATAGATAAGCAACAGGGGTATTTTGTACAACACAGGGAAATATAGTCCTTACTTTGTAAAAATGTAAATGGAGTATAATCTATAAAAATATTGGATCACTTTGTTGTACACCTGAAACTAATATAATATTATAAACCAACTGTACTTAAATATAAAAAAAAGAATCACCCGGAGGGCTTCTTAAAACACAGATTTCTCCCCCTCCCTCACCTAGCGTTTCTGAATCAGCAAGAATTCCATTTCTAAGTTCCCAAGGCAATACTGATGCTGCTGGCATGGGGACCTTCCTTTGGGAATCACTGGCGAAAATATTTGTTGTCAATCTCTGAGTTGTCTGTTATAGGGTATAAGTAAACACTTCCTGTTAGTCTCCACCACAAAGTAGTAGATATTTTGTAAAGATTCAGAGATTTTTTTAAAAATTTATTTATTTATTTATTGGCTGTGTTGGGTCTTCATTGCTGCACATGGGCTTTCTCTAATTGGGGGGTGGGGCTGCTCTTTATGGTGGTGCATGGGCTTCCTATTGTGGTGGCTTCTCTTGTTGCAGAGCACGGGCTCTAGGTGTGCGGGCTTCAGCAGTTGTGGCACACGGGCTCAAAAATTGTGGCTTGTGGGCCCTACAGCACAGGCTCAGCTGTTGTGGCGCAGGGGCTTAGTCGCTCCACGGCATGTGGGAACTTCCCCGACCAGGGCTCAAATCTGTGTCCCCTGCATTGGCAGGCGGATTCTTAACCACTGTGCCACCAGGGAAGCACGATTTAGAGATTTTTTTTAAGTGTGTCTGTGAATCATCATTATGCTATAAAAAAAGAAGCCTTGTTATATTTATTTGACAGATGAACTTGAAAAGTTGACTCAGAGTACTGTTAAGTGCTCAGAGACAGAGTAAAAAGTTCTAGGACTGCAGCCTAAAGCGTGGCCCTTCCCCAAACTTGCCCAGATCAGAGGCCCCCCCATTGTCCCATTGCTGCTGGGACCCCAGCAAAGAATCCTTGTCTCTGGCCAGCTGCAAGCCTTAGCAAGTGCCCCTTTGCCAAAGCCCCCTCTCCGCACCCAAATTGTTATCACTGACACGCTGTCCTCTCTCCTCCGTCCCCCACTTCCCCCCTCCTGGGTAAACTTAGAGTAAAGCTCACATCTGCCCCCATTGGCTTTGTATGCCGCCTTCTTCAGGAAGGCTGTGAGCCGCAGGCTGGGCGTCCAAGAGGGGGCATTCTACGGAAAGATGCATAAACGTAACTCATCTCTCAAAAAACAAACACAAAATGATAACCCTGACTCCACTCTCTTTAATGCACAACCACATTCAGAAATTCGGACCCGATGATCATAGATAGCTTCACTGTACCGCATGCTTTGCCCTAGGGAAAGATTTCACTCTGGCTCTGAACCCGTAAGAACTATTGGAACTATTGCGCATTATAGTTGTTGACTTGGGTTTCGCCTGCTGCAGTAGATGGATGGGGAGCTGAAATCGTCTGGGAAACAGCGAGAGAGAGACAGAGAAAGAGAGAGAGAGAGATGTGCAGGGTGGGGAGCAAGAGAGGACATCAGGACCACTCTCCATTCTAACCTTCCCTAGTGCCTTCCTGGTCTGCATTTCCCACAATCCCTTGCAGTGAGCGGTCCAGCTGTGATGTGGTTGCTACCCATGGATACACTTCCATCCAACTGAAAGTGCATGTAAGGCAAAGGCTCCACCACCACTGCTTGAGGTTCCTGCAGGTGAGAGCACAGGTGTGTAGATTTCCTATGGCAGCTTCCCAGTCCAGGTGGTTTCTGGAAGTTTTTGATGGTGGCAGTGGTGGCCTGGCTCTAGAGCCTAAGAATGTAGCAGCAGTTTCCCAGCTAGGCAGGTGGCTTCCGGTGAGCAAGGAGCTCTGTGGTTGGTCCAGTTATGTTTTCAGAGTCATTCCCGAGCCCGCAGCTCAGCATCCGTTTCTTCAGCCTCTCCTATGAGTCCTCTGCCCTGTAACATCGCATGATGAATTCTTTTCTACTTAAACTAGCTGGAGGGCATCCTGTTCTGTGCAAGAGCCCTGATGCACACAACACAGGTGTGCATTGTCTGGGGAGAAGGACCATCATTTTCCTCAGCTTCTCAATGGGGCTATGACCCAAGGTAGGCTGGGAACATCTCCCATCTGCGGTCTCCAGGACGTTCTGCTGCATCACAGCAGGTGTCCCAGAACATTGTCAGGGAATCAAATCACTCTGAACTTGTGGTTTGAGAGAGTGTTCTAAAAAGCTCTGCTAATTTTTGTGCTGACCTCTGGAGCTTCAGATCCCGGGTCTAATTAATACACTGCTCACTCACAGCCGTTTTCACTTTCAATTCAATTCAACAAATTCAATGACTTGTTTAATAAACATTCACTGGGTGAGACTTCACCAGATCCTCTGCTAGGAGCTGGGGAAGTAGATACATTTGCCATAATTCTTGAGGGACCTCCACCACTGTATAAGGAGGAGAGACCCCAAAAGACAAGCCGGTGCGATATGCGGCCATTATGGCCACCAGACACATGCACCAGAGGACGAGAGAGTACAGAGGACGAGGCAGCAGACATCCCACGTCTGTGAGCACTGATCGTGGAAGATTGCAAAACCAGCCACAAATTCTTCCCCTCCCATCAGGGGGCGGAGTCAGTGTCTTTATCCCTCGGGTTGGTCATGTGACTCCCTTGGGCCAATGAGACAATGGCAGGCAATGGCGAAGATGACGCAGGCAAGGGCCTGAGAAGCACTTACGCATTGGGCTTGCCCTTGGAAACGCTGCAGGTGCCACCTTGTAGCTGGTGGACACACCTGGGATGATGGGAGAGAGACAAAAGGCCCAGTACCCCATTAGCTCCAGCTGACCATCAGCCAGCAGCAGCCAACTGCCAAACACGGGCGCGAGCCACCTGACCACCTCTGACCACAGACAGTGACAAGCCCAGCTGAGGCCAGCAGAAGAACCACCCAGCTGGCCTGGCCCGAGTCATCAGGGCACTTGGTCATGAACTAATAAATGGCTGTCATTTTAGGTCCCAAGGTTGAGGGTCACAACACCTACTCAACGCCTGGATTTCTATGAGGCCTTCAATTAGAGTTACAAAAGAAACAAGGAATATTCCCTGCTCTCAGGTCACTAAGACAGCACACCTGAAACTCGCCTTAGGAGTAGGGACAGGACACCTACACGGCGTTGTCTTCTAGAACCTTCTTCCTAACAATTGCTGATGCCCCGAGTGCTTGCAGCTTTGGTCCTCTGGTGTAGAATGTCACGCCCCAAGGCAGGTTGAGAGGCAGGCTTGTCTGAGACGTGTCCACCAGGTCAAGCGCCAGCAGACCGGCAATGAGGCAGGGGTGCTAGTGGCAAGGACCCCCCACTGTCTGTCGTGCCCGAGTAGCCCAGAGGCTGGTGGATGTGACTCTTCATCAGGCAGACCGGGTTTGAATTCTAGCTACGCCACTCAGTGGGGACATGACCCTGGTTAAAGTCACATCACCTTGTAGAGTTTCCTCGCTGGCCACCCGGGCGGACAGCTCCCGGGTTATTGGAGGTGGGAGCAGAGGGCTTGGTAGCCACGTGCCGGCATCCTCTGCTCTCGGGCTGACTCTGTCCGAGACAGATAGATGCACAATGAACAGAGGAGTGGACTTAGTGAAGGCCGTGGTCATCCATGCCTCGAACAACGTGGGTGACATCATGGATGGCCCTGGGGGACACTGTGCTAAGTGAACAAAGCCGGACGCAGAAGGACATATACTGCATGATTTCACTTACGTGCGGAACCTCAAAAAGCCGAACTCACAGAACCAGAGAGAGGAACGGTGCTGGGGAAGGAGGACCCGGGGAGGTGCTGCTCATACAGCAGGAAGATTCAGGTACGCGGGGTCTAAGGGACAGCGTGGTGACTAGGGTCACCAGTTCTGTGCTGCATACTTAGAGCGTGGTAACCGGGACGGATGCTACCAACCTGCTGGTGGTAACTGGGTCACAGGGGCTACATGTAGTAAATGGTCACGTTGTTCACCCTAAAAAATCCAGCCTGGATGACAGGAAGGTTCTGTTGGGCTGGACTGTTTGGCACCTGGAGGCCTGTCTGCCGCCTAGCAAGCTCAGTTCCAGTCTCGCCCCCGCCTTGGTTCCTGGGAACCCCCCCCCCCCGTAGGCCCCCGCCTCCTCCGTTGTGTCCACAGTGCCTTCTGGGGAGAACGTCCCGACGCCAGGCACCCTTGGTCTCCTTGCCTGTGTCACACCCCCAGCCCAGCCCCCACCAACTCCAGCCAGGACCCTGCGGCAGGACTGGGGCGGAGGCGGCTGAATGAGGCCAGAAAAGGCCTGAGACCGTGGGACCAGCAGCTGGGTTCTCCGACAGGGTGATGGGTGCAGGGTGGGCGCACCCCATGGAAGCAGCTGGGACTCGTCCGGGTGAAGGACAAACTCTGGAGGGGAGGCGGGGGTCTCTGCAGGGCCACCCCTAGGAGGCCAGCGGGGCGGTGCTGAGGAAGGATGAGGGAACCGCAAACCAGGAGGCCTGGGTGCTGCCCCCAGAGGCCCACACGTGCTGGGCCACGGCCGCCTCTGCTCAGTCAGCCCCCATGGGGTCCAGACTGCCCCCTCCTCCAGGAGCCTGAGAGCAGAGCACCAGACAGAGACTCCAACACACGTGTCTTAGAAACCTCTGTTTTCTCTTCAATCTGTGCGCAAGTGAGCATTTCTTTTCATCACGTGGGTGTTTGCTTTATTGTAAAATTTTTGCAATTGCTTACCTATTAAATCACCTAGCTCCTCCTCAAAAGAAGAGCGGGAAGAAAATGGACCCCATCCTCCCGTGAGTCCAGCCCCCCCCCCCCCCACTGGCCCCTGCCGGTCTCCCCAGATCAAGGGCACTCCCATCCGAGGGCAGCAAGGACAGCATGTCTGAGTGGCTCGTTTGTCTGGCTCGCGGCAGCTGACGCCGAATTTATGCTGATGGGATGGTTTGCAAACCCAAAATCAGGCAGAGATTTTTGTGTTGGTGCCAGTGCCAGAGGGGGATTGGGCCGGGCCATAGGGAATCGCGGGGATTTTTGGGGGGAGAGTTTAGGGGGACAACTGGATGGCCTGGAATATTGGGGTCACCGTACTTCTCCTCACTTCTCTTCTTGTCTCAGAACCAGACCAGCCTCCGGTAACAAACTGCTCAGACCAACATCGTTGGGAAAAGTGAGGACATCGGTAAATCCTTGAAGTCACGTTTCTGGAGGCCTGCAATTCCTCTGACCGGCCCTGAAGCTCCCTCCTTTTTGTTTCTTTCTTTTGTTTTTTTGCTCTAAGTATCTTACAGTTTCATTTGACTGCAGTCTTAGAGATGAGTTTTTGGGTTTGACACCAGAAGCAAAGACAACAAAAGCAAAAATAAAGAAGACTACATGAAACGATAAAGCTTCTGCACAGCCAAGGAAAGCATCAGTGAAATGAAAAGGCAACTGACCAAATGAGAGAAAATGTTTGCAAACAGTATATCTGATAAGGGGTTAATATCCAAAATATATAAACACAACTCAATAGCAAAATACAGACCATCTAATTAAAACGTAGGCAGAGGATTTGAATATTTTTCCAAAGACAAAGGCCACTCGGAGGCCTGTGTGCGGTGCTCTCATGAGTGCCCGCTGGTGCCCAGCCAGAGCTTCCTTTGGGAAGGAGCTGATTGGGCCCAGAATGAGGGGGTGCCCATTTCCCTAAGAAGCAGATTCGCAAATGAGGCAGATTTTGTCAAGAGAATTCACTGCAGCCCACCAGCTCGTTGCCCTCCCGTGCACCTTCCACAGCTTTCTGCAAGATGGAAACTCCTCCCTCCCCAGCACAGGGCAGGAGGGCTGTGGGGTGGGGGCAGGGATGCAGGGTTCTAAATTCTGAGATTCCGCCTCCTCCCTGTGGGACCAAGACCAGGACACACACCAGTTCCCAACAGCAAGACAAGGCAAGGAGGCCGGGCACCCAGAGTCCTCGTGAAGAGCATCCCATGTGGGGACTGTCACCCTCCACCCCACCCCCACTGGCACCCTGCCCTCTCCCCGGCCTGTCCATCGTACAGGACCCTGACTTGTCCCTGCAGGCTCTTGGTGGCCTCCCATGGATGTTCAGCCCCGCGAGGTCCCCAGCCCACCAGCACCAGCAGCACCCTCAGGCTTGCGGAAATGCAGATTCTCGGCCCGTCCCGGCCTTGACTCCTGGGCAGGGGCTGGGCCGGGAGTTAGCAGCACCCAGGTGTCTGCCCAAGGCAGGGCCTGGCCGGCGCCTGGTCCCTGTGGGTGGGAGCTGACCGGCAGGGGTCGCTCTGACACCAGTTTGCAGGTCCAGCTGTCCAGCTGCATGTGGCAAAGCCGGTGAAGGTCGGTGGGCAGGGCCGTCCTCTACCAGCCTGTGCTCGGGAGGCCGGCCCTGACCCAGGAGGTGGAGGGCACATGTGCGTGCGTGTGTCCGTGTATCTGTGTGTTCAAGGAGGGAGTGGCTCCGCAAGCACATCCCTGAGAAACATCCCAAGGTCAGAGCTTGGGGTGGAAGTTTGGGGGGCAGCTCTTTGGTCTCAGCCACTCCAGCGAGGGCCGGTCACCCTGGGGAGGCCTTGTGGCGACTCGGTTTCCCCAGCACACAGGGGCCGGTGGCCACCCCATCACAGCAAGGATGAGGAGTGGCCGGGGAGGGTGTGGGAAAGCCTGCAGCTTTGGTGAACACCAGTCCCGTCATCCTTGGTGGGGTGTGGTCATCTTGCATTTGGCAAACACTTTGAGGCCTGTCAAGCGGCCAGCACGTGCTCGGCCAGAGCGGGAGAGATGCCGGGGCCCTGTGGGGAGTGCGGGAGGCAGGGGCAGAGCTGGAAGAAGCCCGCTCCTGCCTCTGAGGCCCGGATCCCACCCAACGCTGCCTGGCGTGGTGACAGAGCCCCATCTGCAGTCTCTGGTCCTCCCTGCCCCCATTCCCCGTGCTTGCCCAGAGTTCTACACCCAACCTTTCATCAAAGTCTGGGTGCTGGAACCACTTCCAGTCCCGTTCTGTCTCCTATGAGGACCCTGGCCAGGTTCCCACTTCAGAACAACCTTCCCAGCAGCGGCACTTTGGAGGATGGATTGGGGCCGAGGCCAGGGGCTACCACGAGCCAGCGGGGGTGCCCGTCCTGCCTGGTGGGGCCGGCGAGCATCTCGAGAGTACAGGAAGCTCACCAAGCAGCAATTTCAGCCAACGCCACTCCCAGAATTTTCCCTTAGCTTGGAATCTTTCCCTAAAACACAGAGAGGAGCTGCTTGTTTCACTGAATGCTTGCCCTGATGCATTCTCTGGCAGGAAATTCCATGACAGCCAGGGACCCCCGGGGAGGGAGCGCAACCCCACATTAAGAAGTCTTTCTGCTGTACCTGGCCCTGCTGGGGGCAGGCCCCACCACCGCCCCCAGGGAAGATGCCCTGGCCTTGGCCGGCTAGTTGATGAGGGTGGTGGCCAGGGGCCCGGGCACCGTGGGTGGGAGGGCTCACCCCTGCCCAGGAAGGCGACACGGGAACTGTTTCAGGCCGTTCAAATGCTAAGGCCTGGACCACACCGATGCCTGTGTTGACGACCTCCTTAATCAAAAGAAATTGTTCTTGGCCTCCTTAATCAATAGAAATTGATCAGAAGCGAGAAGAGAAACTCAGGCCAGGCTTTAGTGGGGCTCCCGCCGGCAGCAAAAAGTAACAGGTTCCCTTGCTCGCTCGCTGCGTGGGGGGAGGGGTGCCGGTGGTGAGCTGGCTCCTTATATGGGGTGAGGGGAGAGGTGGGTCTAGGTGTGGTGCCAGGGGGGTGGCTTGGGTGGTCTGCCCACCCCTTTGGTGCTGTGTGCAGGGGGCAGGCAAAGGACCCTGCTTTTGCTCCCGGCTCTTCAGAAGCGGCACTTGGGTTTTTTGGTCTTTCTGTATCTTCTTGTCCATTATTTGCCCCAACTGCACCTGCACGCAGTTATTTTTAGTCCCTTATAGTTTCTGCATCTTTTGTTGCTCGAGGAGAGGTTTGTCCAGGTGCAAGCACTGCAGCGGAGGGTCCCAGGTCCCAGCCTGTCTCACCGGGAGTGCAGATCCCGCCTGCCAGTGTGCCGAGGTGTCAGGTAGGTTCCACATGGAGCTGGAGGCTGAGGAGGTGAGGAATCCTCAGTGGGGAAGGCGGGACAGTGAAACCAGCATCCTGCGTTTGAACTGTGGCTTCATGCGCTGGCAGCCGGGTGCCCGGCATCCCAGAACCCCTGGGGCTTGGTTCTCTCACCCGCTGGTTGGGGACAACGTCAGCCCCCAGGGACTCACGATCCAGCCTGTGAGTTGCCCAGCAGGGCATGGAGTCTGGGGGACCACAATGTGTGCTGTCCTTCTGTCTTCCCTGCAGGGCAGCAGCCGTCCACGGTCCCATGAGTGACCACAGACACACGGACTGGCCTCTGCCAAGACTCTGGTGCGGGCTGTGCGTGATGACGGTCGAAAAACTTGACAGAGTGTGTCTGTCGTCTGATGACCAGGGGGCCAGAGCTGGTAAGGAGATGTGCCTTCCCGCTTTGCGTTGGAGCCGAGGCCACCGATGACACTCCCAGGGCAGCTGGGTGGGGGAGGGGGGCATGGGGATGGCAGAGACAGAACACGGAGGGACGTGCCATCACCGAGGCTGTAAAACACCAACGTTGCGTCACCATCTCAGAGCAAACAGTGCTCTGCTTTCCATGGGCATTCGGCTGGGTCTGGCCTCGTGACAGTGGCCCCCTTGGTCCCCTTCTGCATGGATTCCCAGCTGGTAAGGACCCGAGCCCCGTTCAGCTTGGGAAGGTCAAGGGCACAGGAATCAACAGAGCAGATGTAGCTCCTTAAATGAGTGATGGCCAGTGAGTGAGTGAGTGAGACCACATGACCTGCTGAGCATCTTTTGTCTGGAAGACAGCGCTGGAGGGAGGCGAGGCTGGGCAGGTGTCCACTGTGCAAGTCCCACAGTGGCCCTTCGTGGGGACACTGCCCTGCCACCTGCAGGAAAAAGGTTGTGAGCGATGCACAGAGCCGTGGGGGCAGGGGTGGCTTGTGAGGGAAGGCTGCTGCAAGGATGTCTGTCTCCATGCGCCCCTTCCTCCTTGGGCCGCTCTCACGTTACCAGTCTTGGCTTTTTTGGAGGGAAAAGGTGGGAAGGCTGGTACAGGGTGGGGGTAGGGCTCAGAGGACAGACCGGCTATCTGCATCCAGCTGGGTTGACCGGGCCTGCCAGATGTGGGGCAGCTGCCTGACTGGCCTCCTGCTGAGCCTCAGCTCAGGACATCAGAACCAAGCTTCCCTGCTGGCTCCCCAGGGCTGACTGCCAGGCGAGCCCTTCTGGGGTCCGCTGGCCAGAGCCGGGCCCTGAGATGGCCCCTTCCCAGCCCCCCTGTGGCTGGGCTGGGACAGCACCCCTCCTAAGGGTTCCGGGCCTCCCAGAATCGGAGGGCTTGAGCCAGTAGAATCCTGAGGAGCAAAGGAGGAAGCAGAGGGTCAGGAGCGGTGGGCGGGCAGCCTGTCGGGTGGACAGAGAGAGACACTGGCTCAGGGCCCACACCCAGCAGCCTGGAGGCCCTGGGACTTAGCTGCTGGACCTGCATCCTCACCACTGACCCAGGGACCATGTGATGGTCCCACAGAGCTGTTGAGAAAGAGCCACGTGTGAGATGTGTGCCACAGTGGCGCTCGGCCAGCGGTGACTCACAGTTGTCACAGGAGGCTCCCAGGGACTTGGTGGCAGCGCTGGCTTTTCTCCCTTTGGGCTCAGGCAGCTGGTCCAGAAGAGCCCAGAATCTGGGGTGACCAGGGCTCAACTGAAGTGCCTGTCCACTCAGGCCTGAGCCACAGCAGGAGATGACACTTCCTGAGGGCCTGCTCGTGCCAGGAAATGTGCCAGTGCTTTCCAGACACCCCGTGAGGATCCAGGGTTCCCAACATCACTCAGGCACTAAGCACGTGAGGACCGATGTCCAAGCCCCTTCTCCTGGGCCAGCAGCCGTCGGCAGCTCAGAGCCAGAGGGTGCTGGGCTCTTCTGAGCAGCCTCTCAAAGTCGAGGGACCACGGGGACTCTGAGCATCCAACTCCCTGCTCGGGGAAAGCCTCACAGCCACCTGGAAACGCTGAGGAGTTTGCAGACGGCTTCTGTGGGGCCTCTGAGGGGACCAGCAGGCTGCAGGCCTCTGATCTTTGTCCTAAAAGACAAATGTTTTCATAACGGATAGGGGTGCGCACACCCTCCCCCTCCACTGTCCGCTCCCACCGAGCCGCTGAGCCAGCTTCAGGCAAAGCCCAGGTTAGGACCATCTCAGCCCCGCAGTCCTTGAACCAGCAGCACCTGTGTGTCTTGAGCAGGGGCCCCTTATGCCCCCAACAGCTTAGGAAGCACTTTCATGGCCATTAGCTCATGTAGTCCTCCAGGCAGAAAGAGGTGTTGGGGATGAACAGGTGTGGAAATCTGGGGCAGAGAGATGGTCTCTTTGCAAGCTCAACCAGCTGGTCTGTGGCCGAGGGGAGCCCATGAGGATCAGGGTCCAAGTCTGCCCTCGAATCTGGTTTCCATCTCTCCATGCTCCAGGTTGAGCTTGGATTCCCCTAAAGGAATCCTTCATGAAGCACAACGCTAGCTCTCTGAGCTCGTGTCCCTGTGAAACAGCAGAGCAGGAGTTTATTTCACTTCGTTCAAATAACCATCCTCCATGGGTCAAGAGGTCAGGACGTGGCTCTATGGCCCCCCGCATGAGTGGCCTCACTTTCTGATCTGTGACCCTCTTCCCCAAACCAATGTAGAGACACCTGTGATGGAGGGCTAGATTGGATGAATAGAAGGATTAGCTAGGTAGATGATAGATAGATAGATAGATAGATAGATGATAAGTAGGCAATGAAGAGGTAGATTGCAAAGATGGCTAGATGGATGGATGGATGTTGGAATAGATAGATGATAGATGGATAGATAGATAGATGATAGATAGATGATAAATAGATGATAGGTAGGCAATGAAGAGATAGATTGCAAAGATGGCTAGATGGATGGATGGATGTTGGAATAGATAGATGATAGATGGATAGATAGATAGATAGATGATAAATAGATGATAGGTAGGCAATGAAGAGATAGATTGCAAAGATGGCTAGATGGATGGATGGATGTTGGAATAGATAGATGATAGATGGATAGATAGATAGATGATAGATAGATGATAGATAGATAGGTAGATAGAAAGCTGATAGATAGATGATAGATAATGAAGAGATAGATTGGATGGATGGATAGATGGATAGATGGATATTGGAATAGATAGATAAGAGATAGATAGATAGGTAGATGATAGAAAGATAATGGAGAGAGTTTGGATGGATGGATGGAAATTGGAATAGATAGATGATAGATAGATAGATGATAGAAAATGAAGAGATAGATTGGATGGACGGAAAGATGGATGGATGGATGTTGGAATAGATAGATGATAGATGCATAGACAGATTGATAGATAGATAATAGACAGACAGGCAGGCAGACCTGCAGGCATGTGCTGTAAAGACCACCCACCCTCTCAGTGCAGGCTCCCCCTCCCACCCTGGCCCCAGAGCCCCTCCTCCCAACTTTTCTGCAGACTCCGGATGTTCTCATTGTGTCCCCCTGCCGTGCGGCTTCTCAGTGTGGATGTGATGATGAGGCCATGGTGAGCTCTAATATGGGGTAATTACACTCACTAATGACGCCTTCATCAAGCCCAGGCTGAGAGCTCATGACAAGCAGAGCTAAGCAAGAGCCCCCTACCACGAAGTCTCTGCGGCTGCAGCCCGGCCCAGAGTCCAGGCTGACCAGGACCAGGGACAGAGAGGGTCACCTCCAGACTGCACTGAGTCCTCAGATCCTGGCTCTATGGCTGACCTGCTGTGTGACCAGGGGCCAGCCGCTCAACCTCTCTGAACCTCAGTCTGCCCAGCACCTGCTGTGCTCCTTCAGTGTGTTGTCAGGAACCAAATCCTCCGCACGTTGCACAGTGTTTGGTAAATGAAGAGACACTGGTTATTATTACTTGGCTGCCACACTCAGTGATGGTCCCAAGACCAGCTAAGAGCACAGTAACGATGGGGATACCGATGGTGGTGGTGACAGTGCCAACGTAACCACAATCATGTTGTCTCCCGAGTTCAGACCCCACCCCGTCAGGGAGGTTCTCAGCCCAGTGCCTGCCACTTATGACTTCACTCTCTCCCTGTGCGGAGGTAGCTCCATTATTCCGTAAAGCCAGCAGGAAAAGCAGGCCTCCAGGAGGTGAATCTGTGGATGACGCTGGTCTCCAGACCCCGGCTCTAGAAGACACAGTCCCTGGACGGCCTGGGGACAGTCTGGCCCTCCTGAGCCGGTCCCTCATTCTGATCCCCAAAGATCAGTGGGTTCTAGGAGAGAATCCGGGTTTGCCCATTCCAAGCCTTAGGACCTGCCTTTGAGAGGCAAGCAGAGATGACTGGCCCAACTGGGTCTGGAGTCTCCCCCCAGAGGGTGGGCCCCACTCAGTCAGGCCACCTGTCACAATCCGGGGAGACTTAGCCTCGAGGGTCCATCGTGACGGATGCCTCCTCTGTTCCAAGGGGGAGGAAGCTGAGGTGCTGAGCGAGGTCACCATGATTAATTGGTGAGCCCAGCTCGTCCCAGAACTGGAGGGGAAATGGGTCACCCTCAGAGGACCTGGGTGAGAGCGTGCGTGTGTCACCTCTGAGTCTGCACGTGGCAGCAGCCAAGGGATGGAGTCGGGAAGCAGGTGACTTTGAGAAGGAGTGGACCTAAGACCTGAGGAGGGCGGCGGATGGCAGGCGTGACGACAGCTGGCATCAGAGACAGAGTCAGAATATTCTCTTTTGTTTACTCTGTCCACAGGCACCCAGGCCTTGGGTAAGACTTGGGTTAGTCTAAATATGTTTGTAGATCCAAACACATAGAGTCACATATGTGTGTAGATTCAAAAGAAGTTTGAGAAAAATGCTTACATGAGATCCTTGAGCCGCTGCCAAGGTGACCTGGAAGAATAGAGAGAGGTTTGGGTTTGTTCCTTAAAAGCATGTAAATCCAACTAAGCCAGGCCAAAGCAAAAAAAAAAAAAAAAAAAAAAAAAGGGATTTTTTTTTTTTTTTTTTGTCTTGCGTAACTGAAAGGTCAGTCTTGGGTATTAGTTTAGTTACATTTGCTGTGCAACAAGACATCCCAGAAGTAACCAGCATTGTGTTACTGCTCATGAGGCTATAAGTTCACTGGACAGTGTGCCCTGAGTCGAGGCCGTGAGACTGGGGGCCAGTGGTGCAGAATGTCCTGAGTCACATGGTGGCCAGTTGGCTCTGGCTATCAGTTGGTGCTGGAGGCCAGCAAGATGATGGGGGAGAGTGAACTCTGTGTCTCTCACCCCCCAGCAGGCTAGCCCAACAGCAGTAGAGAGCAGTCCTACACACGTACACTTTCCCAGGCTCTGCTTGGGTCACATGTGCTACTGTTGCATTGACCAGGGAAAGTCACGTGGCCCAGCCCAGATTCAAGTGGGTGAAGCAAGAGGCTCAACTCCTTGATTGGGAGGATTCTAAAGTCACAATGCAAAGAGGTGTCTTACAGAGATGGGAAGGATATGTGGCCATTTCTGCAATCTACCATGTTGGGTTTCAGGCTAGCCTGGATCCAGGGACTCAAGCGGCATCTCTGCTTCTTCCTTGTCAGATCCACTCTCAGGTTGGCTCTCCCAGCCTTTCTGGGACTCTAGCTTCCCAGTTCAGGTCCATTAGGATGAAAGGTTGTCTCCCAAGTTTCTATGTCCTGGAATTGCCTCTCCCTGGCTTTCAATGGGTCATGTCTCTGAGCAGACTCTGTGTTAGAGGAACGTGATGCTCTGATGGCCTTTCAGGGACCAGAAGGGAAGTAATCTCTTCCCAAAGATATTCTCCTGTGTTTCTCCTAGAAGGTTTTATGGTTTTTGATTGTGAATTTAGGTCTATGATCTACCTTGAATTAATTCTAGTATGATATGAGGTAAAAAATGGGTTTCATTCCTTCCATATGTATAAATATATATCCTGGAACATCCAAACCATCTTCTGTGGTCATGAAGGAATTAAATTACACTAGTGAGTCAAAAATTATTCACACTCTGGTTACATTAAAACTTCTGTTGGCCGCACTGTCTTATCAGCACTTTCTTTTGAAGGCTACTGTCTCCCCAGTCACTGCTGTGCAGGTGTGAACATGTTACATCAGTTTATTTGTAACTGCGGTTCAAGCAAACATGGATGCCCCACTTGTGATCTGCATGAAAGAAGAGCATTGTGCCGTTATTGGTTTTTTGTGGTCTGAGGGTGTACCTGGTGCTGTTATTTATCAAAGACTTGGTGCGCAGTATGGAGAAAGTGTTTTGTCGTGAAGGAGGTCACCTATGGTCCTGATCTTGCTCCATCAGACTTTCACCTGTTTGGTCCCCTGAAAGCCAGCCCTATGAGGACAAAGATTCACTTCTGATGAAGAAGTGAAGACAGCTGTGCATTTGTGGCTGGCAGCTCAGCCTAAAACACTTTTTAATGAGGGACTATGAAAGCTTGTTGACAGATGGACAAAGTGTATTGAAAAGCAAGGAGATTATGTCGGAAAATGATGTATTTGTCTCTTCTAAAAGTTAATTAAAATAAATTCTACAGCCAGAGTGCGGATAATTTTTGATGCACCCTCATAAAACTCAATAACTGGAAGACAAGTAGAAAAACCCAAGTATGAGAAAGTTCAGCAACACATTTCTAAATAGCCCATGGGTCAAAGGAGAAATGACAAGGGGAATTAGAGAAGGAGAGAGACGGCCCTCATCACCTGTCCAAAGCTGAGACTCAGCACCTCTGGTCTCCATCCCTCTGTCCACACGAACTCTCCCAGAGCCTCCTTGACAAAGAAGTAAGAGACATACCTCCCAGAAAGCAGAGCAGGTTCAAAGAAATGGTGCTGCAATGGAGTGGCTGGTATTTTAGAGAAGCGTCTGGAGTTGAACCTCATTTTCTCTTAAGCCCTCTAATTTTTTAAAATTCTAATCTTGCATCCACCCATCCATTCAACAAATACACATTGAGAACCTTCCTCAGGCACCAGGAAAACACAACCATCACAGTCCTTGTTCAAAGGGAGTTTCCAAGCAAGGGACACAGGCAAAAATAAATCACTGGGTAAATAAAATAATCGAGAATGTGCTGTGTTCTGTAAAGGAAACACAGACCTCCTTGCCGAGGCGCAAGGGAGGATGGGGCCGGCCAGTGTTCTCCCTGGCTTTTGGTTGATCCTATAAAAATACTGGCTCCTCTCTGCCTGATATTTCAGAGGACTTTCTGTCTCTCCACAGACACTGAGAACCCTTAGAGCGCAGCGAGTGTTTCCAAACCTGCACCAGGGTCACCAGCTCTCGGGGGCTCCCCTTGGGGCCTCCGGTCTGTCCTATTTCTGCTTTAGATGATAAGCCTGTCGCACAGGGCCTGGTTCTGGGGAGATGCTCACTCACTGATGACTGTCACGGAATCCAATCCCCACCCTCGGGCCCGGAACACTTAGGGGCAGAGTGGGAGACAGTGCAGAGGATCCCACTGCAGGGGGCAGGGATTCGGGGCATGGACTGGGTGTGCCTGAACTTGAGTGAACTTTGTCCTTGACCCCCTCAGCCTCCAGCATAGCCAGGGCCTTCAGGACTGGAAGGGAATTCAGGGGATCTGAGCTCTCAGCCAAAGTTTGGGAGACCCCTTTATCAGACCCCCAAGTGGCCATCCAAGCCCTTGCTAACCTCTGTCAATGGACCACTCTCTGATCGCCAAGGCAGCCACCCCATCTTGGGAGAGATGGCGGGGAGCCAAAAGTGAAGGAAACAAAGTAATCTGAGGTGGGGTAGACTCTTCGTTATACATTCAACACTAGGAAAAAAGTACTTTATATTTTTCTAGGCGCACCATAAATTTATCCGAAAATTCTGCATTTTCTGTGTCATTCAGTGGACGACTTGAAAAAGTGTGTTTCTCCTAAGATCCTGGGATGAGACTCTACCTTGAGTCTGGCCCCGTGGGCCTGGCGAATTCTGGAGGTGTCCCGGAGCCCTTGCAGGGATTTGGGCAAAGTGTTGTGTTGAGTTGAAAGTTGAGGAAGATGCCACCTCAGACCCAAGGGCCCGGGTGGACAATCTGGGCCAGCACGTCGGCTCGCACACCACCTATTTTGAGAAATGGGGCCGTCAAAAATAGAAAGGCCCTAATTCCACAGCCTGAAACACTCATCTAGAGAGCTGGTAATAAGCGAAGACAATAAGTCCCAATCCTGTGACATTTTCACAATGGAATCTTTTTTTAAATACTTTGAAACCTTTGAGAAAAAAATTGGCTAAATTGTCTTTAAGACAGAACAGCAGTTGCCAGCAGCTGCAGGGCAGAATATTCTGGCGAAGGCATGAAGGATGGCTCTGTTTATACTTCCACGGAGAGGCTAGCATTTATTGGTCCGAGGAAGCCTTACACCCTGGTTTCACAAGGCAGCCTATAAAACTGCTAGCAGGAAACAGAGGTTGTGCGGGGAAATTCTGGTAGAAGCAACTGAAATCAAATGTTTCTGGTAGTGCTTGGTCAATACTGTCCTAAACCCAGCAGAGTGTCGTGCTTAACACAAACAATAAATCTAGAAGAAGAAGGAGAAGGAGAAGAGGAAGAAGAAAAAAGAAGAAGAGGAAGGTTTACCAAGGCTAGAATTCAGGGTGTTTTAGTGATTGTTTTTTCTCATTCCAGACATTTCCTGGGAGACATAGTTTTGGCTGGGCTGAAATGTACACAGAGTTAACACTGAATGAAAGATGTTTGCCAAAATCTATGAGAATAAAAGGCATCCTTTTTCTTTTGTCCTGGTTTCTAAGAGCACCTTCTGGGTGGAGATCAGTTCTGAAGACCGCTCACCCTGGCACTAGAAGGATATCAATCAGTACTTATGAAATATTTATTGAATACGGACTTTGGGCGAAGAATTGTGGTGGATGCTGTCTGGGTTTTTGGCAGCTCACATTTCAGGAGGGGGAAGATTGTAGGCAGGTACAGCAAGCCGTGTGCAGCGGTGGGAAAAACAAGGGAGGCAGCAGCTCCAAAGAAAGCTGGTCCTGAAGCAGAAGAGAGGCAGAGGCTGACCTCCGCAGGGAGGGGGCTTGGGATTTCGGTGGCAGTGATGGGATGGAGGGGCCATCCAGGCAGGGGCACAGAAAGGGGAGGAGGAGAGATGGGAAGGTGAGTCAGGGCAGCCGTCACAGGAAGCTTGCCATTCCCTGGAGTTACTCAGAGATGCTTACTTGTGCCAGAGGTGAGCTTGGCCTATGAATTAGAAATATTGCAAAAGTGAGAGAGCATGGCAGGGGTGAGGTGATGCACTGAAAGTAGTGCCTCTGGGGTCTTCATACTGAACGGGGATCCCTCTCTCCACCAGACTCCCATTCCTGCCCATCCGAGACCTACTTATCAGGCCTAAAGAGCAAAGATCCAGATTAAGTCAAACGGATGGAGGGAACATGGAAGAAAGGCTGTAGGAAAATGGAGCTAAGCCTAGCTGGATGGGCTTGATGCCAGGGCAAAATTGTGTGGAAAGGCTGCTGGAGTGTGGGAAGACTTAGCCATGTGTAGATATGATAAAAAAAAACAAAACCCAAAAACCACATACACCTAAGCAACTTGAGGAAATATAGGAAAGTATCAATTCCAGGAAAAACAAAAAGTTGTATAGGAGAAAAGGAAAAAAAGTTAGTCAAACCTGACTCCAAAGCAAATAACATTTACCTAGTTGCAATCATGCAAATCCTGAATAGTGATTTGTCCAAATTTTGGGATGCAACTACTTTGAGAGACTGAGAGAGGAATTGATAAAGAGAGGTAAGTACTTCACCATTCTGTAGATACTGACAAGCTGATGACTCAAGAGACTGCAGTGGAAGCAATATTTGTTTAAAAGTATAGATGATGTAAACACTTAGAGACTTAACTAAAAGAGTTGAAAGTCAATGGCTCTGAGGAGTTGGGGTGGGAGTGGGGACAGTTGTTTATCTTTATACGCCCTTTAGCACTATTTGACATATGTGTCTTCTTAGATGTATATATGTACACACACACACACACACACGCATGCATGTCCTACTTTGATTTACGAAAAAATAAAAAGGAAGAGAGGAAAACGACAAGCCCTAGCCTTCTACAAGGGAAGTGTGGTGAAGGGTAATAGAGTATGACAAGGAGAGAAGATGTTTGCAAGGGCGTGTCTGGAAAAGCCCAAATCTTCTCATCCTCGGGGAACATGCCATTCTAAATCCTGCCTTTAAACTTTCCAAAGACATGAAGGAGACCATGAGGCCCCTGGGGCAGGCGCCCACGAGACCCAGGAGCCGCTGGAGATCTGGGCTCACATTTTTGTCTGCATTGTTGCCTTCTGAGCTGAGAAGCCAGGGTCCTGCCCCTTTGCCCCCCGACACGCCTGCTGCCAGGAGCTGCCACCAGGGGCTGTGGGGCGCTGTCACAGCAGGTGATGGGATGCATTTGATCATCTTCCTGAGAGCACAGCCTTGCCTGGATGGCCCCACGGTCTCCCTGTTCATGGCTGGGGGAGACGGTCGATGTCTCCGGGGCTGGGGGGCGGGTGGCACTGCTGGGACTCACCGTGGCAGGGACAGGGACCTCTAGCCCCAGGTGGATTTGAGGCCGGACAAGGAGCCTTAAACCCTGTCCTTGCTCAGCCACAGGAGATGACGTGGAGCCCCCACTGCAGACGTTTAAGGGGACAGAGTCCTTGGCCGATGCTGTTCATCCTTTTAAAACAAAACAACGCTGTTATTTCCCACCTGCCTCCAGGTTGAGTTTTCTGGAAAATCCAACCCTGCTCCAGGTTCAAAGGCAGCACCAACAGACTCACAGCTCCCTTGGGAGGTCGCGATGGGACGAGAGCTGGGGCCTTGCAGCCGCCCAGACATGGGCAATTCCCAACTCAGGATCTTACCAAACCCCCAGGGCCCCAGTTTCCTCTGTGAAGTGAGAAGAAAAGCCAGCTCCCGAGGTGTTGGTTGTGAGGAGGCTTAAAAGCGAGAGACTTTGCAAAACACGGGCGCCGAGATCACAGGCCTCCAGAGAAGCCCCTCCCGGCAGCCCCCCCAGCCATGCCATCCTCAGTGGCTGTCTTTTCACTCTCTCTTCCTCTCACAGTTTCTCTCAGCCTCTTTTTTCCCCCTCTAAGATAATCCTCGATATGATAGTGAATTCTCAGAGGTAAATGCACAGACGAAATCACACACAACAGTGTCTTCTAGCACGTTTCTCTCTTGGCAGAAGGTGGTAGCACAACGAGGATGGTAGCCGCAAAAAGAGCAGAGAGTGGGCCCCGAGATTGCAGGGCACAACTCCTGCCAAGCACCTTCGTAGCTGTAAGCCCTGGAGCGATGTGTTCAGGGCCATAGTGACTCAACAGCTCGAGAGAGAGAGGCGGGCAGGGGAGGAGGGTGCAGAGCAGGAAGGGGACCTGGACCTGGGTGGTGGAGGCAGGGGGATGGGAGAGGTGGTACCCTGGCCTGGAGCCTGCAGGACCATGGCAGCTTTGTGGAGTCAACACCAGTCCCTGAGGGCCACAAGATGCCAGCTTGGGGACTATGCCCGTATTCACGCTATTTGCATCATCTGGAATTAGTTCTCCTTTGATGATTAGGGCTTTTGTTTTGGTGCTGGTCTCGTTCTCAAGGGACGGGTGGTGTATGGCTGGTGGGATCCATTTTCCAAGGAAAGCAGCAAGACCTGGGAGGGGGTCTTGGGGGTGGTGACAAGAACCGCCCGAAAGAGCTGTTCCCCCCAGCCCGTCTCTGCTCCAGGTCAGAGGATTCTGTGATCAACTCCCAGAGGGGTCTAATCTCGCAGACTCCACTGTCGCACCTCCCATCATCTCCAGAATGTCTCCCACCCCACCCCCACCCCCAGACCTGCCTTTCTTTCCACCAATGCACCAAAACCTCCCTTGTCAATGTCACCAACCACTGCATCTGGGGAAATCCGGGGGCCAATTTTCATCCCACCTTCTCTCCAGCACTGAGACCCTGATCACTCCTTCTGGAAACGCTTTGTTCATGTCTCTTCTAAGATGCCGTGGTCTCCTGTGTCGGGAAAAATAGGGAAAGACTTTAAAATGGGCAAACAACAACAAAAACTCCCCACAACTTTCCTGAGTGTCCTGTCTACTGCACCTGTCGGGTTTTTCTCTACTTCTCATCGAGCTATTTTACACGTTGCACGGAAATGCAAATTAATTGCAGCTGCTGGAATGAAATTGGTTTTTTCCCATGGACAGAACTGTCAGGCATATATGTAAATTTATTTCTGGACTCCTTACATCCTCTCTAATGTTCTTTGAATTCTCCTTGGAGCTGGTTGTAACATCTGATTGGTTTCCTCATTAATTAGCGACTCAGATAAAATCTTGGGTGTTTATTTTATAGTCACATGAGCCTTACGATTTTGCCTTTTGTTTATTCTTTGCTCCTACCTTCCTGGCCATTCCTTCACCTTCTTTGCTGACCCCTCCTCTTCTTCCCAGCTTTACCTGTGGCCCTAGCCTTGTCCTCAGGTCTCTGTGTTTATCTATCTTCCAGCCTCCCCAGGTGATGCCGTCCAGCCGCTGGCTTAATGACCAGAGATGGTAGAGGTCCTCAGAGCTCCTCCTCCAGCCCCGCCCTCTACCATGGGCCCCAGAGCAGCAAATCCAGTGTCCCTCACACGGCTGTCTGACTACTTAGCAGGCTCATCAAACAGGCCACCGATGACGTCTCCGATGTCTGTCACCCTCAACCCCACCTGCCCTACGACTCTTGCCAGAGGGGTCTCTGGGCTCCACCCACCTCCCCAGCCTCCCTGCCTCAGTCTCCCCATCACTCACTGCCCTTCCCCGCTCAGGTCTTTGCACGGGCCGTTCCTTGCCCTGGACACACCCTTCCCTGCAATAGCTGCGTGGCGAGTTTCTCGCTTTCTTTAGGTGTCAGCTCAACTGTCACCTACTCCCAGGCTTTCCTTCACTTTCCTTTGAAAACAGCTTCTCCGATCAGTTTCCAGTCCTTTCCCTGATTCACTTTCCTTCAGAGCCTTGGGCATGTCTCAAATTATTTGACATAATGTGTTTTTTATCACCATCTTGTCGGTTAGAATGTGAACACTTTTGTGTGTTTTGTTCATCACTGCAGGCTCAGAATCTAGAAAAGTACTTGGCCATAGTAGCCTCTCAATAAACAGTTATTGGGAGATTGATTACTTTCCCTACAAGTTAGCTCCCTTACAGGTGGGACTCAAAAGATGAAAGAAAACACTGCAAGCGAAGGAAGATGTATAAGCAAAGTCACTTGGGCAAGAAAAGTCTACTATTGGTCTCCCATGTACTTGTCTGTCTGCACGTGTCCCGTTTCAGTTCAGTTTAACAACTCTCTCTCGAGGGCTTCCCATGTGCCAGGCACTGTTCTGGAGCTGAGATCCAGAGATGAGTAAGACCTAGTCCCAACCCTTGAGAAACTTAGTGCAGTGAGAGGAGTTGGGTATGTACACAGCTGACAGCCAAGGAGCCATTGTTCTGATGGGGTACCAGGCAAAGAAGAGGGGAGACACAGGGCCTGTTTACCCTGTGAATAGGCAGGTCAGGACAGGCTTCCCAGGGGGCAAGGAACTTGAGTTGTGAAGGATGGACAAGAGCCTGATAGTGGGCAAATTATATACAGGAAACAGTTTGTTTAAAAAAATTGTCATCTTATGGGACTATAATATTTGTTGAGAAGAATTGTATCAGTCAGGGTAACCAAGGTTATGCTGAAGTAACAACCATCCCCCAAGTCCTAGTTGTTTTAAACAATGCCAGATGCTTTCTCACTCAGGTAGCACATCTATCATGTATCAGCAGGGATCAGGGACAGAGAGCAGAGAGGCTCTGTTCATTGAAGTCACTCGGGGCCCCGGGGCTCAGGGAGCATCTGCGTTCTCAAACCTCGCCAGCTGCCGTGCAGATGGAGAGAGCCCTGGAGAGTCGCAGGCCCACACTCCAAATGCTTGACCTACTTCTATGCACAGTACATTGGTCAGACCTTGTTCCATGCCTCCCAGTCCCCACAAAGAAGACAGAACAGCAGCCCTGCACGTTGAGGAGAGAGGACACGGCACACACGGGGATGCACAGGCAGACTCTGATGGTGCCCAGGACCCAATCCTATTCTCCTTCTTATAGCGGAAGCCCAGTGGGGTGGGGGTGGCCTCCAGCCCAGCTCAAAGGCTGTGTTTCCTAGCTCCCACCTCTGCCAGGTACAGCCACGTGATGGTTATGAGCAATGAGATGTAAGCGATGTGCTGGGGGAGCTTCTGGAAAAGGGGCTACAAGGGGCAGACCTGCTGGCCCCTTTTACCCTCCTCCTGCCTGGAATGCATGTGGCACTAGAAGCAGACAGTCATCCTGAAAACGTACGGCAGCCAGCATGAGGGCAATCTCTGCACACTCGGTTGGCTGAGCAGCTTGCTAGGAAGAGTCCTGTGTTGCACACCACCCCTGGACTATTGACCTTGCACTTCTCGTTACATGGGGAGAATAGATCCCTTCCTCATTAAGCCCATGTGTATGAACCAGATCTCTGATCCAAGATGCAAGATTGTGGCTCATGAGTCTGGGGTTGGGTCCTGGAGCCTCCTTTCCTAATAAGCTCCCTAGTGAGGGATGCTACTGACCGTGGATCTCACTTTGAGAAGCAAACTAATGGATGAGGGGGAGGGAGCAGGAGCTGAAGAGGGAGGCAGAGGCTGGTTCTGGAAAATTGTGTAAGTCTTGAATATAAACCGATTAACCCAGGAGCCTTCCCAGGGTGGGGACTGTATTTGTTCATTGCTCACTTGCCTTGTTAATCTTTTCTTCCTCCACCCCCTCCCATACCCATGGGTGTTCTGTCTACCTAATACCTGCTGTCCACTGGACAGAATGACATCATTCCACCTGCTATCCATTTTTGAGTTCCGCCTTGGCCTGGGACCCTGTGCTGTGCCTGGGGTGGGGCCCGGCCTGTGGCCTTAGAGGGAGCTCCCCCATGACACGGCTGCTGCTGGCCCATGGGCCACACCTGGAGCAGAGGGCCAGGGCGTCCCCTCCCCACCGGTCGTACGCAAGTCAGGGCTGAGCCAGTGTGTGCCCCTCTTCGGGTGCCTCCCCAGGCCAAGGGGGGGCTGCCTAGGAAGCCCCCCAGCAGCTCTGGCTCCCTCTCCCCAGTCTGTGGCCGACAGCATCTGTGCACTCGCGCTGTGATGACTCACAGCAGTTTCTGGAGTTCATTTTTCAAAGCCAACAGCTCAGGGCCACCTCGCTCCCTCTTTAAATCCCAGCATCCCTGTGCCCTTAGTGGTGCCCTGATTAGGAGGCTGCAGAGGAGGGAGCCGTCCAGCTGCGCAGCGATGGAAGCCGTGGCTGCTCTTGTGTTAATTGGACTTTTCAGCCCTAGCTCCCAGGTTGGGAAGCCGCACAGACCCTTTTCCCAGGGAGCAAAGGTTCTGGACTCCATGCAGCCTGTAGAAAAGGTTCATCACCCCCTGGGGAGCATTCGGGGGAGGGGGTAGTCAGATAGGGAGGGGGGACTAGGAGCAGATTTGGCATCAAGGCGGGGTGGGCGCTGGACCCCTTCACCCTGGCCTGGAGCTGGGGCTCGCTCCCTCCGGGAAACGGGCCTGTGACACTGGAGTCCCTCTCTGAGCTGGGGCCTCTGCAGATCTGAACAATGGGAGCTTGCAGCTCTGGGGGGGGGTGGGGGGGGCGTGCGGAGGGGTTGGGGGAGAGGCAGGGGAGGAGGAGGGAGATGAAATTGGGGGAGGACCGGGAGGAGGAAGGGAAGGAAAGAGAAGGGGAGGAAGGAAGAAGGAAGCAGTCATCACCAAGGCAGCCCTGAGCAGGAACAGAGCTGGGACCCCAGGTCCCGTGAGGGGTAGTGTGTCTGTGAATCCCACAGAAGAGCGGGTGGAAACTGAGGGGCTACAGGGATACGCCCAGTGCCACACAGCCCTGACTGGCCACGTTCAAACTTGAGGGCCCCCAGATCCCAGGCTCTGAACCTACTGAAATCCCTGAGGAGGCAACCTGGTAGTGTGTGGCAGGTGCTGGCTGAGGTACGAGGCTCAGACATGGGGCTCAAGTGTGGGGCTCAGGTACAGGGTGCAGGTACAGGATTCAGGGGCAGACTCAGTTTGGGGTCAGGTTTGAGCTAGGGCTCGAGTCTGGACACCATGCTCATCCACCCTCTGCAGAGGGAGCACGTGGACAAAGGACTCGGAAGCCAATCAGACTGGCTGGGTGGAGAGAGGAGGATGGAGCACAGGCACCCTGGTTCTGCTGTGGGTCCTCAGGGGGACAGTGACACTGTCTTTGAAATAGAGAATCATTCTGAATTTGGGCCGTTGGGGGCAAAGGACGTGGCAAATTCGGGTAGAGGGTGTTGGTTTGGGGACACTGGGGGAATCAGACATAGCCTCTGAAGAGAGACTCTTCTGGAAGGTGCTCTACAAGTCTTCCGCATGCAGATAGGGGTGAGGGCCCTGCCCCGAGTGAGGGTCCAGAGCAGGAGGGGACACCAGGAACAGTGGCATCATGGCAGAGATGGAGGTGGGAAACACAGCAGGTCCTGGGAACAGGGGCTGGCAGAGGATGAGAGAGCACAGGACTAGAGATGCCAGGGACAGGATCCCAGCGGAGAAGCAAAGGGCTGGGAGGGAGATGAAGGGACTGGGAATGGGGTCGGCTCTACCAGAAGCATGGCTGAGGGAGGGTAGTCAGGGGTCTCTCTCCCTCTCTCTGGTTCAAGATCAGTGTATGAGTCAGTGCAGCTGCTATAACAAAATACTGCAGACCACGGCTCAAACAGCAGACACTCACTGTCCCCAGTCCTGAGACTGGAATCCGAGATCCAGGTGTGGGTGGGGGAGGTTCCTCCTGAGGCCTGTCTCCTCAGCGTGTAGACGGCCGTCTCCTCCCTGTGTCCTCACGTGGTTGTCCCTCTGTGTGTGTCTGTGTCCTGACCTCCTCTTCTCATGAGGACACCAGTCCTGTAGGATTAGGACCCACCTTAGTGACCTCATTTTACCTTAACCACCTCTTCAAAGGCCCAACTCCAGATACAGCCACTTCCTGAGGTCCAAGGTCAGGGACCTCAACATACAAGTTTGGGGGGACACGGTCCAGCCCATCTGGTCAGTAGCAACTTGACCTTGAGCTCTAACTTGGCTGTCGGTCTGAATGCTCTGAGACTCCCTGTGACATTATCACATCATCCATCCAAATCCTCAGACTCTACCGTGATTTCTCATGGGTACTTCCAAGTTAATGTGTCCCAAACGTAGCCTTGGACCTCCCCCCATGCCTACCATGCATTCGCCCCTCTGCAAGTAAAAGTATACGCCTTCTGGCTGTGGATGACTAAGACGGGGAGTTGTCCTGGACTTTCCACCCTCCCCAGGTCAGCCTGGGTCAGCTGGCGGTCCCTTCAGCGCACACTTTGAGTCCAGCACCGTCATTGTCCATCACCTCCTTTCTTCCCCAATGGCTGCGATGCTACTAAGTGGTCTGCCCCACCCACCTTGCTCCCCTCCCTCCTGCCTCCCACAGAGCCATCTTTCATTCTTTTCTTTTTAAATTTTTATTGAAATATAGAGTTACAATGTTGTGTTAGTTTCAGGTATACAGTAGAATGATTCAGTTATACATATATATATAAAATATATACATACACTTTTTTTTACAATCTCTTCTACTATAGGTTATCACACCATAGAGCCATCTTCTGTAAAATGCAAGGTGGGTTGTATTACTCCCTTCCATGAAGGCTTTGGTGCTTCTCCATTGCTTCTGGGACAAAGACTAGAATTCAGAGCGTCACCTGCAGCCCTGCCCCGTGCCCATGTTGGAATGACTGCTCACACGTCCCGAGCTGCATCACTATCAGTCATCTTCCCATTTCTCGAATGTCCCAAGTCATCTCCCTCATCAGCGATTCTGCCTGTGATGTTGCTTCCTCCTGGAATGAACTCCCCAACCCCTCACCTGGCCAGCTCCACCCCGCCTTGCAGGTGTCGGCTTAGACACCACCTCTGCCAGATGCTTCTGCGCTCCTTCCTCCAATGGCCTGTGCAAAGCTATTTATGGAGCACCCGGCTGTGTGCCGGTTAGCACTGCAGGGGACAGGACAGAACAGGCACTGGTGAAGGACGGATATCCAAGAGGTAAAGGAAATAAACGCACCGCAGTCCGGTGATGCCGTATGGGCAGCCCACCTCTCGGGGCACATGGTCTTTAAGCTGAGACCTATGTGACAAAGGAGGCAGGCATCTGAAGACCGGGAAAGAGCACCCCAGGTGGAGGGAACAGCTTGTGCAAAGGCCCTGAGGTAGGGATGGGTGTGGTTTGTTTGCAGAAGAGAAGAAAGTGCAATTGGCCAGAGCTTGTGGAGAGAGGGCAAGTACCAGCGAGGGTGGTATGAGGGGTGAGGCTGAAGTCTGTAGGGCTTGCACGCCTGGGTGAGCATTCTGGATTTTACCCTGCATATAATGGGAAATCACTGGAGAGTTTTTAAGTAGAGACAGGCCATGATCCGGTTTATATGGTTAAAAGACCATTCTGGCCGTCCTAAAGAGAGAGTACGGCCAGCAAAGAGGAAACAGGGAGCTGTATCAGGTTATTATAGAAGCAGGAGAGAGCTGATAGTGACCAGGAAGAGGCTGGTCAGTAAAGATGGAGAAATGTGGTCAGACTAAGTCTCTGGGGTTTTTTTGTTTTTTCAAATTTTTATTGGAGTAGAGTTGATTTACAATGTTCTGTTCCTTTCAGGTGTACAGCAGAGTGAATCAGTTATACGTATACATATATCCACTATTGTTTAGATTCTGTTCCATATGGGCCATTACAGAGTATTGAGTAGAGCTCCGTGTGCTCTACAGTAGGTCCTTGCTAGCTATCTATCTCATATATAGCAGTGTGATGTGTCAGTAGGTCCTTTCTAGCTATCTATCTCATATATAGCAGTGTGATGTGTCAGTAGGTCCTTGCTAGCTATCTATCTCATATATAGTAGTGTGATGTGTCAATCCCAATCTCCCAATTTATCCCTCCCCACCCGCTTTCCCCTTTGGTGACCGTAAGCTTGTTTTCTACATCTGTGACTCTATTTCTGTTTTGTAAATAAGTTCATTTTACCATTTTTTTTTAGATTCCACATATAAGCAATATCATATGATATTTGTCTTTCTCTGTCTGACTTACTTCACTCAGTAGGACAATCTCTAGGTCCATCCATGTTGCTGCAAATGGTATTATTTCATTCTTTCTTATGGCTGAGTAATATTCCATTGTAAGTCTCTGTTCTAAAGAGAGATTAAGGAGAACTTACAGAGGTTGAACAAAGGTGGTGAGAGGAGAGGACTCAAGGATGACTCTGGGGTTTTGATCTGAGCAACTGGGGGGACCCTTTCCTGGGAGGGTGAAGACAGGGGGCAGGGCAGGGGGGCCAGGATGGGGCAGGAGCTGGGAACGGTGGGCACTCTTCCCTAACGGCCGTGTAGCACAAGCTGCCTCTCAGGGACCCTCCACACACGTGCCTGGTGCGTCTTGTTCACAGCGGCGACCGTTTCTGTCACGTGTGGCCTGTAATTCCTTGTCTGATGGTCACCCCTTCCCCAGACCATCGGCTGCACCCCATGGACCCTCTCTGTCCCCTCCTCATCTCTGCAGCAGCCCCAGAAACCAGCACAGAAGTCTCAGCACATGGTAGATGCACAAGAAATGTTTCTTGAGTGGACTGATGAAAGAAAAGCAGAAGTGAAGCCTGAACGGACCATCACGGCCAGGTTCACATTGGAAAGTTAGCATTTGTTTGGCAACTTGAAAATCAGCTATGGTGGGGACTTTTTTGGGTGTGACCATCTACATATTTTATGACTTATTCTAAGAAGCCAGCATCAGAGAGCCCAATGAGCAATTACAGTCATTAACCTAAATCAGGCTCTGGGTCAGCCCCTGCCGCGCACTCCCTTCCAAGGCTGCTGCATCCTCTTCGCAGCTGATGAGCCTCCTGAAATAAACAGGCTCCACAGAGGTCCAAAGTCCCAGTCGGGAATCCCACTTGAGTCACCGCCTCTGTGGCCTCGGACGGAGCCCGCAGGCAGGGCTAGCTCCTGACTCCGGCACCTGCGGCTTTGTTCTCCACGTGGCCACCACTAGGTTCTACCCTGGAGGTGCCACCCGTTGGAGGGAGAGCCTTTTCCAGGCAGCCCAGTTCAGGAAACAGTCTCCCTCTCTGGGAGATGCATTAGAGCTCACCTGAAGCATCCACGTCTGTGAGGGGAAACCAGGATGTCGAGGCTCGTCGAGCAAATGTGTTTCCTCTTCGGAAAATGACTGCTCCCGGCAGCCCTGGACAGAGCTGAGTGCAAGATGGGCCTGGGCTGAAGGGGCTGTGGGTGAAAGCGGGGGAGGACACAGACACCTGCCGAGAAACAGGCTCTTTGGGACTTGAAAATGAGCCACTATGGACCAGAAGGGTGTTTGTGCTTCCTGCCGGACTGCCCGTGGTGAGGGACATGACGGCGCTAGCAGTTCTGCTGTTGAGACACCACTGATTGTGGAACACGGCTGCCTATGCCTGCGTGTTCCTCTCCACTGTCAAAATGCCTTGTCCTAAAAAGCTCACAGCAAATGCAACAGGCTTTCAGAGATGCATCACGTAAAAGCCATTTGATGGTCAGCAGAGCTTCCGCAAAGCAAGGCAAATGCAGGATAAAGGGATGCAGGGGATGGATTCCCAGGAGCGGCCAAGGTCGGGGTGGCAAACAACAGTGCAGGACACCCAGGTGCATTGGCATCTCATAAACAAGCAGTATGTCTTCAGTAGAGGATGTCCTGAATATTGCATGGGACACATTTATGCTTAAAAAATGGTTGTTTGGGGCTTCCTTGGCGGTCCCGTGGTTAGGACTTGTTGCTTTCACTGCCTGGGCCCCGGTTCAATCCCTGGTTGGGGAACTAAGATCCTGTAAACTGCACAGGACAGCCAATGATAATAATAATATAATAATAATAATAACAAATGGTTGTTTATCTGAGAAGTCCAACATACCTGGGTGCCCTGTATTTTAGCTGGCAACCCTACCTGGAAAGCAAAGCACTTCACGTGGGCTCTTAAATGGGTCTGACATATTGTTTCTGACTTTTTGTTTCTGAAAATGTTAACTTCTTGACAGGAAGCAGATTGGTTCAATAAGCAGGCTAACAAGGTACTGTTTAGCGAGGTAGTTTCCACTGCTACACTCTGTCCACACTGCACTCAGGGCCGTGTGGGTGGGCCCAGGGATACACACACTGCACACGTCTTAACCAAACCTGCAGGGCAGGGGTTCTTGTCCCATTTGAACCATGACCGTGTAAGGCTCAGAGACCGGCAAGACGTACCCAAGCTCACACAGTGTATCAGTTAAGGTGCTCTGGTTGTAAGCAAGGGAAAAATGGATTCTGATGAGTATAGGCTGAGTAGAATTATACTCATATTAGAAAAATGAAGGGCAAAACACAACATTGGCAGAAGGAAGGGAAAGCGCTGCCCCATCGCTATGCAGCTAGGGCTGCAGACCTGGTCAGGTGAGGGGGCTGCAGCCAGGGCCCTGAGGTCCAAGTGTCCCAGCCAGGACACCTGCAGACTGGCCTGGATTGGGACGGTCACACCTGATTAGCCAAGTGATTCAGGGCCGGTGCATCTGATTGGCTGGGAAGTTCAGGGGCGTCATATCAGATTACCTAAGAAGTTTAGGACAGTCACATCTGATTGGCTGTATGATTCTGGGCAGATGCATCTGATTGGCTAAGTAGTTCAGGGCAAGAACACCTGATTGGCTGGATCAGGCCACAGTCCCATGCCCAGCTTCCGGGGGACGGCTGGTGCTTTCAGCTTCCCTAATGGAAGGGCCTGTCCTCCCCACCAAGACTCAGGAGGGCGGGAGAGGAGAAAATCTACACCAATGAACATCTTCCCTGCTTGGCTAGTGGGCTGTGGGGACTGACCTGAACCCAGGCGGGCCCAAGTCTGAAGCCCCACTCTCTCTGTGTTACCAGCTGCCTCTCTGCCTCTCTGGCTCCAGGGTGGGCATGCAAGCCGCAGGCTCTCTCCCTCTGGACCTGTCCCCAAGGCCACGTGGTTAGAGCCCAAATACAGAGGACGCTGCCTGGGGGATGAACGAATCGGCCACAGAGATCGCATCATCCCCATGGCAACATGTCAAGTGTCCCACGTACAGCGGTGCCATCCCGGTCACACGGACCTCTTGTCTGTATCTTGTCACCCCTGCAAAGTGCACAGGTGCTATGGCAGCTGTAGGTCCCTGGTCCCCAGCACCATCCCCGCTTTATACCTGCTGCCCGGTGGCGTGATGACTGGTAGCACCGCCCTCCTTCTCCAAACCTTCCAGTGTGGATGACAAAAGGTCAGCGCCCAGGCGAGGAGGCTCCTCCGGGGAGTGCTAGGAAGGCTGTCACAGGTGGTGCGTTTCCCCGTGTGTACCTGGGCGTGCACCCTGCTAGGGATTGTTCCTGCCATTTGTATATCCAGTACTTCCTTTGTTATTTTCCCCAGAAACATAAACTGAGAGTAACGAGAAAGACGTCTGGCCTCCAGTGCACATCTTCTTGGCTGCAAGCATGTAGCTCAGGAATTCTCCGCAGAGTTTTTCTGCATACGGTGTTGCTTCTCTGAACTGTCCTCCACTGCCCGTGGTGAGGCAGACCAGAAGGTTCTGGGCCTGGCCTCCAGCTTCCGGGTTCTGTTTAGAGGCTGGAACACCAAGGTTTTGCAATGCTTATTCTTAACATCAATAGACTGTCTCCGCCCAGGGTTTGTACTTAGCAGGTGAGTAAGCCCCCAGCTCACCGTGCTGGCTCCCAGAGGGCAGCCCCCATGCCAGATGCATCCTTCACTCCACCCCATCCCCCCTCCTTCCCACCCAGGCCGGAAGCCCCGGCTCAGCCTGAGCCCTGCCCAAGCCGCACAGAGGGCCAGCTGACTAGGGTGGAGGTCTCGGGCCAGCCAGAGGCCCTCAGCTCCGAAGGCCCGAAGGGCGGGCGCTGCAGCTGCACACCCCAGAGGACAGCTAGCAGAAGCCAGCACCGGCCAGGGGTGACCCTGCCGTCATCCTACCGTGGAGGCTTCTCTCTGCATGGCCTGCTGCAAGCTCTGGGCAGCCAACCACATCATGAGCCATCCCAACCCTGGGTTGCATAAACAGGAGTATTGTGGCTAGGACGATGGAGGTGAAAGTGCAGCTGGGCTTACAGTCCCCAACTCTGTGGAGTACAGCATCTGCTTCCCAGCACCAAACTCTGGAAGGGAGGAGGTGTGTTAGGAACAGATCCAGGAAAAGTGGCCTCAGGGGCCAGGAAAGGCAGGGAGCCTTGAGCCTGGAGAAAGATTGCTTCAGGGGAAAGCTGTGTTGTATAACCACTGGTCCCCGGTCATGGAAGAGTGAATAGGCCCGTCCTGCACACCTCAGAGAACCGAGCTATAGCTTGGATGTTCATTTCTTTGTAGCAACGATTCCTGAAGACAGAGCAGTTTCCTCGGTCCCCACCTCCAGGGGGACTGCTGTGCACACATTGTCTTTTGAAGGCTGGTGACTTCCCTGCACTGTTGGTCCTGTCTCCCCCCGGAGCGAAGGTTCTGTAATTTGTCCTCATCGTGCAACCAGCACCTGTAGTGGGGTCCAGCTCAGGCTCCGTCCCTGCTGGGAACCCCTGGTGCCTCTCTGTGTGGAGAACCTTCTAGTACTGAAGTGGCCTGTGATATCCAAGCAGCTGACGGGTCTGTGCTGCTCACCCTCCATATGTCTGCAGTTACGGTCCCCGGGGTGACCGAGGAGGTGGCCCTGCTTCATGGAGCATCTAGCTGGGCCACAGAGTGAGGGGTCTGGGGAAGTATGGGTTCCCCGCTGCGGGGACTGTCCCACTGCCGCAGGTGATGGGGGCTGGGCACAGGGATTTGTGCACCCCGCTGGGCCTGCAGGTGGCTTCTCAGAGCCACTTCCACATGGGGACCCTCTGAGAAGCTTCCAGAGAAGGCAAAGAGCTCCCAACCCCCAGCCAAGCACCAGCCTCCAGGCGGGACCACAATGGTGCTGACCCTCTCTGAGACCTGCCGGTGGCATATTTCCTCCAGGGCAGTGAAGGTGAAATGGAGAGGGAGCCTGGACCACCTGGGAAGCTGGCTAATGGGTGCAGCGCAGAGACCCGCGGCCATTAGAGCCAGTGGGAGGGGCCCCCTGGGGCCAGGGGTACAGGCTGGCCAGCAGGAGATAACTGGCATCCAGGTCCTTCTCAGCATCCTGGGCTGCAAATGCCTGTGCTCCCCACTCAGACCAGTTCGGCAGAGATAGATGGGGCATCCTGGGGTCCAGCCTGAGCTTTCGGCCCCTCAGCCTGGTGCTAAGGCCATCCTGCTGGGATGCTTTTAGCCGTCAGATCCAATGGCTGATTCACAGATGGGGGGTGGAAAGAGGGCAGAAACTTCTCTCGGGACAACTCAGAAAGGTCCAAAGCCCAGGCCTCCCGATTCCCACCAGCCGTCCTTCCAGCGCCACACCAGCCTTGTCCTCGCGGCCCTCCATCCAGCATGGCTCACGTTGACTGAGCCCTCGCTGTGTGCCAGGCACTGGGCCAGGTTCCTGAAGAGCAGACTGTTCCTCCCAGTAGCCTCTGTGTGGATGTTCTCAACCCAACCCATCGCAGGGAGGGAGACGCAGTTTGGAGAATTTGTAACTTGTAGAACCGAGGAAGGTGGAGCCCAGGTCTGACTGTGGGTCCCGGCTTCGCCCTGCGGCCCTGTGGTCGGCTGCTCCCAGACCAGAGAGCAGTCGGGATGTGAGGAAAGGCTGGCCATTTGCAGCACAAAGAGCCTGAGCGAGTGGTGTTGCACTGGCTTTTCCTAGACCCGGCGGTGCCCCGCTCACCGGGTGTGGTTGGCCTGGTGCGTTGGCCCTCCACTGTTCCAGCCGCCTGCTGTGGAGCCTGCCTGTACAGCAGAAGCAGGGAAACTAAAAACTACGTTCTCCAGGTGCCCTTGGAAGGCAGGAGATGGATGGGCCCCAGGCTGAGCAGCTGGAGTTTGTCCCCTGTGGACAGATTCTCCAAAATAGCAGGAGCGAGAGAAGAGCTGAGCCCTGCCCAGATAAGAGATTAAAAAACCACAGAGTCCTCATTCCTGACTACACATGTGCAGAAAGGCTCCCCGGGGGTCAAAAAGGGAGTGATGTCAACCTACCTGCAGGCCTCTTTGCCAGACTCCATCTTGGCTAAGAGATGCACGCACACAGGGGAGGACCCTGAGATAAACCAAATATGGACTCAGAACAAGGAAAAGCAAGATGATTGGCCAAAGAAATCCCAGAAGAAATGCCCCATAAAAGGGATTCAAGCTACCACGGGGGTGCGACTCTCTCTCTGAGTCCACGGGTGTACTCTTTTCCCTCCTAAGGAACACTTTACTTGTTTCACTACCTGCCACCTCTTTGTAAAAATTCATTTTCTGCAAAGCTCACGGGCCAGGGCCTTGACACTGGCCACTGGTCCCTGGTGGTCTGATGGCTAGGATTCAGGGCTCTCACTGCCGCAGCCAGGCTTTAATCTCTGGTCGGGAACCAAAACCCTGCTTCAAGCCTCTGCAGGCCGAGGCCACCTGAGATCTCTTGCATTTGGGTTTCTGAATGAAAACTTTGCTGTATGCAAATTAGCGTTCTCTAATTATACATTTGTGTGAGCCGTGGACCGCCTGTGCTTCTGCTGAAGGACCCCACCGTGGAGCTGTGGGTTCCTGCGGTCTGGCCACTGGCTTTGTGAGTGTTGAGGGGTGGCTGCACAGGTGGAACATTCTAGAAATCAGCACTTCCAAGGGCAGCTTCCTGATTGGGCGCCTCCTTGGCTGTGGGCTCTTCCGGACAGGCTCGCCTGGCGGCCCAGCGCAGGACTGTGACTCCAGCTGGTCCAAGATCCTTTGTTTTAAAACCTAAATCGAGAGTGGTTGTTTCCTGCAACTGGAACTGAACTGATGACCCTGGTCATTTTTATAGCAACCTGAGTCAGAGAAGAAGCAAAGGTTGCAATTGTATCCATTTTACAGATTAGGGTCCCCAGGCAAGGGAGGAAATCAACCCCGAGACCCTCGTGGTGCTCAGACTACTCGTGGGCTCTTAACTCTGGGCCAGGAAGGGGTGCAGCGCAGACTAGACTGAAAGCAAAACGTACTGTCAGCGTTTGGACCCCTGCCCACCTCAGATTCCACAGCATCTCCTTCCCAGAGGAGCTTTCCCTGGCAACTCTTAGTCTAGCCGTCAACTAATCCCATTGTAAAACTCCCAGACAATGGGATTCCTGTCATTTGTAAGAAATGAATAAAATATGCTAGGACAAAACCCGATTGTTGGAGTTGATTATGCAACTCAGGCTCCATTATCATAGATGCATATGATATGCAAATGTACGCACACACTTCCGAATGTGAAATTGCATAATCTCCTACCTTGCCCTTCGAAATCTCTTTGGCAAAATGCAGTGTTGGCACCAGGGTGTGTTTGGACACCAAATTGAGCTTGAATAAGGAGATTAGAGACGAGGGAACTGCCGGCCTGTCTTTTTCCTTCTCATTTCGTGGCAATTTTGTGGATCCATCTTCAAGATCAAGGCGCGATGCTCTTAATGCCTTTAATGCAGGCTAAGAGCCTAGAAAAGCCCAAGGTGGTCCCATTTGCTGCTGCGGCCACAGCTGTGGCTGCAGTGACCAGTGACCAGGGTGCCCATCAGGCCTGACACCTGCTCAGGGCCCTGAAGGGCAAGGAGCCTGTGGAGAAGGGGAGCCTCTCCCGCCCCACTGCTTCAGTGGGTTTCCAGTGGGGCTGGCGAGGAGGGGCAGGATAGGGGATACCTGGCATCGTGGCTGGAGGGGAGCCCCAGGATTTGCACTGAATCTGGTGCCGGCTCAGTCCTCCCAGGGCGCAGGCTGGGAAGCAGCAGCTCTCTCTGCCCCCTCCCCATCCCCCACGTCTGCCCTGTTGCCCACACATGGCACCCAGGACAGTCCTGGAGCCCCACCTACGGCCCCTTCCACAAAAGCACTTCCCAATGTGGCCCATGGGCTGCTTTCTAGATGTGATGGGTGGGTGAGCCGGCCCCTCCTGCAGGTGTGGAGCTAGGCCTGGAGCATGTCCCTGATGCTGGGTCGGGTGTCCCGTGTCGCCTGCTGCCACAGCCCCCCTGCATGTTCCTCCCCAGAGGCTCTGCTCTCCCCTCCCCCCCTCCCCCCTGCCCCGAGCTCCAGAGTTAAGCCTGACCCACGTGCCCTGGAGTCCCGTCCCCTGGCTGGTCCTGGAACACTTGCCATCTCCCTTCATTTCTGTGCCCACTCTGCACTGTCGACTGAAAACAAAAAAAAAAAGCACAACCTAAACGTTGAGAGTTATGTTTTATTTGGCAGACAGATCCAAGGACTTAAGTCCTGGACACAGCATCTCAGATAATTCTGAGCGGCTGCTCTGCAGAGGTGAGGGGGGAACCAGGATATATAGGAGTTTTTGCAACAAAAGACCAGGTAGTGGGAGCATCAACAGATGACTGTTAATTAAAGAAAACCAGACATCTCAAGTTAAGAAATTCAGTGCTTTTCTATGTATGGGAAGATGCAAGAGTCTGAGCTCCCTGAAATCATTCCTTTCATATACACCCCAGCTCTCTGGGGCCAGTGTCCTGTGCTCTCTCATCCTGGGTCTCCTCAGGGTGCTCCCTCGGGGGAGGCTCAGGGCTTGATGGTGGGCATCCTGCCTCCATCCTGAGTCCCCGCAGGGCTTACCGTCAGGGCGGCTGTAACGTGATGGCTTGTTGGCTGCAGGTCCTTTGTTTACTGATACGGCAGCCACATGGTTCATTCACACCACCCTCACCTGGGAACCATCCCAGCCGTGGAGCCCCGAGCTCTCCTTAGAGTCCCAGCCCTGAAAGTCTTCAGGCGTCTGTTTCCTCACCTTGAGCACGGAGAGATGAATCCCTACACCCAAGAGGTGATATGAGAGGGGAAACCAGGAGGAATGTGTCAAAGGCCACAAAGTTCCAGTTCTGCAGGATGAATGAGTCCTAGAGGGCTACTGTCCAGCACAGTGCCTGTGGTCAACAATACCGCATTGTGTGCTTCAAAATTTGCTCAGAGGGTAGATCTTGTGTCAAGTGTTCTTATCGCAAAATAACAACAGCTGAGAGAAGAGGACGCTTCTGGAGGTGATGAGTGTGTTTATGGCCTAGATGGTGGCGATGGTTTCGCAGGGCTTTATCTTCACTCATCAGGTTGGATACATTAAGCATGTACAGCTTTTCGTATTTCAAAAAGAATTTTTTTTTATTAAACACTTTTTAGAAGAGATGCTATTAGAGAAATCTTGCAGCTCCCGCCTGGCACCGAGCAGGTGCTCATGAAATGTTAGGAACAGCTTGTCTCTCCAGTTAAGTCTGTGGTTTAAACATTTTAGGGGCCGTGAAACCCTTGAGGACCTGGTGAAAGGAACTGACCCTCTTCCCAGGACAAAGGAAATGTGCATTAGTATAAGAATTAAAGTGAATTGCAGGGGTTCCATCAGTCTTTGCTCGGGGAGTGAAGAGCCCAGCTGGCCCTGCAGCTGAGTCTCCAGGCCACGTGTGTGCCACCCAGTGGATCTGACCCCACATGGGACAGACAGGAGTGAGTGGCACAGGGAAGGGGGTGACTCCAGAGAGAGTGCTTGGCAAGAGCCCTTCAATCTGACTCACCTGTCCCAGCTCCCCGCAGGTGAAAACGCCTCCTGGCTCCCAGCAGGGCATCACATAGTGCTTCTGGGGAACATGGGGAGGGCAGTCCTACTCGGGATGGGGGGGCAGGTGGAGGGAGACTCCAGGCAGTTGCTTTGCCAAGGGCGCCTCCCCGCTCTGCACCCACCTGCCTGGGCCCTGCCTCTCCTAGCATCATGGGAATCTCCAGGACTTGATGTTATCGGACTTCAGTCTCTCCTCGCACAGTTGATTATATAAAATTTAAGGTACTCCGTGTCACAGTCAAATATACCACCTTGTTTACAAATGGAGTTTTCCTTTGGCCACTGGTGGCTGTTTTGGATATTCGATTTCTCATTAGTATTTATATGACTTAAAACACATTTCATTGTGAAGTAAACATATGTGCATCAGGATGAGACGTCCATCTATCCGTCCGTGTCAGCAGTCTGTCCTTTGGTGACTCCGCTTCTACCCTCTCTCCTTCCGCTGCTTATGGGAGAGGGGATGGGGTGGGGGAGGGGTAGACCAAGGCAGCACCAGCCGGGCCATGTGGGCCCCCCCGCCCCCCCATAGACTCTGCAACAGGCAGAAACCTACACGCTTGTCATGTACGAGCTCACTGCCTTCGTGCAGGTTTTCACTCAGCAAAAATTATCCTCCCTACTAAGTGCCCAGAACTTTCTAGGAGTTTTTGAAGCACGTAGGGTTCAAAGGGACTAAGATTTCTTTCCTAGCAATACGCCTGATGGACATGTAAATTACCTGTTAAATAGGTAAACTGTCAAAAAGTGATAACCATAGGAAAGAAAAGGGCTGTGGACTGAAAGTGTCCCCTCAGATTCGTATGTAGAAGCCTTACCACCACCCCCATGTGATGGCATTAGGAGGTCGTGCCTTTGGGTGGAGATTAGATTGGATGAGTTCATGAGGGTGGGCCCCATGATGGGATTGGTGCCATTGGGAGAGTCACAGGAGAGCTTCCTCCCTGTCTGCTCTCTGCCCTGGGGGCACACAGCGAGAAGAGAACTCTCAGCCAACCCCAACCCCACCATGCTGGCACCCTGATCCCGGACGTCCAGCCTCCATTGTTTATAAGCCACCCCTGTGGTGTTCTCTTATGGCAGCCTGAGCTGATCAGACGAAAGAGAGCAGAATTAGGAGGACCTGGGATGCATGCTGGGCTGCAGGTGGGCCACACAGGAGGCCTCGTAGAGAAGGTGATGGGTGAGCACGGGCTGCGAGGTTGAGCAGGGAAGAGCGTTCCAGGCAGAAGGAACAGCCCATGCAAAGACTCTAAGGTGGAGGCATGCACGAGAAGTTTAGGGAAGGGCAGGACTCTGGGGCTGAGTAAGTTGAAGGGAGGGAAGAAGATGAGGAGGATATACGGGGCGGCAGGGGGGACATGGTGTTCTGCAGACCCCCTCAGACTCCGTGCACCTTTGTAAATGCATTAAGTTTTACTCAGAGAGAAATGGGGAGCCCTCCTGGGTTTTGAGCAGAGTCCCGTGATGTGACCTATACCTTAAAGGATTACCCAGAGAGCCACGAAGGATGCAGGAACAGAGGCAGTGGGACTGGTGGGGAGACCACGGCAACATCCAAGCCAGACGTAAAGGCAGCTCAGCCCTGGGGGGTGGTGGTGGTGGTTGGGGGGGTGCTGAGAAATGTCCCGAATGCAGATTTATCTTGAAAGCAGAATTAACAAGTCATGGACGGATTTGATGTGGGGCAAGAGGATGAGAGAGGCTGGTTACTAGCTGAGCACCTGAAAGTTTGGAGATGCCGGTGCCCGCGATGGAGCAGGCTTGGGGGACGTTCACCAGCTGGGCGGGGTCCCTCTGAGCTGGTGGACACCCACAAGGAGAGGGACAGATGGGTCCTTATAAGAAGACAAGCCATGTAAAGACACAGAAATGCGGGGAGACAGAGGCTGAGGCGGGGCGGGATGCAGCCTCATGCCGAGGGATGCCCACGATGGCCGGCAACACCAGGGGCGGGCAGGGGGGCCTGGACCAGAGTCTCCCTGGAGCCTCAGCAGGAAGCAGCCCTGCCACACCTTGCCTTCCGGCCTCGGGACTTTGAGACGGTACATTTCTGCCGTGTTAAGCGCCCAGTTCGCGGTCCTTTGTGACAGCGTTCTGTGAGCAGGGGCCGTGGCCCAGCAGGACAGTCTGCCCTCCAGTGCCCCCATCCCCCAGAACTCTCCCCTCTCCCAGTGCCTCCCTTTCCCACACTTCCTCCATGGCCATCCCTCCCCTTACTGTCTGGCCTCACTCAGTTTATCTGACCCGGTGGTCCACTCCGCCCACAGACGCCAACTTGACTGCTCAGGTGGAGGATAAGGCCTCAGATTTTCCTGCATCCCAGGGCTGAGCATGTGGACCAATCACAAACCACGTGGAGCAGCGGGCAGTCCCGGACCTCAGGGCTATAAATCAGCCTCACGGTGTTTATTTCTGACCAGCGGTCCTGGTCGGCACACCTGGGCCTGCATGTTTGCTCTTGGCCTCTGCAAATCTCTCCCCACAGGGCTATCTGGGCTGCCGGAGATCAATCCCACATTCTAGCTGAGCATCTCTTCCTCCAGACTTCTCAGATGCCTCCCCGCCCCCGCCCCCTCCTCCCTCCCGCAGTCCATGAGGCAGTGGACCAGACCGGGGTCTCCTCTCTCTGCCGGCAACCCTGGCCTTGGTCCTTCACGTCCAGCATCTCACGTGGGGCGGGGGGTCACTGCTGGGTGGACGCAGCTGCCTGAATCCTCCCCACGGCAGCTTCTCACTGACTCTCGCCCTCCTTCTCAGCTCTACTGCCCCCAGCATCCACATCTCTCGGCCAGGACCCAGCCACTATGCATCCGTGAGCAGCCACCTCCCATCAACCACTTTTGTGGACGCCTAAGCAGAGTCAGAGCAGCGGGGCGGGGGGTTACCATCTCCCAGAACATCACATGCTGTTAGCAGCAGAAGGATGGAAGATACTAAAGACCAGAGAAGGGCAACTGTTCGCATGTGCTCTAGTGCCATGTGGGTGCTGCCAGGCATCTGTCGGTTTTGTTTTTTCATGTCTGTCTGCCCTCTGCTCCCCTCCCCTCCACCCAGCCCAGCACAGACCCTTTGTGCCTCCAAGTTCAGGGCAGGAATCAGAAACCTCTGGGTGTCCATGGGGAGCTGTTTTGGAGATAAAGAGGTACCCGCAGCAGGGGATGGGGGAGGGGCACTGCTCCCCAGATAAGGAAGAAGTTGGGGGCCAGGGGTGGTTGGGCCTTCCATTTGGGTCTCCCCAATACCCTGCCCTGAGCCCCTCAAGACTCACTCTGGGGACTCCAGCTCCAGACCTCCGTGTGCCCCCGGAGGTGGCGGGGGGGGGGAAGGAGGTGTCTCGGTCGGGACAGGGATTGCTTGCCCACCAGTAGCCCAAGCAGGAGGTCAGGCTGGAGTCAGGGCCAATTTAAAGGAAATGAAGACACGTGATCTCCTTTACACTCTGGGCTGAGACCCAGATATGCTGTAAAGAGGCGGGGAGACAGGTCAGCACAGAGGGATGTATCCTTTCTTCAGGCCACCCTGCCAGCATCTGATGGAAGCTGATCCCACCATGGAAGCAAGAAGTCCTTGGAAACACCAGACAGAAGAGTCCAAGTTCACGGTCCATTCTCAGACCCCCAGCCTGGGGCCCTTTCCCCGGGAGACGGCAGCTAGGGAGGTTCTTCTGTTAGGAGGCACCAAGTTGGGGAGCCGGGATAGGGCACGGGGGCCTCTGCGTGGGGCCCGGCGGGGTTCAGGCTGAGGGGCTGGGAGCAGAGGCAGAATCCGAGGACTGCCCGGCAGTCAGCCCCGCCAGGGAGCACCAGGCAAGCTCAGCAGAGCAGCTAATGACAGCCAGCAGCAAGCAAGTGGTCCCAAATCGATGGCTTCAGAGCCTAACTCGACAGCCGTGACTGACGTCAGACGTGTCCAATCTCTGTGGCCTGGCTCATGTGACAACTGGTTAAAAGCTTGGTAACCTCGAGGTCACCGTGTTGCTTCCAGCCCCATCACTCGGGTGCATTTGCATGTTAGGCTCGTGATTTCTTCCAGAGCAGTTGTAATTGGCTACAGCAGTAGGTCAGTAGATGAAAAGGGATGAAATTACCTTCCATGTGGCCAAAGGCTCACCAGAAATTGTCAACACAGAGGGACGAAAGAAGACAGGGTCACCCCCGGGGGGGTCCCACGGGATGGCCACAGTGAAAGCCACCAGGTCCTGTGCGTCCCTGTGCGGCCCCACCCTTGTGCGACACTGTCCCTTGTCCTCAGATGGCCTGTGATGGGGGCGCTCTGATGGCGCGTGCTTAGTGCACAGCCTGGCGCTAGAGGCTCCCGTAACCAGGAGATGGGAAATCGAGGCAGAGGGAGAAGTGGCTTTCCCCAGATCAGGAGGAGAGTGGAGGGTTCTCACTGCAGAGCCCTTTCTCCTTGTGTTACCCTGTTACTTCGACCTCTGCTCCCCCACCCCTTGTCCCCCCACACCCCGCTCTGTCCACCCACTGCCTCTAATCAACGCACAAGACCCACCATGCACGCAGTACTTATTAGGTGTTAAGGGTGGGGTGTTTGGGTCCCCAGATTCGTGTGGTGAAGCCCTAACCCCCCGTGTGGCTCTTTCAGGAGTAAGGAAGTAAATACGGTTAAAGGAGGTTGTAAGGCTGGGGCTCTGATCTGATGGGATGAGTGTCCTTATGCCACGCTCTCTGTCGCTGTTTATCTCTGTCTGCCGCTGTCTCTGTCTTTGTCTGTCTCTCTCTCTCTCTGCCCGTGTGTGCTCAGAGGAAAGGCTGTATGAGGCCAGGATGAGAAGGAGGCATCTACAAGCCAGGAAGAGAACTCCCACCAGACACAGAGTCAGCTACATCTGATCTCAGACTTCCAGGCTCCAGAGCTGTGAGAAGTAAATGTCTGCTGCTTGAGCCCCCTGATCTGCGGTGTTTTGTTACAGCAGCTAGGCTAAGACGTGAGGCTTTGGTTAATGATCTCATTTAAGCCACCTCATAAGCAAAGGGTCACTGAGGATGAGCGATTATCAGATTTCCTGCATGTGGGGTGCTCTGGTGCTTCCTGAGAAGAAAGGTGTGGGCCCAAAGAACCCCAACCTCCCCCAAACCCTGACGTGCATCATTATTTTCCCAGCATGACCATTCACGATACTGAGTGTAAGGCTGCCTGGTGGTTTCGTGGCTCTCCTCATGCATTTTGCTTTGTGATCATTTCTCAGAGAAAAAGAGAGGCCAGCACTGGAGAAACAGCAGTGAACAAAAGCATGCACGTCCCTGCCCTCGTGGCGCTCAGAGCCCCGGTGGAGAGAGGGGCTCGGAGACCCATGTCACGTGCACCAAGGATTAAAGCCCCTGCTGGTTGTACTGAGAACCCGGTCTCATAACTAACACTATCATCATTAGTGCTTATCGCATCCTTCTTAACGTAGGTTGAAGTGCATTTTTGAATATTAATGTTTATCAAACATTTACACTTGTAGGAGCAGGCTTCGGGCATTTAGTAGAAATTTCTTCCTGCAGTGCCCATTCCAGGGCTGGGTAAGCCGCTGCAGGCAGGATGTGATTTCAGATTGTTGAAGACCCAGGGGTTTCCTCATCTGACGGCCAGAGCTGTGATAGGTGAGGCAAGGGTAGGGGAGGGCTCAGATGGACCCCAGGTCCCCTCCCAGCCCAGAGCTGAATGAAGCCCCAGCTCTGTTTCCTCCCCTCCTCACAGGGGAGGGTGAAGGGCTCTGGGGTGAAGGCCAGCTCCCCACTCACTGTGGGACTTGGGCAAGTTACTGACTTGAACTTTGCTTGTGCTTCAGTTTTGGTGAACGAGGACATTTGTGTGCTGACTCTGATTTCCTTTGAATGTGCTGGAGACCAAAGAAGGGACAAACGTCTCTCTTCAAACGCACTCTCTTTAAAGCAGAAGGGGCAGGAGTTTTTTTTGTTTGTTTTCAGGTTTCCTAGAAAGCAAAATAAACCCTGTCAGTCCTGTGTTGGGTCGAGGGTCTTGGCTGGGCCTCCCAACATGTAGGCAGAAGGTCTCAGGCAGGTGGGGGCTGGCAAAGAAAGAGCAGAGTGGTAGAATCAGCCAAGATGCAAGAAAAAACACAGTCTGAAAGGACAAAGTAATGAGCAGAACAGGACTCGGATATGACACAGATGTTAGAATTTTCTGACAGTGAATTTAAAATAACTATGATTCATACATTAAGGGCTCTAATGGAAAAAGCGGACAGTACGTGGAAACAGATGGGTAATGTCAGCAGAGAGATGGAAACTCTAAGAACCAACCAAAAGGAAATGCTGGAAATAAAACCCACAGTAACAGAAAAGAAGAAAGCCTTCAGTGGGCTCATCACCAGATACAAGGCAGCCTTGGGAAGAATCTGAACATGGAGATATGGCAAGCGAAACTTCCAAAATGAAACTCAAAGAGAAAAAAGGAATGCGAAAAGAACAGAATAGGTAAGAACTCTGGGACAATAAAAGGTGGTGTAGGATACCCCTTTGTGTGTAATTAGAATACCAGAACAAGAAGAGAGGACAGAGCAGAGAAATATTTGAAGTAATAATGGCAAAGAACATTCCAAAATTAATCAGAGACACCATGCACATATGCAGAAAGCTCAGAGAACATTAAACAGGATAGATGCACACACACACGCACACACACACACAGACACACACACACACACACCCCCCCCCAAGTATATCATATTCAAACTGCAGAAAACCAAAAGCACAGAAAAATTTTTGAAGGAAGCCAGAGGAATACAACATCTTATACACAGGAACAAGGATAAAAATCACAGTGGACTTCTCAGAAACCATGCAAACAAGAGGATAAAAATATTTTTAACATGTAAAAATTTAAGAAAAGAATTATAGAAATAAATTACCCAGCAAAATTATCCTTTAAAAATAAGGAGAGAAAGGGACTTCCCTGGTGTTGCAGTGGTTAAGAATCCACCTGCCAATGCAGGGGAACGAGTTTGATCCCTGGTCCAGGAAGATCCCACATGCTGTGGAGCAACTAAACCCATGCGCCACAACTACTGAGCTCATGTGCCGAGAGCCACAACTACTGAAGTCCACACGCCTAGAGCCCGTGCTCCGCAACAAGAGAAGCCACCACAATGAGAAGACCATGCACCACAAGGAAGAGTAGCCCCCTCTCCGCAACTAGAGAAAGCCTGCGTGCAGCAACGAAGATCCAATGCAGCCAAAATAAATAAAAATAAATAAATTAAGCCATTATTTAAAAAAAAAAAAAGGTAAGGAGAGAAAATCCAAAGGAATTGACCAAAAAATCCTTGAAAGTAAAGAGCAATTATAGCAAGATTGCAGAATACAAGGTTAATATACAAAAGTCAATTGCTTTCTGATATATTAGCAATGAACAAGTGGAATTCAAAATTTAACACACAATACCATTTGTATTAGCATCCAAAAAAATGAAACGCTTAGGTATAAATCTAACAAAATACATACAAGATCTATACTAGGAAACTACGAAACTGGTGAATGAAATAGCTAAGTTAATGGAGAGAGGTTTCGTGCCCATGGACAGGAAGACTCAATGTTGTCAAGATGTCATTTCTTCCCAACTTGATCTGTGGATTCAATGCCATCGCAATCGAATCTCAGCAAGTTATTTTGTAGTTATCGACGAACTGATTCTAAAGTTTATAAGACGAGGCATGAGACCCAGAATAGCCAACACAATACTGAAGGAGAAGAACCAGGTAGAAGGACTGAGACTCCCCGACTTCAAGACTTACTGTAAATCTACAGTAATCAAGACAGTGTGATATTGGCGAAAGAATAGACAAAAATATCAGTGGAATAGAATAGAGGGCCCAGAAATAACCCCCCATAAATACACTCAACTGATCTTTGACAAAGGAGCAGAGACAATACAATGGAGAAAAGGCAGTCTTTTCAATCTGTGGTGCTGGGACAAGTGAACATCCATATACCAAAGAGGAAAATAAAAGAATCTAGACACAGACTTCATACCTTTCACAAAAATTAGTTCAAAATGAGTTGTAGACCTAAACATAAAATACAAAACTATGAAACTCCTAGAAGACAACATAGGAGAAAACCTATTTAACCTTGGTCGTGGTGAGACTTTTTTAGAAAGAACACCAAAGACACAAGCCATGAAAGAAATAATTAGTGTGCTGGTTTCATTAAATTAAAAGCTTCTGCTTTGTGAAAGACAGTAAGTATTAAAAGAATGAGAAGGAAAGTCACAGACGGGAGAGAATATTTGCAAAAGATGTATCTGATAAAGGATGGTTATCCAAAACATGCAAATAACTCATAAAAGTCAACAACAAGAAAACAAACAACTTGGGAGTTCCCTGGTAGTCCAGTGGTTAGGATTCGGAGCTTTCACTGCCATGGCCCAGGTTCGATCCCTCACTGGGGAACTGAGATCCCATAAGCCATGCAGCATGGCCAAGAGAGGAAAAAAAAAAAAAAGGAAAAAGAAAACAGATAACCTGATTTTAAAATGAGCTAAAGATCTTAGCAGTCATCTCACCAAAGAAGATAAAGTATGGCAAATAGCATATGAAAAGATGCTCCACATCATATGTTATCAGAGAAATGCAAATTAAAACAACAAGATACCATGACACAGCTACTCAAATGGCCAAAATCCAGAACACTGACAACACCAAATGCTGACGAGGCTGTGGCGCAACTGGAACCCTCATTCATTGCTGGTGGGGATGCAGAACGGTACAGCCACTTTGGAAGAGTGTTTAAAGGTTTCTTACAAAAACTAAACATATGCTTACCTTATTATCCAGCAATCATGTTCCTTGGTATTTACCCAAAGGAGTTGAAAACTTACTTCCACACACACACACACACACACACAATGCACACACATGTTTATAGACGTTTTATTCACCATTGCCAAAACTTGGAAACAACATGTCCTTCAGTAGGTGAATGGGTAAGTAAACTGTGGTCCATGCAGACAAGGGAATGTTATTCAGGGCTAAAAAGAAGCGAGCTATCAAGTCTTGAAAAGACAGGAAGGAAACTTAGATGCACATGACTAAGTGAAAAAAGACAATGAGAAAAGGTACATTCTGCACGATTCTAACTAAAGGACATTCTGGAAAAGGCCAAACTATGGAGACAGTGAAAACCTCAGTGGTTGCCAGGGATGGGGGAGAAGGATGAGTAAGTGGAGCACGGAGGATTTTTAGGGCTGAGAAAGTACTCTGTATGATGTTATAATGATGGATATATGTCTTTATACTTTTGTCCAAACTCACGGACTGCACAGCACCAAGAGTGAACCCCAAAGTAAACTATGGACTTTGGGTGATTGTGGTCTATGTAGCTCCATCTTTGGTTAAAATAAAAAAGTACCATTCTGGTGAGTGATATTGATAGTGACAGCGTTATGCATGTACAGGGACAAGAGGTATTTGGGAAATCTCTGTACTTTCCTCTCAATTTTGTTGTGAACCTAAACCTACTCTAAAAAAGAAGAATAAAAATTGCTTACTGGAGAAAAAAGTGAAGGAGAAATAAAGATCTTCTCAGAAGAAAAACCCAGAGGGAATTCTCTGAAAGCAGACCTATCCTGCAAGAGATGTTTCAAGAAGTTCTTTAGGAAGAAAGAAAATGGTATAGGTCAGAAATGTGGTTCTACATAAAGGAAGCACCTCGAAGAAGGTAAAATAGAATCTTTTCTTCTTCTTAGTCTTCATAGCCCTAAAAAGTAACTTTGTTTAAAGCAATAATAGTAACAATGTCCTGGGTGAGTATGGCCTGTGGATGAGAAGCAGATGATAGAAACGTCACGAGGGCAGGAGGGAGCCCTTAGGACACTCTTTTATGTTACCTCCACTCTCGTGGAGCACCATAGTGTATTTGAAGGTGAACTTAGATTAATTTTGAGTGAATTAGGCAACCACTAGGGCAACCACTAAAACAATTTATGAGAGAAGTATATTGAAAAATCAAAAAATGCAGAAAAGGGAGGGGAGAAACAAAATCAAATGCAACAAATAGAGAACAAATACATATGTGACAGATATTAATCCAAATATATCAATAAATCACTTAAATGTGAATAGGCTACACACATCAATTAAAAAATGGAGATTGTCAGGACTTCCTTGGTGGCGCAGTGGTTAAGCATCTGCCTGCCAATGTAGGGGACGCGGGTTCAACCCCTGGTCTGGGAAGATCCCACATGCTGTGGAGCAGCTAAGCCTGCGAGCCACAACTACTGAAGCCTGCGCACCTGGAGTCTGTGCTCCCCAACAAGAGAAGCGACTGCAACGAGAAGCCTGCACCACAGCGAATGTAGCCCCAGGTCTCTGCAACTAGAGAAAGCCCCTGAGGCGTGATGAAGAGCCAATGCAGCCAAAAAAACACAAATAAACAAAAAACAATCAAAAAACCCAAAACAAACAAAAAACAAACCCAGAGATTGTCAAAGTAGATTAAAAAAACAAAACAAAACAAGATACAACTATGTGTTGTCCACGAGAAATACACTTTAAACGTAAAGACTCAGATGGGAAAAAAGTCAAGGGATAGAAAAAGGGCTACTGAGCTCAGGAAGCTAGAGGAAAGAGAGCAAAATAAGCCCACAGCAGACATATTAATAAACTGTAATAATACTAGAGCCCAAATCAATGAAATTGAAACAGGAAAATAATAGAGAAAATCAATGAAACAGAAATCTGGTTATTTGAAAATATCAATAAAATTGATAAGCCCTTAGCCAGGATAATTAACTAAAAAGAGAGAAAAGTTGAAAAGAATGTGATGAAAAGAATCAAAGAGACCTAAATAAATGGAGAGGTATTCCATGGTAGTGTACCGAAAGATTTAATACTGTTAAGATGTCAGATCTTCTCAACTTGATCTATATGCAAAACGCATATCTGATAAAAGATTTGTGTCCAAAATACACAAAGATTTTTTAAAATATAACAAGAAGAAAAAGGACAACCCTATTTTTAAAAGGGCAACAAATCTGAAAAGACATTAAAGAAGATATATAACTGGTTTGCAAGGCAGAAATAGAGACACAGATGTAGAGAACAAACATATGGACACCAAGTGGGGAAAGTTGGGGAGGGAGGTTGTGGTGGGATGAATTGGGAGACTGGGATTGCCATATATCCATTACTAATGAGAAAAAAGTACCAAATTGTACACTTTAAATATATGCAGTGTATTGTATGTCAAAAAAATGATATAACTGATGGTTTAAGTACTGCTTAAGAGACTGACCACTTTTAAAAATAAATTTGTGATTTTGGAGAGAAAAAAATAAAGAAGATATGTAGATGGCAAATAAGTTTGTCTTGGTCTGCTAAGGCTGCCCTAACACAATACCATAAACTGAGCAGCTTAAACAACAGAAATTTATTTCTCACAGTTCTGGAGCCTGGAAGTCCAAGGTCAGGGTGCTGGCATGGTTGAGTTCTGGTGAGAGAACCCTCTTCTGGGCTGTAGACAACCACCCTCTTGCTGGGTCCTCACGTGGGGTTTCCTCGGTGTGGAGGGAGTGAGATTTCTCTCTCTCCCGTTTTCTTGTGTGGACACTGATCCCTCACCCTTATGACCTCATCTAACCCTAATTACGGCCCTAAGGCCCCACCTCCAAATGCCATCACATTGGAGGTTCAGGTTTCAACACATGAATTTGGGGAGAACACAAATGCTCAGTCCGTAACAAAGCATGTGAAAAGATGCTCAAGTTAAGACAGTGAGATACTACCTCACACCTATTAAAATGGCTAAAATTCAAAGCACGGACAATACCAAACACTGGTGAGCATGTGGAGTGACCAGAACTCTTTCATTGCTGGTGGGAATGAAAGATGACACAGCCGCTGTGGAAGACAGTTTGGTAGTTTCTTATAAGACTAACATGCTCTCGCTACATGACCCAGAAATTGCACTCCTTGGTATTTATCCAACTGATTTGAAAACTTATGTCTGCACAAAATCCTGCACGTGAAAGTTTATAGCAACTCTATTCGTAATCACCAAAAACTGGGAGAAGCCAAGGTGTTCTTAACAGGGGAGTGGATAAACAAGCTGACATATACCCATACAGACGAACGCTATCCGGCAATAAAAAAGGAACAATCTATCAAGCCATGAAAAGACGCAGAATGAATCTTACATGCCTATTGACGAGTGAAGGCCAGAACTATAAAGACGGAAAAAAGGATCTTCTGTACAACAAAAGAAACTATCAACAGAGGGGAAAGGCAATGTACCAAATGAGAGAAGGTATTTGCAAACTATACACCTAAGAAGTTAATATCCCCAATACATAAGGAACTCCTACAACTTAACAGCAAAAAACCCAAAGAACCCAATTTAAAAAATGGGCAGCAAACTTGAACAGACATTTCTCCAAAGAAGATGTACAAATGGCAAACAGGCGTGTGAAAAGACACTGGACCTCACTAATTATCAGGGAAATGGAAACCAAAACCACAATGCCTTATTATCTCACACCTGCTAGGATGGCCATTATCAAAAAAATAAAAGATAAGTGTTGGTGAGGATGTGAAGAAATTGCAACCCTTGCACACTGTTGGAGGGAATGTAAAATTGGTGCAACAGCTGTGGAAGACATTACAGAGATGCCATAAAAAACTAAAAATAAGATTACCATATATATGATCCAGCAGCCCCACTTCTGGGCATTTATCCAAAAGTATTAAAATCAGGATATTGTAGAGATATCTACACCCCCGTGTTCACTGCAGCACTAGTCACAATGGCCAAGATATGGAAGCAACCTAATTGTCCCTCAACAGACGAATGGATGGAGAAAATGTAGTTTATACATGAATGGAATATTACTCAGCCACGAAAAGGAAGGAAATCCTGCCATGGTCAAACGACAAGGATGAACCTGGAGAATATGATGCTTAGCAAAATAAGCTGGTTACAAAAGGAGAAAAATCTCACTATTCTACTTCTATGAGTTCTCTAAAATAGTCAAAGTCAGCGATAGAGACCAGATTTGTGTTACTGGGGTGGGGAGGGAGGGGCAAATGGGGAGATGTCCAAAGAGCATAAAGTTTCAATTAAACAAGATAAGTAAGTCCTGGGGGCCTGCTGTACAACAATGTACCTCTAGTCAACGATACTGTATCCTGCATGTGAAATTCCCTTAATGGCTAGATCTTGGGCTTTCTATTCAATTCTTTTTAAAGGGAGAAAATGCCCATCATATATCAAGGCAGTGGATTTTTTTTTTTTTAAGGAATCCTTAAATCCTATGCAATTTTCTTCTCCTTTCTTGACCCAGCTCCAGCGTGAATGACGGGGCCACGCAGACCCACGGTTCCTGGAGGGAGCAATGGCTCAAGTCCAAGCTCATCGTGCATGGCCTGGTCACGGAGCTTCTGCCGGCCTGGGGTGCTATTGGGTGGGGTCCAGTTCTCAGGATGACTCTGGTGATTTACACCGAGGAGTGTGGCTCCCAACCAGCCCTCCACATTCCAGAAGCGTCTTCTCAACATGCAAACTGAGGGCAAGTTTAGGAGGGCCCTTGGGCAGACTGGGGTTTAGAAGAAGCCTCCAGACCTCTGGTGGGGAGGGGGTGGGTGCATGGGGTCTCAGCTCCCTCTCCATTCCCTTTCATGTCCCACATGGAGTAAGGGACGTCTGGAGGGAGAGGGCCAGGCGTCCAGAAGCCTGGGAGCCGCCAGAGGACCGTGAGCCCGGGTGGCACGTTCCCGTGCACAGCTTCCGGGTGCCTGGCCCTGAGCCAGGTGTAGGGTGCATGAAGATGGCGCAGGTCAGAAAAGAAAATCAAATTCCAAAACGCCCTTTTTTGAGTAGCTACTTTCTTCCTGACAGCCTTTTTTTTTTTTTTCATTGGCCGCAAGGCTTGTGGGATCTCAGTTCCCCAACCAGGGATTGCACCCCGGCCACCGCAGTGAGAGCACCAAGTCCTAACCACTGGACCCCAGGGAGCTCCCCGACAGCCCTTTTATGCACAGTGCCTGATACTCTCACAATCAACCCACTGAGTATTCACATCCCTGTAAGGAAAACCCAAGACCAGAACATTCCAGAAGAAGCACAAGTCCCACGGCTGGTCAGTGCAGGTCCCTCCTTCAGACTCTGGAGTGGCAGGCTGTTTCCACCATTCAATCTGCAGCCAGTCGTTCTCCCCTGGGGGCGATTCTGCCCCCACAGGACACTGGGCAATTGTCTAGAGACAGTTTTGATGGTCAGGATTGGGACCTGTCACTTCAGTCTAGTGGGTCAAGGCCAGGGATGCTGCTACATGTCCTACTCCACAGGACAGGGCTTCACCCCAGAGAATGACCCAGCCCAAGTGCCAGGAGCACAGAGTTTGAAAAACCACTTTGCTGCAGCCACCTCTAAAGGCTTGAGAATGAAGAGCGTTTAAAAAGGAAAAGGTTGGGGGGAGGCTTTTCTAAGACTATACAGCAGGACTTCCTAGGTGGCACAGTGGTTAAAAATCCACCTGCCAATGCAGAGAACTCGGGTTTGATCCCTGCTCCAGGAAGATCCCACATGCCACGGAGCAACTAAGCCCGTGCGCCACAACTATTGAGCCTGCGCTTTAGAGCCCATGAGCCACAACTATTGAGCCCGTGTGCTGCAACTACTGAAGCCCACGCGCCTAGAGCCCGTGCTCTGCAACAAGAGAAGCCACCTCAATGAGGAGCTCGTGCACCACAACGAAGAGTAGCCCCCACTCACCACAACTAGAGAAAGCCCATGTGCAGCAATGAAGACCCAACGCAGTCAATAAATAAATAAAATTTATTAAAAAAAAAAAAAGACTAGACAGTGATTCTCCCAGCAACATCCAGTCTGGGACTCAGAGCAGCGGTTTCTGACATTGCCTGAGGTGCCTCGCCCAGCACAGCTTGGTTGAATGGTGACCCCCCCCCCCCACCACCCCCAAACAAATGTCCATGTCCTAACCGCTGGATCCTGCGAATGTGACCTTATTTGGGGAAAGGGTCTTTGCGGTGGTGATTAAATGAAGGATCTTGAGGTGCGATCATTCTGCATCACCTGGGTGGGCCCTACATGCAATGACCCAAATCCTATTAAGAGACAGAGAGGAAGATGCAGGCCCACAGGGAGGGGAGGAGGCCATGCGAAGACAGAGGCAGAGACTGGAGAGATGCAGCCACAAGCCAGGGGCTGGAGCCTGCCTGGAGCAGGGACACCTGGAGCCCCCAGAGCCTGGAAGAGGCAGGAGGGACCCTCCCCTGGAGTCTCCAAAGGGACCACGGCTCCATGACACCCTGATCTCAGACTTCTGGTCTCTAAAACGGAGAGGGGATGAATCTATGATGTTTTAAGCCCCCAGCTTGTGGGAAGTTGTTATGACAACCCAAAACACTTGTAAGACAGTCTTTGCCTTTAGATTTCAAGTGCTTCAAGGAAACTGCCCGAGGATAGCACGCATTCAGAAACATTCATGAGCATTTTAATCTAGGATCTCAGGTCCTGAACCACCAGGTGTTCCTCAAGCACCTTTCAAAATCAGCTTCCACCGGAATGAGCGGACTGTTGTGGAATAAAAAAGACTGCTTATGAAGTGCCTTCCCTGCTCAGCTAGGCCACGGTCGGTGATGATCTGATGAAGACACACCCTAAGCTCTGTGTGCATGACTCTTGCCAGCCTTGCATTTATTGGCTTTTCACAGAGCCCAACAGCCTTGCGCTGTCGGGCAGGGCAGGAACGCTGCGTCCACACCCCACAGATGGGAACTTGACGCCTGGGGACCAAGAAGCAGGACACCCAGCTCAAAGTGACTCGGAGAAAGTGGCTCTGGCAGCTGGAAGCTCAGAGCCGAGCGCTGGAGGGTGGTCACACAGTCTCCATCTCTGCTTCCCTGCGGTTCCCCTGGCTCCACTCTGCCCCTCTTCTCAGCTTGGTCCTGGAGCTGTCACGTCCCTCCCTGGGCACAAGACACTGCATTCCGGCATTCTATTCTAATACCCACAACCCAGGGGCGGCCTCCCTTAGAAGAGCCCCAGCCTTGGTTGTCACCGACTTGAAATTCTTAAGAATTTATCTTTGAACATGTGTTTTGTAACAGAGGTCCAATGGTAGAGTGGAGTAGCACGCGTGTGACAAAGGAGACGTGGACAGCATGCCTGCCCACCACCCTGTGTTGTCCCCTCTCGTATAGCTCCTGCGATACCCTTGGAGCACAATTCTGGTGGACGCACGCTGATGCATGGGCAGTGAGCATGGCTCAGGGAGGGTGCAGGGTGGGTGTGCTGCAGCTGCAGACCAGTCAGCGTGGCACAGCCCCCAGAGGCCACGCTTTCCATTTCAGTCAAAACTTGCTTCAGATGCAGAGGAGACGGTGGTGTTCTAAGGACATGAACCACCAGGGAATCTGTGTTAGTCTCCTAGGGCTGTCAGAAGAAAATACGTAACACGGGGCCAGTAAAACAACAGACATTCATGGTCTCCAGGCCTGGAGGCTGGAATCTGAGATCCAGGTGTGGGAAGGGCTGGTTCCTCCTGAGGTCTCCCTCCTTGGAGTGAAGACTGCAGTCTTCCCTATGTGTCCTCACACGATTGTCCCTCTGTGTCTGTCTGTCTGATCTCTTCTTATAAGGACACCACTCAGATTGGCTCAGGCACCCACCTTACAACCACACTTAACCTTAATTATCTCTTTAAAGACTCTGTCTCCAAGTTCAGTCACACTGGGGGTAGGCTTCAACAGATGAACTTGGGGAGGGCAGAGTTCAGTCCCACATCCTATTATATTTTTTTTCTTACTCATGTGACCTCCATATATTAGTTAACAATTCATGCTGTAAACGATGACATTGAAGGAAGAGGAGAGGTTGGTGAACCCACAGGTTTTTTTTTCCTTTCAATCCTTCCTTACCCATCAGTCAGCTGAAGGTAGAGCATGTTGGCTACTTTTTTTTTTTTTTTCAATCTTAGTGGGTAAGGTAAGGGAGCAGGTCCTGGAAGGACCTCTCTTTTTAAGTGACCTCAGCCTCTGAATTAGTGCCGTCTTGGTCCCAGCCCGGGAGAGGGGAGGGTCAGCTGCCTCCTCCCACCTGCTGTTTCTGTTTGCTCTGATGCAGGGAGGCCGAGTGAGGGGGCCTCCACTGGTCAGCAGATCCACACGGAGGAAGCAACACAGAGCCTGCCCGCCGCTCACTTTTCCGTGCCCTGTCCTTTGTCCTTTGTCGTTGTGGAGTCAGGATGCCGTTACCTGTATGAGGGGAAAGGGTCAGCGTGATACCTTTTGGACTTGGGCTGGTGGAAGAAAAAAAAAGGTACAGAGCGTGAGTAGAACAAGCACAGATTAAAGAGTAAAATAAACATAGTTGAGTCACTTTTATAAGAACAAAATTCACATGCAGGTGTGGGCACAAATTGTATGATTTCTGTGATTCTGCGAGGAACATAGATGCTCTTATATTTGCATTTAAAACTGGCATCCTACAACATAAATGTAAACATTAAAATCAATGCTAATAATTTAAACTTGTCCTTAGAATGACATTAAATTGCAAATTAAATAGAGACACATCAAGGGAGAGACTGTGGAAATAAGGGGAAAATTTATAAATTTACTTTATTCCTGCTTTTGAACAAGGGACCCTTTTTGTTTTTGTTTTTGTTTTTGTTTATTTATTTTTTTTGGGGGGGTACACCAAGTTCAATCATCTGTTTTTATACACATATCCCCGTATTCCCTCCCTTCCTTGACTCCCCCCCTCTCGAGTCCCCCCCACCCTCCCAGCCCCAGTCCTCCAAGGCATCCTCCGTCCTCGAGTTGGACTCCCTTTGTTATACAACAACTTCCCACTGACTATCTATTTTACAGTTGGTAGTATATATATGTCTGTGCAAGGGACCCTTTTTTTTCCTTTTGTTTTGAGCAAAATTATGTAGCCAGCCCTTCAGTGCACAAAGGGCATGTCTTTCCCAGCCACTAAACACAATTCCTATCTCCACCCTGATTGGATCATCTCCGGATTAATTGCTACGGCAGAGGGGAGGTCTCAGTGCTGATTGGTTTAGGTCTAGGCCATATGCCCATCACTGACCAATCACAGAAGTGATCTCCATCAGAGCCCACCCTGAGCTAGGGGCAGGGCCCATCCCACCCAACCCAGGTCTGCCCGGTAGAGGATTGCTCCCTGAAGAAGACCTGGTTGCAGTTCAGAAGGAAGAGGGGAATGGGTGCTGGGTGGCAGCCTGTGAATGTCCACTGTGTATGCTTTCTTAAAATCTTTGGGTTTCCTTGGTAAATCTACCACAACTTTAAAGAATTATACATCCACTCACTTGTTTAACCTCATCTCCTCAAGGAGACTCTGAATTAATGAGGGCAGGGACGGGCTTCTCTGGATCACAGCTGTGTCCACAGGGTGGGGAGTGAGGCCTGGTGACCAGGAAGCCGTCCTGGTTCTATCACTGCCCCCAGAACACGGAAAGAATGGAGCGATTAAGATAGGCGGTCAAGGTCACACCAAGGGCTACACCCAGGTCTCCTGTCCAGAAGCCTAGTGTGTTTTCTTTCTGACCACCCTTCTCTCTTTGGTCAAAGATCAGGAATGATTTTCAGGAGAAGAGCTGTAGGGAATTCCTGGTACCAAGAGTCCACTTGGTCTGGACTCACCATAATGGACTAGCCTCACGGATCGGGACCTGATTGGCAGGTTTCACTCAACCCTGCTTCTTCCTTCTAGGTGATTCCACCATTCAGCCTATTCTTATTCCAGATGAGCGTGTCAGCCCTCCAACCTGGGGACATCAGTGTATGTGACTTGGTCGGGGGTGGGAGTGTATATGCAAAGTTGGATCATGACTTTCCCTGGCCGGTGCTTTGAAAATCTATTCAAATTGACTTTGTAGCACAAAATTAACGGAGCTGTTGTAGAATCACAGGCTGACATATTGGATAAGCACAGAATAATTAAGCCCTCCAATAATGCTCATTTAGAAATTAGTCAATAATGATCAAAAATTACTCCTTTGCCAGCTAATGGGCCAGCGTAAAGGAGGAAGGGAACTGATTTCCAGCAAATTGTCAGTAACCCGAGTGGAAGATGGGGGCGTGAGGTTCCTCCTTGATTCTCCACCACAATTACCATCTGCAGGTGCGCAGAGGTGAGGGAAGGGTCTGTGCCTGTCCCCACGCTGCCCCTGCTCTGGTTCCCGGCATCCTCCCGTCACCTCGAGGGGCCCTTCCACAGGCAGCTGTTGCTGGCTGGGAGGGGCCAGGGGAGGGAGAGCCCTCCACTACCTCTGACTCCATATGCCAGCTGCCTGGGGATGGTCCTGCTGGGTTATGTAACCCTGACCTTGGAGAGGGAGGGTGGGGCCTGACTCTGCTGCTCAGTCCCCAGCACCAAGCCCTGCAAAGAGGTGCTGGGGCAGCTTCGGGCAACAGGGTGAAAGCTGGCTTCTGGCTGTTCTGCCCACCGAGCAGATAATTGAGAGTTTGGTTTGGTTAAATAAAAATCTAAGTATGAAGGAAACTCTCAGGTACATGTTTAAACCTCTAGGAATATGAGGCCACCCTCAAGATTCTGGTGGTGTTGAGGGGGCACAAGCGCGGGCTTGGGGGCAGAGAGAACTGGGTTTGAATCCAGGACTTGAGCTCGCCAGCTCACCCACCCTGCAGATGGGGAGACTGAGGCTCAGGGACCAGTCACAGGACAACATCGCACTGACTTGGCTCTCACTTCCTCAAGGCTATTTTTGGGGTTCCATCTGTGACCTCTAAAAGCCCCAAAGCCAGAGCCAACTTACCTCACCTCCTCCCACTAAACCCAGAAGGCAAGGCTGATGGCTCAAAACATGTCTGCAAATTCTTCAACACTCCGCCATCCAGAGCTGGAGCCTAATTTCCATCTTCTTGAATAATGGTTGTCTTAGCAACTCGCTTCTAATGAGCAGAACGTAGCAAATGTGGTGCTGCCTGACTTCTGAGGCCAGAAGGCTAGGTCCTAAAAGGCAGTCCAGCTTCTGCCGCCTCTCATTCCCTCTTGGGACCTAGCCGTCAGGCTGCGGGGAAGCCGGGGCCACATGGAGAAGACACAGGTTGGTATCAAACGCCAGCCACATGAGGGAGGATGCCTCTGAGAAAACCCAGCACAATCACCACCCGGCTGCAACACACGAGGGACCCCCCGCTGAGTCCGGTCACCCCCGGTGATGCACGGAAGAGAAAAATAAATGATGCTGTAGTTTTCAGACTCTACTTTCTGGGGTGGCTTCCTGCCTTGTAACAGATTCTTAGAACAAGGTTCTAACGAGGGGTTCAAGATCCCAGGCACAGCCCACGGGGGAGGGGGCAGACACACAAAGTGGGGCCACCGTTCGGCTATCTCCTCTCACGTCGTGACTGTGGATGCCAAGAAGCGAGACTCCAACGGCTGCTTTTGCTTTGCACTCAGCCCGTCCCAGCTTCTCATAAGTGCCGTGTCAACCTCTGACCTTCACAGTTTTGTTGAAAAGGTCACACTTAAAAAACGTATTTGCCGTCCAACCCGAGTGTGGGGAGAGCCATTACACACGAACTCAGCCGACTTCTGTTCTCTGGGTGGGTCCAGACTCTTCACCAAGCCCTTTCCAGCGTTTTCCTTCGCCAGGAACCTGAGACTTGTGTGCTTCCATGATAACTCTTCTATCCACTCCTCATCCCCCACTGGCATCACTTTCATTTCCTTCCAGTTTCCCGATCCCTCCTTATTCCTTCATGGAAAGAAGGCATTCCGGATGGTCCTCTGTGCTGCTGTCCTGCATTTGAGGCTGTGGGTGGCTTCCTTCTGGGGTCCACGTTGGTGGGAGAACCATCCTGTTTTCTCCACTGCCCCCTAAATGGCTGGTGTGCATAGGCTGTGAAGACACAGCCCCTCCGTTTGCTGAATTTGCCTGAAAATCCTCCCCCTGGAAGCAGGGAAGTATGCCCCCCACTTACAGGTAGAGTTTCTTAGCCCAAACGGGGGCCACGGCAGCCCCGGGCCCTCCTCTCCAGAGCTGGGCCCATCTTGACTCTCGTGACTGGGCCGAGTCAGCCCCCACCAAGGAGAACTGGCCTGGAGGTGGGGATACTGCCCTCCTCCTGTTACAGTGCTGGCCTGAGTCCTCCTCCCCTACACCTCCTTCTGCTGCCCGAAGGCCCCCAGAGTGGCCCCACACTGTGCCATTTCATCTGGTCTGACGCCCCACAAGGCATGGATATTCATTTCCTGTGGCTTAAAAGCATCAGAAACTGGTTCTTTCACAGCTCTGTGCAGAAGTCCAAAAGAGCTGTCAGCAGGGCTGTGCTTCCGGAGACTCCAGGGCAGGACCCTCCGTGCCCCATCCAGCTTCGGGCGGGGCCGGCAACCCTGGGTGCTCCTCGGCTGGTAGACGCATCCCTCCAGGGCCTGCCTCAGTCTCCCCTCGCCTTCCTCTGTGTCTCCAAGTGTTCCCCCCAGTTCTTATCAGGACACACATCATTGGATTTAGGACCCACCCTAAATCCAGGACAATCTCATCTTGAGATCCTGAACTTTATTACATCTGCAAAGATCCTATTTTTAAATAAGGTCACATTCATTCCTATGTACCAGGGGTTAGGACTTGGACATATATTTGGGGAAGAGGGGGAGACATTTGACCCCCTGCAGCGTGCTTTGTGCTTTCATGTTGTCCCTCCTAACTTTCCCATTTTACCTTTTTTTGTCCTTTTTTAAATTAAAGTATAGTTGATTTACAATGTTGTGTTAGTATCAGGTGTACAGCAAAGTCATTCAGTTTTATATATATATTTATATATATATATACATGCATGTATATATACATATATACACATGTGTCTGTGTGTGTGTGTGTGTGTATATCTGAAAAGAATCTTTTTCAGATTCTTTTCCATTATAGGTTATTACAAGATACTGAATATAGTTCCCTGTGCTATACAGAAGGTCCTTGTTGGTTATATGTTTTGTATATACTCCCAATCTGCTTTTTTTAAAAAATAAATTTATTTATTTATTTTTATTTTTGGCTATGTTGTGTCTTCGTTGCTGTGCACAGGCTTTCTCTAGTTGTGGTGAATGGGGGCTACTCTTTGTTGCAGTGTGCGGGCTTCTCATTGCAGTGGCTTCTCTTGCTGCAGAGCACGGGCTCTAGGCATTCGAGCTTCAGTAGTTGTGGTGCTTGAGCCCATTAGCTGTGGCGCACGGGCTTAGTTGTGCAGTGGCATGTGGGATCTTCCCTGCCCAGGGCTCAAACCCGTGTCCCCTGCATTGGCAGGCGGATTCTTAACCACTGTGCCACCAGGGAAGTCCCTAGGGTATGAGTTCTTGGCATTGCTCAACAGAAGGGGTGTTAATGTTCTGACTGCCTTATCAAAGACATTAATCCAATTGAAAAACACGCCTTAATCTTTGATATGCTGATTGGGGCACAGAGACCTTATCCTGCTCGGATTTAATCAGGACGGCCCTCCAGGGGATGTAGACTCAGCACTGGTTCTCAGAATGCTTATGACCGACCTCCTGGGAACACAGCCTTGAGCGCAGCTGCATTTACAAGAAGCCACAGCCGTGGATTTACTGAACATCTTGCTGCATCAGACTCTGGGCAGGATTTGGGATTCAGAAAAAAAGAATGGAGAGAAAGATGTAACATTTCTGGCTTTAAAGGTGGAGGAAGCGTCCGTAAGCCAAGAAATGGGGCCGCCTCAAGAAGCTGGAAAAGACAAGGAAAAATGCATTTTCCCCTGGATGCTCCAGAAGGAACACAGTCCTGCTGATTTGAGCTCAGAGAGACCAGACTTCTGAGCTCCAGAACTGCAGGGTATAAGTCCATGTTGTTTTAGGCATGTAACTTTGTGGTCATTTGTCACAGCGGCCATAGGGAACTAGGACCGGCTGGGACTGGATTTGAGAAATGCATGGTGTGGCCCAGAGGTGTCGTGTGACCACCTCCCAGGACGCAATGATGGGTGGGTTCTGGCAGGTCCTTGTTTTGGGGAGAAGATAAGAAAATCTTCATGGACATGAAGGATATTTGCTGTGTGAAGCTTTGTCAGCAGAAACACAAAGTTTTTTTGTCTTTGTGGGTTTCTGGTGGGGTTTTTTTGGTAAGGATGTTATGGGTATGTAAGGAGGCTGAATAGACAAAGGAGAGGACCATGCCAGCTGTAAACCCGTGGGCTCCCAGCACTTTGTGAAGCCGGGGCTGGGGCTGTGCCCATTGGCGGTGCTTGAGGGAGGCTGCGGGGCTGCAGGTGCTTCCTGCTCCTGGGGGCATCGCCCAGCAACACTTCTCTCTGGCGGTCGCAGTCCTTCCCAGCACATGGTTGGTCCAGTCTGCAGATTTCCCAACTTTGGCAGACCCAGTGACATTGTACCTCCTCTGAGACACCCACCGGCCAGTGTTTCCTCCTTGGAGGTCAGAGTTTGAGCTTCTAGGGGCAGCTCTTCTGCGTTTCCACCTCCTCCTGCTGGAGTAGCTGCTTCCTGTAGCCTTTGAGTCTTCACCGGGCCTCCATCAACCAGGTCTAAACAACTCTACCCCCAGGCAGCATCCTTCTACCTTCTCCTATAATAAATTCTGCTAAAACGGCTGCATGGTTTCTGTCTCATGACTGGACCCTAGCAGCGTGCTAAGCATTGTAACAGGGTAACAAAGTGCATGTTTAGGGAGAGTCATTAGGAAGTGATTCATCCTGCCGGGCTCCTCAGAGGTGGGGATTTCAGGACCCATGGAGGGAAGGAGAGCTGTTTGGGGTGGGCTGTTCATCCTGGCATCTCTTGACACCTAACACACCCAGACCAGCACTATCTTCCTCTCTCGAGGTCACCCTGGAATCTCCCCAGTTGTGTAAATTTCTCACTGTAGGGATAAAGATGTGTCCTCCAGCTGCTGGAGTAAGGCAGGAGGACCAGAAGGTGGAGGAAACAGCAGCCCAAACTCCGGCATCTAGGGCCTGGGGGGCCTTCAGCTACCCAGTGTCCCCAAATACCGCTGTGGCCCTATGATTTCAGAGTCTCTCCCTCCATACCCTGGGGCCACTATGAGACGCTGACTGGCAGAGGTGGGGTGAAGTCCTCACCTCGGCCAAGGGAGTCATTCTGAAAAGCAGAGGCCTACGTGTCCTCAGAAATATTCTTTTTGTTCCTTAAGAAAAAGCGGTTTCCAAGGATGCTTTTCTCCAGGAAAGACCACTGATGCAGATAATTTCTAAATCTGTGCTCACATGTCCTGCCTGCATCCTCTTGAGAACCTTCATTGAATTTGCACTGTTAGAACCTCTGTCTTTCATTTTCTTGCAGGCGGCCCCCCACCTGCCTGTCCCCATCCCCCCACTGTCTGGGGATCAGTAGAAAGGCCCAGATCCCCTCCCTCCCTCCCCCTCTCCTTCCGGGGTGAGCAGATGTCTGTCTGTGGTCCCTAGGGTTTTGCTGATGTTGTTTGGAAAGCCGGGGCCATTCACCTGCCTGACTGGGGAGAGCTTGAGATGATGTTGTACCATCTTTCTCTGGCCCCTAGAAACCCGAGCTTATGCAACATGTCCTCTTTGGGAGGAAAAAAGAAAAATCATTGATCATTGAGTCTGGGTGGGAGAACAGGCACAATTGTGAAATATAACATTTTTCATGTTTTTATCTGTGCCATGTGGCCACTTCGCCCTCCTTGTTTTCTAGTTTCACTGTTGTGATGAATAGCTCACACCTTTTATTCTTTGGTCTACCCTCCAAAAATGGTCTTGGGTTTGTCACATCCTGGCTGGCTGGTCTGGAAGGGCCCCACTGTGCCCACCCTTTACACATTCATTTCCTTTCTTAGGTCCTGTAGCTGCCGTGAGGGTTGACCACAAATTGAGTGGCTTGAAGCAGCGGGAATGGATTCCCTCACAGTCCCGGGGCCAGAAGTCCGCAGTCGAGGTGTGGGCAGGGTTGCTGCCTTGTGGAGACTCTGAGGGTGCCTGCCTTCTTGGCCTCCCTCCCACATGCTGGTGATGGCCAGTGTTCCTGGGCTCGTGGCCACGCCCCCCCATCTCTGCCTCTGTCCTCACATCGCCTTCTCCTCTGGGTCTCCTCCTCCCTTCTCTTGTAAAGACACTGGTCATTGGGTTGAGGGTCCACCCTAACCCAGGTGGATGTATGTCATTCATCGTACATCTTTCCAGACCCATAGATTGTGCGATACCAGGTGAGTTCCGGTGGAAACTGGGGACTTTGGTGACTACGCAGTGTTACTGTAGGTTCAGGGGTTGTGACAGCTGCACCATCTGAGTGGGGGATGCTGATAGCGGGGGAGGCTGTGCGTGTGTTAGCGGAGCAGAGGGTATACGGAAACTCTCAGTACTTTCTGCTCACTTTTGCTGTGAACCCACATCTCCTTAGGAGAAAAGGATGACTTATAGAGAAAATTTTTAAACTACAGGGTGCATGGTCAAATTTGAATTTCAGATAAACAACAAATAATTTTTTAGTGTAAGTGTATTGCATGCCATATCTGGGACATTGTGCTAAAAAATCTACTTTCTGGCAAGCTTATTGTGGCAAGAGGTGTGGGAAGAGGCTGCAGACTCGGAGGAAGGGAACTGTTTCTTGGTGGACCACTGGCTTCCTCTCTCCGGGGAGGGGCATCTCTGTGCCTGAAAGGGTGAGGCCAGAGTCCTGGCCTTGGCTTAAAAATCTCAGGGGTGGGCAGGCCTACTGTTTTGCACTCCAGGGACGTCAGTGGGTGTGGATGGTGTCCCCTTGCCTTGGGCGGGCATCACCCGCTTAGCTAGAGGGGACCCAGGGGCCAGATTTCAAGGAGCAACTGCCCTAGATTTCCGCCTCTTATCGTCCCTTCCGGCACCTGTCGAAATTCTGGGGGATTCATTTCCTGGCACTGAGCACTGGATTAGGCTTTCAGCATTTTGCCAACAATTTAATTAATTAATTAATTTTTTATTTTATGTTGGAGTAGAGTTGATTAACACTGTTGTGTTAGTTTCAGGTGTACAGCACAGTGATTCAGTTATACATATACGTGTATCTATTCTTTTTCAAATTCTTTTCCCATTTAGGTTATTATAGAGTATTGAGCAGAATTTCCTGTGCTATACAGTGGGTCCTTGTTGGTTGTCTATTTTATTTCTTTTTTCTTTTTTAAAATACTTTTAACTTTTCTTTAATTGGAATATGGTTGCTTTACAATGTTGTGTTAGTCTCTGCTGTACAGTGAAGTGAGTCAGCTATATGTGTACATATATCCCCTCCTTCCTGGACCTCCCTCCACCCACCCCCCCACCCCACCCATCTAGGCCACCACAGAGCACCGAGCCGAGCTCCCTGTGCTGTACCGCAGGTTCTCACTAGCTATCAGCTTTACACATGGTCGTGTATATATGTCAGTCTAAAACATAGCAGTGTGTACATGTGAATCCCAAACTCCCAATCTATCCCACCCTCCCACCCTTTCCGCCGGGTAACCATAAGTTCGTGCTCTAAGTCAGTGAGTCTGCTTCTGTTTTGTAAATAAGTTCACTTGTTTTTTGTTTTTTTTTTGGTTTCGCGTATAAGCGATATCATTTGACGTTTGTCTTTCTCTGTCTGACTTACTTCTCTCAGTATGACAATCTCCAGGCACATCCATGTTGCTGCAAATGGCATTATTTCATTTTTTAAGTTGTGCTGACAATTTAAACTGGACACTTTTGAATACCATGATCCAGTCGCTTTCAACCTCAGCCTTTAGAAACCCGGTGCTGTGTCCCACAGTGTCGCGAGCCAGCCTCTGAGCACCAGACGTGCCTTGCTGCTGTGACGGTGGCCGGCCAGCCTGCCGAGTCCCGCACTGTCCTGCTTGTCAACAGCTGAAGGAGCAGCTGGACTGACCACTGAGTGCGTGTTTAAAGAGCCTGGCATGTCTCGGGCTTGCAGCTTTACCTGGACAATAAGTGGGGTACAGGGGTTGCAGGGGCCACTGATGGCGACGTCATTGCGCTGCACGCGCAGCCCAAGCTCCTTCCTCAGCTGCATCCTGAAGGCCCTGTGCCAAGCTCACCGTGCTTGCAGCAGTGACAGGACAGAGCATCTGGGAAGACAGCAACAGGGCTGGGCCTGACCTCCGCGTGTGTGTGAAACACTCCTGCTGTCACAAGTCTGCTTCTAGTGAAAAGTAACCGGTTTCCCTGCCATTTCAGTGACAGACGGCAGGGAAGGTGTTTTAAGGCTGAACTCTGTGGGAGGAAAAGCAACCCAAATGGGCAATTTGCAGAAGGGAAGATGAACATGACGCACTCACCAAGGAAGAGCTGCTCAGAGGGTGCAAAGGTGAACACGGAATTCCCTTTATACCCGGCAGATCTGCAAGGGTTAGAGCATGGCCATTGCCAAACGCTGAGGAGGTGGTGGGGAGGCAGGAACCCTCCAGAACCACCCACTGTGGGGCAGATTCGGAGCACGCCAGGCTGGAAAGGATGCACAGGGAAGCGTGGGTCTGTGGCTCAGCAGTCAGGCTTGGGAAGACGCAGCCAAGAGAAATTCTCCCCGCACCCTCCTCAGCAGGACATACAGCCAGGACCATGCATGGGGCAGCCTGGGAGTCCAGCAGTCAGCACTGGGTTAGTAAAACACCATGACACAGCAGATGGACACCGCATCTCACTCCATGGGTTAGGTGTGCACACAGCCACGTGGAGACGGCTCGTGGTCACCGTGAGTGCCCCTCACACCCGTCAGGATGGCAATTATCAAAAAGATGGGAAATGACACGTGCTGGCCAGGATGTGCAGAAAGTGGAAATGTGTGCACAGTTGGTGGGAATGGAAAATGGTGCCCCTGTGCCACTGCGGAGAACAGTATGGCGGGCCCTCCAAAAATTAAAAATAGAATTACCATAGGATCCACTCATCCCACCTGCAAGTATATACATAAAAGAACTGGGGGCTTCCCTGGTGGCCCAGGGGTTAAGAATCCACCTGCCAATGCAGGGGACACGGTTTCGATCCCTGATCCAGCAAGATCCCACATGCAGCGGAGCAACTAAGCCCATGCCCCACAACTATTGAGCCTGTGCTCTAGAGCCTGCAAGCCACAACTGTTGAACCCATGTGCCGCAACTACTGAAGCCCACACACCTAGAGCCCATGCTCTGCAGCAAGAGAAGCCACGGCAATGAGGAGCCCACACACCACAACGTAGAGTAGCCCCCACTCACTGCAACTAGGGAAAGCCTGCATGCAGCAACAAAGACCCAACACAGCCAATAAATAAAAAAATTTAAAAATTTAAAAAAAAAGAACTGAAAGCAAAATCTTGACGAGGTATTGATACACCCATGTTCATAGCAGCTTCATCCACAATAGCCAGGAGTTGGAAGCAGCTGAAGTCTCCATCCACAGATGATGGACAAACAAAATGGGATCTATCCACACAATGGACCGTTATTCAGTTTTAAAGAGGGAGGAAATCCTGACACAGGCTTCAACCTGGATGACCCTGGAGGCCATGATGCTCAGGGACATCAACCAGACACAAAAGGACAAATCCTGTCTGATTCCACTCATAGGAGGTTCCTAGTGATGTTACATCCATGGAGACAGAAAGTAGGATGGCGGGGGCCAGGGGCTGGGGGAAGGGGGACGGGGGTGAGCGTTTAAAGGGGGCAGAGTGTCAGTTTGGGGAGATGAAGAAGTATGGGAGACGCATGGTGGGGAGGGTTCACAGCCGTATGCGTGTGTTTAATGCCGCTGAATTTTCCGCTTAAGGAATGGATAAGATGGTAAGTTTTGTATTATGTGTATTTTACCACATTAAAAAAAATACCAATGACAACACCACCAGCATTGAGTGAAAGACGTGTGAAAGAGAACAGGAACTAAGGCAAAACAGCCTCAATTTGAAGCACACGCTCACTGGAAACAGGACTCCGTGTTCTGTGCCGTGGCATTCACATCACACACGTGTACCAAACACACCGATTGGGATGAACGTGAGGACGGCAGTGGACAACAAGGGCCGTGAACTGAGTGTAGGGGAGGGAGGAAAATCAGCACACCCTGCTGCCCCCCAGGGCCCCAAGAAAAAGGAAAACTGAAAACTCATCCCGCCTCGCTGGATGGCTGGGAGGGAAGGAAGTGATTCAAGGGCTAAGGGGACCCCATCCAGTCTGTGTGCTCATGGTCACACATTTACTGCTTTGCCTCTGTTTTCAACTCTAATTTTTGTAAGTTCAGTGGAGGGGGCCTGGAGGAAGGGAGGCAGGGCCCACGTCTCACCCTTTCTCAAGTTCCTGGGAGTTTCGACTCAGGCAAGGCTGACATCGATTGGCTTTGGCTGTCCAGAAAGAGCCTTGGTTCTTCCCAGGGAAGATGTGTGCCCTGACCCGCCACATGTATGGATCCCGTGGCATGGCTGACCTCTCCCTGCAGCAGAAGTGGCCAAACGGTCTGGCTTGGCCCAGAGGGTGTCTGAGCATCCTGACGGGGGTTGGATCAGAGGTGGGCAGGCACCCAAGCTGATGGAGTTCAAGTTCACGTGTGGGCCCCAGGTCCAGACAGCTTGATGTAAGTTTTAGCAAAGGCAGGTGGTCCCTCCACTGGGGCCCCCAAGGGGATTGTATCAGCTAGTGTACTTTGTTACACTGTGTAACTGCTACAGGTTGCACTATGTTCCCCCACATTCGTATGCTGAGGCCCTAACCCTAGATATACCTGTGTTTGGAGACACGGCCTGTAAGGAGGTGAAGCTGAATGAGGTCAAAAGGGTGGACCCTGATCCAATAGGAATGGTGGCCTTAAAAGCAGAGGAAGAGAGAGCTGTGTGTCTCTCTCCACAGGCGAGGACACAGGCGGTAGGTGGCCGTCTACACACCGGGAAGGGAGTCCCCACCACAAACCCAAATCAGCCAGCACCTTGACCTGGGACTTTCCTGCCTCCGGAACTTGAGAAGTAAGTTTCTTTTGTTTAAGCCACCGCATCTGTGGTCTTTAGTGATGGCTGCCCTGAGCAGCCTGGGACAGTGACTAATGACCCCAGCGACAAGGGGGAGTAGCTCACGCACATCAGTGTCCCGTGCCTGGCGGCTGGAGCTCTGCTTCATGGCGTCCTTATTTCAGGTCTGAGGCTGGACGAGCAGCCCGTCTGCTGGTCTCGGGATATCAGGTCCCCTGGCAAGGAGGAAACAGTGACAGGAGAACTAGACGAAGGCCCCAGAAGCTTCTGCTCAGAAATGGCACAGGTCACCTCCACTCACATTTTCTCGACCAAAGCGTGTCACGGCCTAATGTCAACGGGGTGGGGGTGTGACCCTCCAGGGGTGGGGGATGGGCATTGGAGGAGGCAGCAGTTGGACACCTGTCCAGTCTCTGCTGGCAGCCGGCCACACGCACAGGCAGGGGCACCCTGACGCCGGGGCTCATCAGAGCCGAGCACCGCAAGGCACGCAGTGGCCTGAGCCCTGGACCCCGCCGTCCTGATTATCTGAATTTTTCCAGATTCATGACTCAGTGAATTCTTCTTATTTTCCCCTTAAACCAACTGAGCTGAGTTCTATGCCCCTAGAAACCTAGGAACCGATAGGCCCCTGTCCAAGGAGAGGACTCAGCAGTATCCCTCCCCAAGCGAGGGGGCGGCATGCTTTGCTTTTCACATCCATGCAAGATGCGAGTATTCTGTCTTGGCAGACCTACCCCATCTCATGTCGTGCCCCGAGCCCCTTCCCTGTGTCCACCTCTGTCCGTGACCTTGGGGTCAGAGAGAAGAGTAAGAGGTGGTCATGCAGTTAGACGCTCAGTGCAGTGGGGACCAGACAAGACACCTCCATGGACAGAGCAGAGATGAAAACAGGAGTGGACAGGGACAGAAGGGGTGCACCTCTCCCTCAGGGGAAGGGACGTCTCCCAGTGGCCCCGGGTGGCGGCTGAGGTTCACTTTAGCTCCGTCAGGGGTCACAGGTGGAGCCCAGAGAGGACCCCATGGCCTTGCTTGGCAGGGATGTCCCCTGGGCTGTGGCATGGTGCTGGAGGAGGGATGTGGTCTGGGGAGGGGCTGATTTGTAGAAGTTGCTGATTCTCATGGTGTAAATACCCTCACTGGGCAATTTCAGGTACCATGGTGATGGTGTCTCTCCAGAGAAACAGAATCAACAGGATGGAGATATATATATATATACACACACACATTAATATCTTTATGTATAAAGATATTAATCGTAAGGAATTGGCTCACGTGATTATGGCTGTTGAGCAGTCCAGACCCTGAAGAACCAATGGTGCAACTTCCAGTCTGAGTCCAAGTTCAAAGGCAGGAGGAGACCAGTGTCCCAGCTCCGAGACAGTCAGGAAGAGAGAGTGAATGCTCCCTTCCTTAGCCTTTTGTTCGATTCAGCCCCTCCCTCAACTGATTAGATGTGGCCCACCCACTTTGGGGAGGCCCATCTGCTGGCCACAGTCTATTGATTCAGGTGTTAATCTCATCCAGAAATACACCCCCCCCCCCGGGCTGCATCCCATTTGACCAACTACCCAGCCAAGTGGACACACAAAATCGACCCTTGTACATAGTGATGTCACGGACCATGGAGCTGGGAAGAAATGTGTCCAGCTGACTCTTGAGCCCATGCCAGCCGCTCGGGCACACGGCAGCCGGGCCCCACCCCTGTGCCCTCACGCCCAGCTCGTGCTCCCCTCTGGGTTTCCCAGGCTCTGTGCATTCCTGAACAGACCTCCCAGTCCAGGGGGCCTTTCTCACGGAGGCCGTCCACAGCTCCGAACAATCCTGCCCTGTTTTATTGTTTGCGGTAAACAAGCTGGATTATGGAGAACAAGGTCCTTCTTCCTGATTCTTGCCCCACACAACCCACCCGACCAGCCGGGCCTGTTCTGCATCAGGCAGCCGGCACCGTCCACAAGGAGCCTTGCGAAAATGGCAGAGAGAGGGGCCCTGAGAAGCTGGCCTCTCCCCTCCTCACAAGGGCTGACTGTCCCTCAGCTGCCCCCTCTTGCTGCTGGATGTTTGAGGTCATAAAATCCCTTAAGAAAGCCAGTTTCAGGGAGAGGGATAAATTAGGAGTTTGGGATTAGCAGGTATACACTACTGCATATAAAATAAACAAGGACCTACTATACAGCATGGGGAACTATATTCAATATCTTGTAATACCCTATAAGGGAAAAGAATCTGGAAAAGGATATATGTATATGTATACTGAATCACTTTGCTGTACATCTGAAACTAACAGAGCATTGTAAGTCAACTCTACTTCAAGGAGGGAAGGAAGGAAGGAAGGAGGGAAGGAAAAGAAAGGAAAGGAAAGGAAGGAAAGAAAGAGAAAGAAAAAAGAAAGAAAGAAAGAAGAAAGAAAGAAAGAAAGAAAGAAAGAAAGAAAGAAAGAAAAAAAGAAAAAGAAAGAAAGAAAGAAGAAAGAAAAAAAGAAAAAGAAAGAAAGGAGGAAAGAAGGAAGGACGGAAAGAAAAGAAAAGAGAAAAGAAAAGAAAAGAAGGAAGGAAAACCAGTTTCATTCAGTCCTCACTGAACACAGCTACTCAACACACAGCACTAGGGACTTCACTATGCCAGGCACCAAACCCAGCACTGAGGGTTCAGAAGTGACCAAGATATGGCCCCTCTCCATGGTGTTCGTGAGGGCTCCATGGTAGGTACAGGGTATGGTCAGGAATGAGAACTTCTCTTATGACCCTAATGGGCCAAAAATGGCCTCCTGTTGCCAGAGGATCACATTTCTGGTGGGGGGGTGGGGTGAATCCTGGAGTTCCCTGGGGTCCCCTGCCATCCTGGCTGCCTTCTTGAAGATGCTCTCGGATGCTGCTGCATCTCGTAGGGAAAGGTGACTGCATTGGGGAGACCAGCAGCTGCCTGGTCTCCAGAGGACACGCAGCTCTCAGCACCCTCTGGGACAGAAGGGTCCCTGAAGGTGCATCAGATGGTCACAGCGGGGAAAGTAGCCCCGCCTCCACTCCAGCACTGGCTTCCGAAAGGCCCGGGACTTCACAGGGACAATGGTGTGGTGTTTGGCCGCCAGCATCTGTCAGTCTCACCCAGCCTCCCCAGCGAACAAAGAGCTGATTGAGGACGCCTTGTTCCTGCTTCCTAAGCCTCTTTTATTTATCTTCTTCAAGGTGCAACTGAATCGAGGAAAGGGAGGGCCCAGCAGGGGTAATGCCATGATTACTGGGTCTCGAGCTAAATTGCAATAATGTGCACTGTGAGAAATCCGGAACCAGCCCCACCAGGCACAGAGCCCAGACTCGAGGGCGGCCTGGGAGAGGTGGGCTCTGCTCAGACCTTCAAGCCTCTTCAATTTTCTTGAGTGTTTTTGTGGCTGAAGCCCAGTGAACGATCATCTCGGCCAACCCACGAATGTATGTATTTTTGCCCTAAATCCTATCAGAGTTATATTTCCTGTTGAGAGTCAGACTGAAAGTCAGGCCTCAAGGTCATCTTGAGGTCCTTGTTGCCTACAGATGAAGGGCCTGCCAGTCTCTGTCCAGGGCTTCTCCTCTGCCCCATGGACCCAGGACCATCACCTAAAAATTCCGAGGTCGTTTTTACTTGACTTACTGATTTCTGTAAGCACTGGAGTCCAGTGAAAACGTCTTTTCCATGGATGACTTATTGAGCTTCTCACCTGACGGCTGAAGTCCGCTCCCCATGCCTCAGACATGGAGCAGCTAACGTCTCAGGATCTCATTTTCTGCTAAACAAAGCTTGGAAATAAATGTTATTATCCCTTGTGATTTCAGAGCAGAAACAGGCACAGAGAGGTGAAATGAAATGCCCAGTGTCACACAGCTAGCAAGTGGCAGGGCTGGGATTTCATTGTTTTACAACTTTACCGATGTAGACTTGATGTACAAGAAACTGCCCCGATTTCAAGTGTACAATTTGGTGAGTTTTGACGTATCTGCACACCAAGGTTTTTAGCCTTGGCACTATTGGCATTTGGGGCTGGAGAATTCTTTGTTGTGGGGGTCTGTCCTATGCATTATAGGATGTTTGGCAGCATCCTTGGGGGTCTCTGCCTGCCGAGATATCAGTAGCAAACCCACCAGGTGTGACAACAGAAATGTCTCCAGACGTGTCCCCACCTGAGAACCACGAGTGTGTGGTGTTCACAGCACACTCAAGATGGTGAACATGGCCACCATCCACCAAAGTTCCCTCTTTCCATGTAACCCCCACACCAGGCCACTGCCTGTCTGTTTTCTAGATTTTTCTAGTATTTTCTAGAATTTTGTGTAAATGGAATCATACAGGATGGATTTTTTTCATCTGGCCTTCCCTGAGCTTCACTGTTTTGAAACTGACCCAATTCACTGCCTGTATCTAGAGCTCACTGCTCTGTGTTCCTGAGTTGTCTCCGAGGCGTGGAGGTACCACGCTTTGCTTAGCTGTTCACCTGTTGATGGATGTCTGTGTGACTTCCAGCTTTTGGCTTTTACAAATCGAGCTGTGGTAAACATTCTCGTATACACCTTTGTGTGGACATGTGCCGTTGTTTCTCCTGGGTAAGTACCCCGGGTAGAGTGGTTGGTTGTATGGAGAGGGTGTGTTTAATGTTTTAAGAAACTGCCTCCCTTTTTCCAAAGTGGCCACAGCTCTGACTCCAAGTTCTCCGTCTTCTGTCTCTTTGCTCCCCATCCATGCGTTTCCGGGAGAGGGCAGACCTGGTGGGTGGGATTCCTGGGGACCTGGAGGCCAGCAGGAGATTATGGGTCATCTAGAAAAGTGCCAAGAAGAGGAGACTCAAAGTCCTGATGTAAAGGACCAAAGACTCCCCCCACTCGACAGGAGCCAGTGCAGACCCCAACCAGGACCTGCCCCCACCCCCCACCCAGCTGGACCTTATTCCACAGGTCTTACCTTCTACATCCTGGGTGGTAAAGCCGCCTTCCTGGGAGCCTGTGCCTCCCCTGACCTCAGAACGGGTCACATTCCATGGATAAATTAGCCAGTTTCAATGACTTGACTCTTTCAAACCAGGAGAGATGCTCCACTTTAAAATCAAAACCAAGTGCTCCTGTCACCTTGGGAACCTGCCTCTCGCATGTCGTTTCACATGGCTGTTTCATGTATTGATTGTGTCAAATTCTATTTGACTTTTTTTCCCTTGTTTGCTTCCATGAATAGCATATTTGGATCACAGAAATGAACATACAATAAACTTCCAGAGAATATGTCAATTTATCTTCTTTCCATGCATGTGGCTTCATCTCTTGACTGCAAATTCCACTAAGTGGAAGGATTTTGAAGCTGCAGGGTAAGCCTGGAAGTACTGGAGAACTGACCAGATCCTTAGGAAATTTTTTCCTTACTTTAAAACATTTAAGAATGATTTCAAAATTGATGTAATGACATAGCAGATAATCCTGCATTCTTGCATTAAATGAGATTGATTTTTTCTAAGCTAAATATAAACCTTTCAACTAGGTAAACAAGTAAGAGTACAAAGACTTTCTTATTTCTAGAAATGTGAGGATTAACATTTGATCCATAACTTTAATGAGAAACAGATTAGATCTGTGTAGGACATTAAGAATTAGCCCTGGGTATATATGGTATTATTTTAGACCATTATGTCTTTTCACTCAGAGCCCAGTGAAATTTTAGTTTTTTTGGCTAGTTGTGAATCAGAGTCATTTGAAAATATGGCTACCAGGGAAATTTTCTAGAATGATACCAAGAAATTATGATCTGTGATAAGTGAGACTGAGGGTCAGAATAGGAGAAAAACTGATTTTATTAATTGGATATCCCTTTCATAATGTTTGGTTTCTTTTACCATCAGTGCAATAGTTCCACAATTTAAAAAGAATGCAGAACACGATTTGTGAAGCATCACCCGTAATTCCCGCTATTAAGAGGCAAAGATTGTTAATTTTTTAGCATATATTTTCGCAGGTGAATTTTTATGCATTCATGTATCTATGCATGCATGTGAAGTCATGAAAAAATATATAATTGCAAACATATTTTCAAACACCGTTTTTCAAATTACAGCCTATGGGGGATGTCTTTCTGTATTAGCAAATATATCTCATTTAATGTTGATCTTGAATGTCAGTCTGTGATCTAGCTAAGGGCTCAAGGTCTTTTCACATTTTAAGTGTATCTGTCAGTTTTTGCTGTGGTAACAAACAACCCTGAAATGTTAGTGGCTTTCTGCCTCCAGGCCTGTGTTTCTTATTCACAGGACTGAGGGGTGAGGGGGTGGAGAGGGTGGCCTTGGCTCTGCCGGATCCCCTGGCTCTGCTGGGCTGTGTTCCAGGCTGTGGGTTGGATGAGCTTCAGGTCAGCTCCCCTCCATGCTTCCCTCATTCTGGGATTGAGGCTGAAGGAGCAGCACATCTGGGTCTGTTCTTATGTTGGACATCAGGAGTGTGTGAGGCCTGGCACCTGTGCCGTGCTTCCACTGCCAGCCCAGGACGGTGGGTCCCAGCCGCCCACTGAACAAAGCAAGACAAACCAACAGGATGGGAAACTGCACTCCACCCACAGGGGGAGGGCGAGGAGAGTGGGAGAACAGAGTAGCTATTCATGAACTAAAAGACCGTCTGGTAAGCATAAGGAAAGAAAGAGGAAAGGAAGTTGCGGTTCTGCTGGGTAAGTGACTAACAGTAACATTTTGTTGTTGACACAGTAGTTCTTCAAATCTTGTTCCATATTGTTTTTCAGACAAATTGTGAGCGTGTTAGTGAGTAGAATATAATTTGTGCTGATAGTAACACCAACATTAATAGCTAAGAATAACTCCCCTTTTGAGGACTTATTATGAGCATTTTCCTTGAATTATTTAATTCTCACCATACTGGATAAGGTAGTCACTATTATTCCCATTTGAAAGATGAGAAAACTGAGGTTTAGAAGATGAACTTACTTGTCCAAAGTCACATGACTAGTAGGTAACAAACATACGTCTGTTTGACTCCAACACAAGTTCTTCAACACTGTAAACTCCAAAGTCACTATTTTAGGAGTGCGTGTATGCCTGAGATTTTAACATTCTCTTTCTTACTGATACAGAGGGGAGTAGATTGCCAGCTCCCAGGGAGAGGAAAGGACCCATATTGGGATAATCCTTGGGATGGTGGGTGCCATCTGTGAAGGCTCAGTCCCTAAGAAGGTTGCTCCCACCTTTCTGTATAAGACACTGCCTCACCATAAGCACTGCTGAGGCTGGTCTATCCTGCTTCTGGTTCTCCTCCTCTTCCTGACCACGTTCCAGAGGAAAATTTCATTTCCAGAGGACCTTGACATTATGCATGGCCATTCGATGTTCCTTGGCCAATGAGGAATAAACATAAGCAGACACAGAGATAGTTAAAAGCGGGGGTGAGGGTGTGTGTGGGGTGTTCTCCTGGAGCTCTCTTCCACTGCTGTGACAATTTTGGAGGTATGTGAGGATAGCTTTTCTGGAAAGCCATGCAGACACACAATGGTGAGGGAGAAACAGACTGTGTTATTATATTAAACCAACTGGAACTAGGGGATGTTTGTTATCACATCATAACTCAGCCCATGCTAGCTGATACATGTTCCTCCCAGCTGCCTCTGGCACCACTTCTCTCTGCCTTCTCGAAGGCTTTCCACATCTTTTAAAAGAAACATTTCTCATCTGTTATGTTAAGAAAGAAAATATGAGCCTAGCCTGCCACATTCCTTACTCTCTGATCTAACACCAGCCTGGCTCCCTGCTGGCAGCCCAGGTACCCTCCTGCTCTAGAGCAGGACAGAGTCTCTGTGGTAAGGAGCCCAGCGGGGCCTCTGCCAGCACTGCCATCTCTAGATGGGGCCAACAGCTGCCCCACATCCCGTCTGGCCCCACAGGGAGTTCCTTTTGTGCAGCTAACAGGATTCAGGCTCCCATTTCTAGCCATGGATTAGAATTGGGGTAACAATGGCCCCTCCTTCATGGGCCACCAGACAGTCTGTCAAGCCGCAGCGATCCAATTAGCCCCCAGCCTTCCTCGTGCAATAATCATCAGCACTTCTCCGCAATATGCCTGGCAGGCTCTTTTACAGTCGTTTCAGTAGTTATTAATCTCAGGACTCAGGGAGACAGGGCATGTTAAAAATAAAGCAACCCAAGTGCTGAAATTAACTCTTTGGAAGCAAGTCAGGTTTCCACGTGGGGCAATATTTCATTCCCGACCTCATGCCATGGCCAGTGGGTAGAACACAGCCTCTCCTTTGCCGGCACTCAACATGACCCAACTCCAACCACGAAGACAGCATCCACCTCCGTCCTTCCCTAAGGCTCGGCCTGGAGAGTCTTAAGCCAGACAAAAGCCAACTCCATCTCGCTGCTTTTATATTTTTTTCACCGTGCCTGCCGCGTAATTTGCTATTTTTCACAACACGTGGCAAAAGAAACCCCACGTCACTATCCAAGCTCTGATTATAGAATCAAAAATAAAATGAAATAAAAGAATTCAGGTATGGAATCTATATTTAGTTGCTATTAAAAAAATCGATGGCGTATTCCACAACTGCCTTCGCATCTTCCATCTTTATTTAGGTTTGAGTCTCCTTTTTCCTTTGCATCTCTTGTGGCAGCAAAATACAGTCATGCCTCGGCCTGCGATACTCTTAATGTAAGCTCTCTGCTGCGTTCACATTAAAAGGCACTTAGGGACTACGTGGGAAGGCGCTGGGAAGGAATCATTAAGTGGAAGACACTGGTTATAATTCTTTGTAATGTGCGTTCCGTAATTAAGCTATTACTGGACCAATTAACCTTAATGCCAGGGCCTGTAGCGCAAAGACTTGTATGGCAAGAGCATTCATCTTTCCTAATGAAGGAGGCTTCAGAGGACCTCTGGGTGGTCCAAGGGTTGAGCTGAAACCCCTTTTTTGTTCTCAGTCACCCACCTTGGGAGGTTAGGAAGCCCCTCAGCTCCCCTTGCTCGCTGCTCCAGGCACCGCAGGGATGCCCGCTGCAGAACCCACACCAGCCAAGAGGGCTTCCCCTGAGATAGTCCAATGTGTTCCTGCGGGGGCCTAATCTGCTCCTCAAGGGTGTGCCCAGGTGGCCGCAGGTGGGTCTCACATTGTCCTGTGAACAGTGAAATGAACGCTTGCCGCAGGAGTAGGCATGGGAATACACTGTCTCCCAGACAGAATCCTGTTGAAATAGGCCACGCGTGTGGGTGGCCACACTCACCGAGGATGAGAAGGCAGCACCCACATGACCGTCCAACAGGCATCGAGAGAGACCAGTTTCTAGAACGTGAGACCGTGGTTTCCTAAGTCTAGGAGGACATCCGGCCAGGGCAGACACAGTTCCACTTTGCACAGGCATTGGCAAGCATGTCTAGGAGGAGATTTTGTTATTGTAAAAAAAAAAATCATTTATTTAAAAAATTGCTTTTTATTTTTTGGAATGAAAAGATTGGTTGAAGTAGAGTTGATTGCCAATGTTGTGTTAGTTTCTGCTGTACAGCAAAGTGATTCAGTTTGAATCACTTGAAAAGAATACATACATATTTGTAAAGAATTATATATATTCTTTTTTATATTCTTTTCCATGATGATTTATCACAGGATATTGAATATAGTTCCCTGTGCTGCACAGTAGGACCTTGTTGTTTATCCGTTCTATGTGTAACAGTTTGCATCTGCTAAGCCCAAACTCCCAATCCATCCCTTAATTTTAATTGAACACGTAATTTAAACATCAACTAATTTTACAATTGTTAAAAACCCAAATCTGTGTTCTCAGAATTCTGAAACGTGCTTAAAATCAGTCCTCAACATTCCCACACGTTACACCCCAAATTCTGGAGTTTGAAAGTGTGCCCTGAATGCAATGCAGTGGTGGCTCTTGATCTGATGTCAGGGAAAGTTCTTTGTATTGAATCCAAATCACAAGAGTTAGACAAAGACTAATTCTACTTCCACCGCCCATTTCTCCTGTGTTTGGTAGCCCCAGTGCCTCCTTCTATTTCTAGATTAAACACATCCAATTCTCTCCACGGGTCTTCACAGCAACAATAGTTAGCACTGAATGAGCAGTGTCTCTGTGGCAGGCTCTGTGCTAAGCCAATTTCTGTGCACGATTTCATTTGCCCTCGACATGCAGTGAAACACAGACTATTATCATCTGTATTTGACAAACAAGGGGTGTGGGGCTCAGCATGCCTAAGTAAGCCCCCAGCATCATGCAGCTGGTATAAAAGAGACCAGGCCCACATCACACAGCAGGTGCCAGCTCCCAGCCGGCAGGTGCCTGCCTCTCTTAAAGGTGGTTTCTGCTCTCCGTGTTCCGGACTTCTGAAGTGCATTCTTCCACTGACCCATCTTGCCAAAGATGTAACAACAACACAACTTCATGTTGTTGAGGGGGTGTGGGTGGGGTGGTTTCGAGGCACAAAAAGTTGCAAGGGCCCAATTAGCAAGAGCTGCTGCTTTCTCTAATGCAAGTTGGAGAAATTCTGAAATCAAGGATGCCTGAGCAGCCTGCCTTCCTCCCCACTGCCTCCTCCTCCCCACCTCCTCCTCCTCTTCCTCCTCCTCCCAAGGTCAGGCCTCCCCCCACTTCAGAGATGTGCCTTGACCAAGGGGTGGGGGGTTGCATTCCGACAGGGTGAGATGGTTTCCCCACGAGGGGGTGCTTTTTATCTTTCGTGTCTGCCTTGACAAAAATGTGTTACCCTATCACTCAATAATTTTAATAAGTAACAAGAATAATAACAATGTAACAATGTTAAAAACCAATGTAATGATAACACAAAAATAACAATGTATTAACAGTAATAATTACATGATCATCAATGCAGATAAAATCTGACTGTGTAGCATCCTATTTGCAGCTCTGGACCATCTCCACGTTTCCACTCCCCTGTGGAACATTGGGTCAACATGGGGACAACGCAGTGGGATAGTGAAGGGGACGCATGGTGACAGGGGAGGTGGTGTCTCCCCTTTCAGGCCCCCTCCGGTCTCCAACCTCCTGCTGCATCTCTGTTGCCACCTCGGAGGTCAGTTTTCAGAGGAATTTGACAAATGAAGAAATGGGGTCTCAGAGCTTTGGAGCAGTGTTTCCCAGAGCGGGGCTCCCCTGCAGTGCTTGAGATGGTTCTCGGGGGCGCTCAGACCCCCCAGCTGCCCCCCGACCCCTAGTCATGAGCCCTGGCTTGTCCATCACAGTGAGCTGCTGGGGTGGGGGCCTGCCCTGGGCTGGGGGTGGCAGTTTCCAGTCCCCTGGACAGCAAACCAGCAGGAGGAACTCAGACCCCTCGGCTGGGACTCTGGGACTACCCTGACTCCAGACTGGGAGCCCCAGACATGGGCTTCTATCTGAGGCCCCCAACACCCAGCACCCCGCCCCCAATGGGATGAGATGGGGGCCGAGTAGCTGGGCATCGTGTTTTCTTTTATTTTTAATTTTTTTTAATTTAATTTTTTTTTGGCCGTTCCCCCTGGCATGTGGGATCTTAGCTCCCCCACCAGGGGTGGAACCTGTGCCCCCTGCAGTGGAAGCACGGAGTCCTAACCACTCGACCATCAGGGAAGTCCCCATCTTGTTTTCTTAAAACCTGGCAGATCCTACCCACATCCTGCGGTATGTGCGCGCTGCGGTCCAAAGAGAGGAAGTTAAATCACTGTTAATAAAATGATTTCTAGTTCTGCTTCCCGTTTGTCCTAAGGGTGGACCCTGGGGTGGAATTAAAACATTCAGACCCTCTACTCCAGGCTGTCAGCGGAGAAGGCATGCATCTTTTGTGGCAGAAAGTCAAATAATTCACTGCTGACATTTTCTTTTGACTTTTATGTTACCTCTTTTCTCTAGAATTAATTTCCTTGACTCTGACCTCAGAAGGGCAGAGGGAGACGGCTTTGTTAAAAGTGGGAAACCGACCAAATGGCTCCACGTACTTCCCGGGCTGTGGCAACAGGCCAGATTCATCGCCGTAGTCATCATTCACTTATTTAAGATGAAAATGTTTTACTCTTCTAAAAAATATTGCCTTCAGAGCCATGGATGCCTGGAAGTTGATGCTTCTAACAAAAGTCAGCTCTGCATATTTGCAAAACTTCAACTGTTATGAGATTTGCTTCTCAGGCACCAGAGCCCTGATGGTGTGGTTGACAAGAATGCTCCCTGGGTGGCACCGCCTTGTCTCGGCGTCCCTGTGCTTGGGTGGCCTGTCCTCTTTTTGGGCAGGGGGTTCCAAACACGCCTCCACTCCATGATGGATCCGGACTGGGAGATGTTTATGCTGGAGCCCTGTTGCGTGCCGTGCCCCGAACACCAGTCCGTCACAGCAGCTCCATCATGCTTCTTATGGTAAATGAGTTCAGAAACCCAGTGTTGCAGGAGGTCACTGAGGACGCGACCGCCAGGTGACCCGTGAACTGGCCCCAGGCAGTCGGCAGTCCCTCACCCGTCCCCCTGTCCCTGAATGTGTCTTCCGCCCACCGGGCCCACAGTGGGAACTGTTTTCAAGGATGTGGCCTCCAGAGAGCAGAGTGGTGTTGACATTTGGGCTGGTATTGAGACTGAGCCCTGACCTTCATATAACCTTCAGGATTTGGCAGCTGGACATGGAGATCTACTGGTCTGGTGTACACGTCTGTACATATGTTTCCTGCTGATTCCACCTGCCCGTCTGGAGAGGCTGCCTCTTTCTTCCCTGCAAGGGGCCAGTCTGTGAACCCACCCCTGGCCTTGGGCTCCAACTTCCCTCTCTGAATGTGAAGGGCACCCTGGGGACAGGAAATGCCAGGCGCCCCCAGGATTTCCAGCCCAGTGGAGGGACAGCAAGTGTATGCATGCGATCAAGGTTCTCTGAAGGGAGGGGACTGAGAGCCACTCTCCAGAGGGGATGAGAAGGGAGACGGAGGCCTCTGAGGACCTCAGGAGGAGCTTGGAACTCACCCCGGAGGGGTGGGATCCGTGCGACTTAAGGCAGGGCAGGAATTCCGTGTGCGGACAGCCCAGCCCTCTGGAGGTGTGCCGAGGGGGTGAGGGGCAGGGCGGGAGGAGGTTCGGAACCAGCAGCAGGTGATGGAGGACAGCGTTCAGGCACCTGCTGGGTTGGAGAGACACGCTGGATGCAGGGCAGGTGAAGGAGGATGTGAGGGACTTGGAGATGTGAGAAGCTGGAGTGGGGACCAGGGGTCCCAGGTGCCTCCAAGTCCCCCGCCTGGGGCACTAAAGCTGCTACAAACATTCATAAAGAAACATTTTCCATTTCTTTTGAGTAAATACCTGGGTCGAATATATTAAGGATGTGGCTAATTTCATGAGGAATTGTCAACTATTTTCCAAAGCGCTTGTGCCCTTTCACGTAGCTGCCAGTGACGTGTGAGAGTTCCAGCTGCTCCTATCTTTTGCTCCTTTTTCTTTTCAGTCATTCTAATAGGTGTGTAGTTTAAATTTGCAGTTCTCTAATAATGAATGACACTGAGCATCTTTTCACGGGCTCATTTGCCTTCTGAATATCTTCTCCGGTGAAGATGCTGTCCTCACCTTGTGCCTGCCCATGTTTTCCTTGGGCAGCTTGTTTGATTATTGCTGAGTCTGTCGAGTTCTTATTTCGAGTATTCTGGATGGAAGTTCTTTGGCAGAGCTGTGATTTGCAAGAATTTTCTCCCAGTCTTGTTTTACATTCTCTTTATAGTGTGTTTTTCAAAGAGCAAAATTTTAAAATTTTGATGAGGTCCAATGTATCCATTTTCTTTTCTTTTTGTGGATCTTGCTTTTGTTGTCAGAACTAAGAACTCTTTGCCTAACCCACGACGGAAAGATGTTCTCCTAGCTTTTCCTCTGAAAGTTGTATGGTTTTATCTTTTATACTGAGCTGTGATCCATTTTGAGGTAATTTTTTATAAGGTGTGAGGTTCATTTTTTTCCCATATGGATGTTCCAGCATCATTGGTTAAAAAGACTTACCATTTAAAAAAATATTTTAAAATAACTTGTCCTTTTCTGTCAATTCTCCATTTTCCAATTGTTTTTAATGATTTCTATTACTTTCTGAATAGATATTTAGTCTGTAAAGAATCTCCACATATTTAGAATATGTAGAGAGTCTAGGAAACACGGCTAAGTCCACCAGTTAGTAAGTGTGGAGCTGAGACTCAAGACCAAGCAGTCTGGTTTAACAGTCCCTATTCTTAACCACAGCCCTATACCTGCCTTTATTTATTCTACTTTTTCTCATTCCCTTAAGAGAATTTTTAGGGTTTTTTTTCCTTCTAAGTCTCACAAAGTTCTCATTATGTTTACCTTGGCACTTTTTTGCCTTTTGTTGATTCCAGGAATATCATTGTTTTCTATTTCCGACTGTTTATTGTCTGTAAATAGAAAAGCTACTGGTTTCTATAGTCCCCTTACTAAACTCTTTCATGAACTTTCAGTTTATTTCCTTAGATTTTTTTCATCTAGAAAATCATAGCACCTCCCTAAATGGTGTTTGCCTCTCCTTTCAAATATGTACATTTCTTATATTGTTTCCTTATCCCATTGCATTGGCTAGCGCTTCTAGAGAAATATTAAGTGTGGTAATGTTAACAGGGCACCAACCAGCTTGCAAGATCTTAGTTCCCGGACCAGGGGTTGAATGTGGGCCACTACCGTGAAAGCTCTGAGTCCTAACCCCTGGACCGCCAGGGAAGTCCTAAGCAGGCTCCCAATATCTTCTTCCTGAATCAAAGGACAGTGCCTTAGTGTTTCCTACTGAACATCACGCTGGCTTTGGTTCGATATTTAAAACTGAACAATATCAAAGTAGTCTCAAACAATTCCTTTTCATTTACTAAGAAGCTTTGTTTGATCAAACATTTCCCCTAATAGATTTGCTAATAGTGAAACATTCCAGCCTACAGGACTAAACCTCACTTAGTCATGGTGTGTTGTTTTTTCAAAGCCCTGCTGTATTCTGTCTGGAAATAATTTAAAAGATTTTGCTTAATTTGTCGGCTTGCCAAGCAAATCCCAAGAGCCTCTGAGCTGGTTACAAGGGGACCTTCTGATATATTTCCTTTTCCAGTAACAGTGTCCAGTAGCTCCTGCTGTTTTGCATCAGCTGACTCCCTCCCTCCTTAGCGGGACATCCCCTGGCCTCAGGTCACATCACCTCCAGGGCGATCTCAGCTGTCCCTTTGGGCTTCATCTTCGTGGACATCACACAGGATCACAGATGGTGTTTACTTTATCTGAGGTTTCCCTGGAAAGCTTTGCCTGGGACAAGAACTTGGATGTGGGTTGCTGTATTTAAGACTTGGTACCTGGAGTCAGGAGTGAGGGTGCGAGGAAAGGGAGACACAGAGAGGAAACCCCAAAATAAAGGGGTTTTGTTGAGGTCTCTGCTGTAAGCATGAGGAGGCACCAACGGCACCTCTTAGAGGCCCCAGAATTTCCCCAAGTAGGACTGTTCCACTGGCTGCAGTGAGCAGAGCATCTCTACCTTAATCTCCCAGGACGGTTGAGAGCTGCCCATGGGGCCAGAACTCCTGCAGGCTTCAGGCTGCACTGGTACCCGCAGGCAGCCTGGGAGATGCCCTAGAACAGAAAGCAGAAAGATGCTGGCCTGGGGGCAGCCTTATAGGAAAAGCCTCAGCCCCTCTGCCAGCCCCTCCTCCTGCCCACTGCTCCCCCATCTGCCAATCCAGCAGGAAAAGCTTCTGAGCTGCCCCTCTTACCATTGCAAATTCCAGGAGGAGCCAGCGCTCCCTTGGTGCTCCTCCAGTGAGCAGCCCTGACTCTCTGTTCAGACATCAGTCCCAGGGGGCTTTTCAAAACAAGTCCATGGAAAATAACTTCATGGAAAATTAAAGGAGAGTAATAAAACTCCTTGTTAAGATACAGAGGGCTACATGGGAGGCACATTGGCTGAGGAGTTGAGGGATTTGCAAGATCTGGGAATATTTCTCATATCAGGTTACGGGATGAGCTAGAAATTGTCATGAAATTACAAAGAAATGAGTGTATGGTCCAATATTTGATGTGGGTGGGGAGCATGAGGGAAGTAGATCTCTTGCTAGGGTGGCAAACATGCAGGAAAAAATTGCAGAAGTGTGGGGGAGTCTGGCAGGGATGGGAGAATGGGGCAAACTTGCTGGCTGGAGCGCCTATCTTTATCTGCCTTTACCTGGCTTTCCCTGTGCATACCTGCCTTTACTTGGCTCTGACCACATGTCCTTGGGTGAGTCCCATAATTCCTAGCCCTACCACCTGTAAGCTGAAGGGTTGGGCTGGGTCTTTCCACCCAGGCAGCCTAAGAACCATTCTCTGAAGAAGGATGCTGGCCTCCAACATCCCAAACCCAGGAGCTTCTCCTCGGAAGGGACAGACAAGGCCTGACAACGAACACGGTGAGCTTCTGGGTTAATCAAAGCCACAAAATATTTATGTTTTTCCCAGGACAGAGGAGCTGGTTACGTTTCGTATCTCTTCACGGTACGATGCCCCCGTTTCTAGTTCTCTGTAAAGTGGTTACTCTTCCTGGGAAGTCCTGGCGAATCCAGAAATATTGTGACTGATGGCCGGATGCTTCAGGTTTTACAGGGAGAAAGAAAAGCTCAGAGATGGAAAATGTTACATCTTTCTGCTACCCATTCACGCATCATCAGACATGTTGTGGGGCAGGGGGGTGGTCTAGGAAAAGGTAGCTTACACAGAAACAAAAATAGGTCGTTCTGACACCAAGAAGCGAAAAGGATGATTTCCCTTTACCTAAACTGTGACGGAGCTGTGGTGCTCTGTGACATGACTGCTCTGGGCCCACCAGGAAGAAGACCGCTTCAAACGAGCAGCGCCTTGGGATGTCTGAAGACCCAAAGGACCAGCAGGCACGGGCTGTCAGGGGCTGAGGGTGCCCCCTACGTGTTCTCAGGCCATCAAGGAGCAAGGAAGGCACGGCAGCAGTGTTTTTGGACCCCCAGCCTTTTCACAAGAGGTTTTTGAAGACTGGAAGGACGTTGCCTAACCTGTACAAGGCTGAACTGGATCCTGAAATGGACACAGAGAAACTGGGACGAAAGCAGGATACTGTCCTTAAAAATGCCAAAAGATGCAGCTCACACAGAGCCCTGTTGTCGAGCAACAAGCAGATCAGAGGGACTGGAGGGGGTGGCCAAGGGGCGTCCAGTTGGGTGGACAGGCTGGCGGAGGCCTGGGCCCCTGGGGAAGTATTTCTTGAACACGGCAGAAGGGTTTTGGTATTGCAGCTTTCTGTGAGGACAGCAGCAACACGTCCCTGGCTGCGTACTGACCAGCTGCTTCCTCTGCTATCTTCAGGGTGGTTCTAGAAATCCAAGCAGGAGCATTTGGGGGGCTGGAATCTGGAATTTGGGGGGGGTGACATCTTAGGGACTTAAAGTCTTGAGTTGGGGTTGTAAGACAAACATGCCACTTTATTATTATTATTATTAATTTTATATTGGAGTATAGTTGATTAACAATGTTGTGTTAGTTTCAGGTGTACAGCAAAGTGATTCGGTTCTACATATACATGTATCTATTCTTTGTCAAATTCTTTCCCCATTGAGATTATTTTGGAATGTTTAGCAGAGTTCTCTGTGCTATACAATAGGTCCTTGTTGATTATTTGTTTTAAAAATAGTACTGGCAAACACGCCGCTTTGGATAACCTTTTTTTTTTTTTCAGGCCACCCCACACGGCATCTGGGATCTTAGTTCCTCAACCAGGGATTGAACCCTGGTGCTCGGCAGTGAGAGCACAGAGTCCTAACCACTGGACTGCCAGGGAATTCCTTGGATAACATGTTTTATTCAGGGTCATGGCGGGGACTGGTGGGAGAAAGCCTTCCCCCCACCCACCCCTTCACTCCCTATAAGCCACATCCCAGAAGATCCACCACTGACAACCCAAAGAACATCAGAACATTCTGCCTCCCCCACCCCCACCCCCCACCCCAAGGCAGGATGCCCTGCTTCCAGGCCCAAGAAGTTATGCCTGCAGGATCCTGCCTGGGCTTCACGCTTCCCGTTTGAAAGATTATTATTATTTGACTGATTGCCTCCTTTATTCATTCAACAAATATTTTATTAAATCTCACGCTTAAGAGAGCAGAGCAGAGAAAGGAGTTTGCATGTGGCAGCTGCCCTAAAGGAGTTACAGTGTTTTACCCCATGTGTGTCCTGAAATATTAGGCCCCAAACACAACTTTTTTTTTTTAATCTAAGTGCTTTTAAAGACCTCTTTGAAATGTGGGACAATTATGCAAGCAGGAAAAAAAAGTATCTAGAGCAAATATTTAACTTTGCCTTTGGTATGCTGAAGTCACCGGCCCAAGCAAATCTCTCAGGCATGTCCTATAAAGTTGACTTTAAATATATATATATATATATATATATATATATATATATATATATATATATTCCTCACGGGAAGACGTGGATTGAGGTTATGTATAGAGGAAGGCTTGCTGTTCTGGAAGCACGCTGTTCTACATCACAGCCTGAACGCGGGGACTTTTCCCCCCACCCTTTGGACTTGCACATCTTGGCGGCAGGAAGTGCTCCCCCTTTGCAGAATATCGTAAATCCCAGGAATCACAGAAACTTCCCTAGCTTATTCAGAGACAGGTGGAGTGACCAGTGAATTATCAGGGTCCTGAGAAAAGTTATTAGCCGATTGCTTGTACCCCAGGTTGGGAGGAGTAAAGCCACCGTCCCAGCTCGGAGCTGGGGGTCAGTGGCTCAGATAACTCCCTATAGGTTTGGGCAAACCCAGTGATCCCGGAGTCCTGGGTAACAACAGGATTGCCGGGGGGCTCTCCGGAGGGTGCCTTTTCGACTTTAGGACTCATCTGAGCGATTGGTTTTATTTCCCCCACCCCCTAAAGCTTTTCCCGGCTGGGAGGGCCGCTGCCCGAGAGACACGGGTCTGCACGCCCTGGACGGAGGCGCCCAACCAGGTACAGGGTGGCGGGGGAGGCAGAGGGCGCCGCATCCCCGCCCCCGGCACAAAGTTTGCATCGGCCCTGCAAACCTTCGGAGGTGCCATTGGCCTCTGTTTTTCCGAATCCTGTTAACGTGAAACACTCTGGGGCGGGAGCCGGCTGCGCAGAAGAAACCGGGCTTTACAAAATCCAGGCACTTTCTGGTCCGCCGTGTTTCACCGGCTGGGGGGGCGGCGAGCCACGCAGCCCGGGGCGGGGCGGCGGGCGGAGGCTGCCCCGGGTGTCCGGCGGCCCCCGGTTGCTACAACAGACCCCGCACGCCGCGCGCCAGTCGCCACCGGGGGCGGCAGCCGGCCAGGGCCAAGTGGGAAGGGGTCCATAGGCCTCCGCGGGGTGGGGGGGGAGGTCTGGGGCGGGGGGCGCACGGGAGTCCAGCGCACCGCGCGCCCTTTGGAGGAAAGGAGACCCCCTCCCCCACCCTTGCCGGCCCCAATCGCTGGCGCCCAGCCGAGGGGAGGGACAGCCCAGCAGCCCCTGCCGGGAGCCCCCGGCCCGGCTGCGGCGCGGGGCGGGGCCGCGGCGTCCCCACCCCCCACCCGGACACCTGAGCGGCGGCAGCAGCGGCAGCGGCGGCGGCTCCCGCTCTCCGGCCGGGCTGGGCGCGGCGTCTCTCGGGTCCCCGCGGCCGAGCCAGGTGCGCGCAGACGCCGGCCCTTCCCTGGGGGCTCCGATCCGCCCGGACTCTCCGAGCTGCGCCCCGAGCCAGGTGAGGCAGCGGCGGGGGGCTCAGGGCCCTGCGGGTGCGGGGCGGGGGTGGCGGGGGCAGCCCGTGTGGCCGGGAAGGACAGTAGGTGGCCATCGGGCGCCCGATCGTCCTCACCGGCTGCATTTTGGGTGCCTCTGAATTTCAGGAGCACCAACTACCGGGTAAGCGCAGTCCTGGGCCCATAGGGGCTGAGGATGTGGGGTGGGGGAAAGGGTTCTTCGCATCCTGGTGGGGGTCGCTTCTCAGTAGAGACACCCCCCCAGCCACGCCCCCCCGCTCCCCACCCCTCTCCCACCCCCATCATCCTTCTAGACTAGAGGTCGTTTAAAAATGCTTTGGAAGCGGCGTGGGGGCAAAGCGCAGGAGCACTCCCTTTGTCCCCCGCGCGCATGAACCCCCTCACCTCTAGCGCCTCCCCTTGGGGCAACGCAGAAGGACCCTCCTCCCCCCCCTGCCCGGGATCTCCTTGTCCTGGGTCGCCGCGCGCTGGTCCGGGTATCTGGGTCCGCCTGCCCGGCCGTGGAACTGGCACGGGGCCGCCAGAGGGCGCGCGGGGGGCGGGGACCCGCGCCGCGGTCGCCAGATCCCCGGAGACCCTGCGTCGGCTTCCCCGGCCCCGCACCGGCGCCCAGAGCCCCCATCCAGGTGCGCGCGGCTGGAGCAGCGGGCTCGCCGAGGCCGGGGCCGGTGCACCTGGCGCAGGCCCGGGGGTCGCGAGAGGATCGCCGGGTCCCTGGGGGTCGAGCAGAGCCCCCGCCAGGTGCCCGGCCTCTGCCCTCCGCGCGCCCCAGCGGGGATGCGGGGCCCGGCTGGTGCAGGCGAGCGGCCGCCCCCCTCGCCCCGCCGCCGCCTCCCGTGAATTATGCAGGAGGCTGGCACCGGCGCGCTCGAGTTGCTCAAGTTTCCCTGGCAACTTTCGCCCGGGCATCCCTCCTCCCGGCTGCCGGGCACCTCCGCTCGCGCAGCCCGCGGCCCCGGCGCCTCCGCATGGTGTCCGGGGCGCGGGGGGCGCCTGGAGAGACCAACCGCGCGCTCGCCGCCGGAGCTGGGACCGCTGGATGATGCGCGCAGGTGCGATCCCCGTGGAGGGCCTCGCCGCTCGGGTTCAGAGGGTGCGGGAATGGGGTGGGGGGGCCTCGCCGCTGGGGTTCGGAGGGCTCGGGGGCCGGGATGGACCTTGCTGCCGGGGTTTGGAGAGCGCTGGGGCCGGGATGGACCTCGCCGCCGGGGTCCGGAGGTTGCGGGCCCTCCGCTTGCCTCCTCCTGTGGGTTTGCGCTCCGACACTGCCCGGGATGGGAGGGCGGGCGCGCTGGCGAGGTCACTGTTTCCGTGGGGCTGGGGGCGTCCAGAGGGGGAGAGGCCGCTGCTGGTGGCAGTGGGCTTTCAGGCAGAGCTTTTAAAGCGACCCTGGGTGGCCGGATCTGAGAAGGCGCTTGGGCCCCCAGGTGGGAGCTCAGGCCGCGGTACCTGGGGGCGGGCGGTGGGGGCGGCCGGCAGCTATGGGCACGGTCCCGGGAGTCCTCAGAGGCCTTCCGAAAATAAAGTGATTTCCGCGTGGAAGTTCGAGGTAGTGAATTGGATACTTTCGCGACCTCTTTTTGTTTGAAACTCAAGTTCGAACGTTAATGAGGTCAATCCGCTAATTAAATGAAGCTCCGGGAAGCAGCGGGGTAATTTCGGAAGTCCTCCGTGGAGGGATGGCGCCTTGATCTCTACCTGGGACTTGCCGCTCAGGCTTTGCTGACCCGGCCGCTGGGAGAGCCCGTGGGCGCTGGGTTCAGCCTCCATCCAAGTGCCGCGCTGTCCGCGTTAAATAATAATTAGTGACCACCGATTCAGTGCCCAGGGGATTCAGGATGTCCAGAAGAGCCCCTGGAGGCGGCTGCTTTTGGAGAGCCGAGCCTTCAAGCCACCTGTCGGCGAAAACAAGGCTGCGTTTTGATAAAGGGGTTGAACATCTGTTTGCCTGGAGCTTGTGCCCACTGGGGTTTTGGCAGTGATGAAGGGGGAAAGTGGATGTGGCTGCCCAAAGGGGGCTTAAGAAATGGTAGGGCGGATTTTTGCCTAGGAAGTCACAGTATCCTTAAGGAGGTAGGAGGGAGAGTCTTGTCTTAATAGGAATTAGGCTGCTTTACAAGTGGCTGGATGTAAAACTGCTGGGGTGCAAGCATTCTAAAGGAAGCTGGTTCCTTACTATGCTGAGGAATTTTTGCTTTAACAAGAGGAAAGAACTGGGTGGAAAGCTGGTGCTTCTTTGGGGCCCCCGTGGAAGAGGCTATAATTCTTCTAGAATAAAATGGAGCCCTTTACAAATAAAGTGATGTTGCCTGTAAAGCTGCTTCCCAGTGGGCACTGTTGACAGCACTTGGCCGCTCTGAACAAATTAGATCCCTTTGGGGGGTGGGGGTGGGGAGGGAATCTTTCTGCTTCCTGGCTCCAAGTACAATTTGCTTTGGAAAGCCCTATTTACACTCAGGTAAGTTTCCCAGAGGTTTTCCTTCTCTCATTTTTTTTTGAAGTGCTTGGGGTTACAGGCAAGACCCCTTAACTGGCGTCTAGGGGTCCCCACGTGCAGGCCACTTGGTCCAAGCCTCTGGGGGGCCCCTACTAGGAGAAGCCCGGACCATCAAGGGTTTAGCAGGGAGTCACATGTGAGGAATGCCACCAGGAGGAAGATGCAGGCGTTCCAAGATAGCATTGCATTTTATATTTCATCAGTGATGGGGAAAAGGATGGAAGAAAAAGCTCGACATGAGAAAAACATGGCAGTTAACCAAGGTTCAGGAAAACACTAGTCCAACTGATTTTATAGAAAAATAATTCTTTAAGTGTTTTATTTCCAAATATGTCCTGGAGTCCTAAATGGTAGAGTTCTGATGTCCTTGTCACCTCAGGTGAGTACAAGGGGCTTTTCCAAAGTGGGGCTCTGTTTGGGAGTTGCTCAGGGAATGGTGGGGGTGGATTCAGTGTGGACCCCAGCCCCTGACCCCTGAAGGTTTCCTGGGGATTCCAGCTCCCACTTTGTCAACTTAAGGCCCAGCTTGGCCACAGGCTGTGAGATCTGAAGTCCAGAGTTACTCCTGGGGTAGGGGGTGGGGGGCGTGGCTGGAAAGACCTGGAGCCTCTCCTGAAGCCTTGCATTGTCCTGAGCCCCAAGGAGGGAACACTTAGGGTCTTCCAAGTGACCCCCGGGGGCAAATTTACTGAATCCTCTGCTTTGACTAAAGGGGTAGTTTGTGGACAGGTGGGGAGGAAAGGGCCCCAAACAAAGACCTGTTCTTTTTCATTTTGGGAGCCCCTAATCCTCACCTGGGACTGATTGGGTGAAGGGCTCGGAGCCAGTCTGGGTGACCCTTGTGACCCCACCTGACCCACCCACCTGAATGAGGGGGCCTGCCGTTCACTCCGAGGTGACTTAGGTTGTAATGGATTTTCTCCGTGCATTGTAAAAATGAGTCAACAAATAATCATCTGAGGGCCAGAAGCTGGCCACAGGGGGCCAGGCCAGGAGGTTCCAGGCCAGAGGAGAGCAGAGCGGGGACTGGATAGTTAGTGCACGGTGGGACAGAAGCTGTGATGGAAGTGACCATGGGGTCCTGAGGGGCACAGAGAGGGTCCCCCGCCCAGTCTGGGAAAGGAAGGAGATGGGGGTCTAAAAACACCTAGATGAGGCCTGGGGTGTCTGATGGTGTCTTTACCTGTGTTGCCCTGGGACCTGGCGGGAATGGTCTGGTCATTGCTCTGGCAGCTGCAAGGTGCTCACCTTCTGCATGGCAGGGCGTGGCACTCTTGACATTGACGCTCTTGTCCCCGTCTCTCACAACTCCGGAAAGAGAGAGGTGCCATTGGCTCTTATTTCCATTTTACAGATCAGTAAATCTGATGCCCAGAGGGGTAAAGCCACTTGCCCCAGATCACACAGCGCACACAGCACACAGCCAGTGCTCACGAGCTCGGATTGCACCCAGGCAGCCTGGGAGAGCCCAGCCTTTAAACCCTCACATCGCACACATCACCCAGCAGGAGAATTCATCTGATTAGAAGATTATTTTTCTTGTTACTGTGGTGTGAGAAAAACTGTAGCCAGAAAGCAAAAACCAGAGTTTCTGATCACACTTCTTGATGTGATAGGCCTTTTTTTTTTTCTTTTGAAAGCTGATTCAAGAAATGCTTTGACGGGGCTAAAAATGTTAATGTCCCTGGCTCTGGTGGTTGTTCTGAGATGGGTCTTTGGGGGACAAGGATGTGTCTAGCACAGGCCTTCCCACCACTCAAGGGGTTTCCAGTCTTAAAGGAGGGGAAGGGGAGCCCACAGCCAACACTGGGGCAGATCCTGGCGCCCGCCCAGGGCTGGGGGGTCAGTGAGCTGGGTCAGTCCTGATGGATGTGCCCTGGGGACGGGCCAGCTGTGGCACGAGCACTGCTGGGGGAGGGGGCTAGGCCGCAGAAGACTTCAGGGCTGCTGGGAGTTAGTGGGGGGCTGTAGGGCCCCCGGTGCTTGGGAGTGCAGGGAGGGGCAGGGTTTGAAAATTGTCCATGTGAGGTTTCCAGAGTCCTCTCCTTGACTCTCAGGATGGAATGAAGCCACAGGCTCCAAATGTCAAAGCTGCAGATTTCCTCCTTTCTTTCTCTCTCTCTTCCTCCCTGCCTCTCCCGCCTCCCTCCCCCTCTCCCTCCTCCGTCCCTCCCTCCCTCCTTTCCTTCTCTCTCTTTCTTTCTCTCTTTCTCTTTCTTATTTTTCCTGTTTTTCTTTCCCTTATGTATATAGTCATCTTTATTGTAATTCATGAATACATTAGAAACGGACATGGATCTCTCTATTAAGACATCTAGATTCTCGCGGGCATCTGCTTTCCACTTGTTAGAAAATCCACGGTTTACTGGAGAATGGGGGAAAAAAAGGCCAAAGTCTTAGGTCATTATGACAAGTTTTCACCTCAAGCCTGAAAGGATCTCTGGGTCTCCCAGGTCACACACTACACTGTCTTCACAGACCTGCCCACACTCTGGTGTCTTCTGGAATCCCTTATACCGGTCAGTGGGCACTGGGGCAACAGGACACTCTATTGCTCTGCTGGTTTTTAGGGTGCAGGTCCAGGGTTAAATACTGTGCTCAGACTTAACATTTTCAGACTGTCCAGGCTTATCTTCCAAAAGTAGTGTACGAGACTTCCTAGGTGGCACAGTGGTTAAGAATCTGCCTGCCAATACCAGGGACGTAGGTTGGATCCCTGGGCTGGGAAGATCCCACATGCCACAGAGCAACTAAGCCCGTGCGCCACAACTATTGAGCCCATGTGCCACAACAGGAGAAGCCACCACAATGAGAAGCCCGTGCACCACAATGAAGAGTAGCCCCCGCTCACCACAACTAGAGAAAGCCTGTGTGCAGCAATGAAGACCCAATGCAGCCAATAAATAAATAAATTAATTAATTAAAAAAAAGTAGTGTACGATCTCTCCCTGCCAGATAAAGGGACCCCAAAGCACTAGGTGTTAACCGTAAAGAAGTTAGGTGAGGCCCCTCTTCTCTCCCCAAATCTAGTTGTTTGCAACCCCAGACAAATGCTAGCACTGCACATGAGGACAGTAGCCTTTCCTGAAAAGGCCAAAGCCGCAGATCTCATGCGTTGGGCCTCACGGGTGAGAAGCCCACTCTCCTGAAATTCTGCTTGAGGCCCAAGAAGCAGGCCTGGAGCCCCCCAGAGTGCCCCACGGTCAAGGGTTCTAGGAAGGCTCTTGGAAGAGGAGGGTTGGCCAGAGCCCTGAGCCTCTGCTTCAATGAAAAGGCCTGATTTGGGAGACGCACCTGAAGCTTCCATCAGGTGGATAATTATTGCACACCTGCAGTGGCCCTGCCTTGCTGGGGCAGGTTTCTGCCCAAAAAAATTGTTTTTTCCTCTCAACTCCCTTAAGGTTGTTTTAAGCAATGGTATGTCCTCTCACACGTTTCCTGCAATATTTTCATATGAAATTGCACCCTGAGTTACTTTATACCCACCCCCAGAGCTTTCCATGTACTGTTTCCCTAGACTTCCCAGGCATTTTCAAGTCAGCCTTTAAAACTGTGCTTCATAGGTTTAAATATTTGCCAAGGATGTAGAACTGGTCTGTGAGGTAAATATTGACATTTGAAAAGTAACTGTTCCCTAATTTTAACCATATCCCCTCCGGCCCGAAGTGTGACTGGACACCCACCTTTCCTCGACAGATCCCCAGGGGGCCTTTAGGAGCTGTTGTATCCTGATGTAATAGATTTTTATGCTCGTGGGTCTTTTATTAATTGATCGAGCATATTTCTCTGCAAGGAAAATAGACATACATTGACTTTTAAAATTTCCTGTAACCTCAAGTCACTAAGTATTTTTTAAAAACTCACTTCTGGATTGAGAAGGCCCTGTGATCGAACACTGTAAATACATTACGGAGTTTTAGAAATGGAAAAAAAATATTCCTAGAAATGCCTCTCTCAGCGAACAGGGGGTGGGTATTTGGGGGTGTTTGAATTAAAGCCTTAGGTGAAGTTTGCCCTTTGTTTTATATCTGGGAGTCCCCTCCCCCCAAGATTCAGAGGGGGCTGGAACTGGAAGGCCTTTGGTAGGTAAAAGATGGGAGGGGCTGCTAGGCAAAGGGGGACCCCAGGCCTCTCTGTGACAGTGATTTTGGGAAAGACTGATTCCTTTAGACTGGGTCCCCTGGAATGGGTCCATGCATCCCAGTTTGGACCCTCCTGCAGGGGAGGAGAGAGAGATGGGTAAGGTTCTGCCCCTCTCGGGGTTCCAGCTGGTGATTCCCACGATTCCCACCTGGGGACAGGGGTGATGCCTAGGTGACAAGGACACAGGTTGCCACCTGTGCTGCATGTGGGCTAGGCCCTGTGGACGGGGGTGTCCTGCCCCAGACTGTCCTCACTCAGGGCTCCTCCCAGGGCTGTGCAAGAGAAATGAGAGACAGGGCCATTCTTCCGGGCCGGGAGCCTGGACCGCCAGGACCCTTTCCCGGGCACTCTGATGGGCCTGGTGAGGCTTGAACCTGAGGAAAGGCAGGACGGAGCAGTGGGGACTGTGTCCTGCCACACTGGGTTGCAGGATGCTTGGGGCCCAGGGAGAGGGTCACACATCCTGAGCAGAGTGGAAGGCCAGCCTGGAGGAGGGAAATGACCCTTGGAACCTTCCTGAAAATTCAGCCTGGGGTCCCTGCCCTGGGGAGGACGAGGGCTGGGTGAGGGGTGGAGGGGGCACTTCTGCCCATTTGATTTCACCTCTAACAGCACAGGGCACAGCAGCTCCTGTCCGGGCTTTTTCCTGAGCCCCCGTCATCCTGGGCGGGATTCTGGTAAACTATAGGCATTTGCCTGTTCAGCGTGCAAGACCCCTCATCAGGCAGGCAGGTGCCCGGGAAGGGACCAGATCTTATCTTTCTGTATCCCAGGGTTCAGGAGGGGCACCGGTTCGGAGTAGCCCTGTCCTTGTAGCTGGACAGCATCCGTGGTTCCGGACTTCCCCTCCCACGTGTGTGTTCAGCTCCCAGAAGTCACAAAACCAGTCAGGCCACTGGCCTGTTCTTTCGTGGCCTCACCCTGAGGGTTCAGACCCAGGCCAGCCTGGCGGCTGCACTCAGGCCTGGTCACTCCCTGCCACCTGCCTCCAGGATGTCAGTTCGTGGCAGGTGGCGCGTGAATTTACATCCACCAAGATGACTGCTGGGATGTTTACAAAGCTGGCGCAGGGGAACTGGGGGTGGGGAAAACAGCTGCGGTTACATAATTTTTGGGTGAAACTTGGAGTCCAAGCTGGAGGTGAAATTCCTGAAGACGGTTGTGGTGAGCCTGGCGTGTGCAGTTAATGATTCTCCAGACACGGGGTGGTAAATGTATGCTTTTGGTTCCCAAGGGTTTCGAGGCTTCTCTGCTTTCTTGCAGCAAAACGGTCCAAAAGTACGTGGGGTTCGGCCACCTGGTGTTGGTGTGTGTTAGTTCTTTGGGGTCCCTTCTGGGGATGTCCCAGGCCGGGCAGTGGCCGCGGGGTCTGGCTGAGTCTGCAGGATTCTGTCCTGTGTCTCGATCAGCCCGTTTCTCATGAGGTTCTTTGGGTTGTGGGGGATGGACACCCACTCACAACAGGTGTATTATGGGGACACAGGAGCGTTACTGTCACTGTAGGGCCAAACAGACTCCTAGAGTGGTCTCCCCTTCTGTCTCTCTCCCTCAGTGGACCATCTCGATGACTTTACATCGTGAAAACCCCAGGGTAACAGCAGGTGGGTGGACCCTGCCAGGCTCCACGTGCAGATGCACTCCACCCTCACCGCAGCCCTGAGAAATGGGCACTTGTATCCTCACACCCATTCTCCGGGGGGGTAAAGCAAGGCAGAGGGCTCTGACCTGGCTTCCAGGACCCTACCCCAGGCAGCCGTCCACTCCATGGTGCAGAGTTAGGGACCTGTCCTGTCCCCTCCTCTGTGTCATCTCAGGGGTGATGCCCGAGTTGATCTTTCTACTCCTTTCAGGACAAGTGTGCCAGGGTAGCACAGGACTTCTCGAACTTCTGATCTAAGGACCCCACTCCCCTCTTTGAAGAGTTTTCAAGGACTCCTGAGAGCTTTTAGTTTATGTGCATCGTATCTACCAATATGTATCCTGTTAGAAATTTAAAAAGAGAATTTAAAAGTACTTCATTAATAGTGCATTTAAAAATGACAATACTAAACCCATGTGTTAATGTACATAACATATTTTTATGAAAAAAAACCCAGCTATTTTCTGAAACAAGATAAAACAATGAAAAGCGTGGCATTGATTTATATTTTTTGGAAAATCTCTTTACTGTCTGGTTTCACAGAAGACAGCTGGATTCTTGTATCTGCTTCTGCATTTAGTCTGTTGCAACATCACACATTGTGTAGCTTCTGGAAAACTCAGCAGTACACTCGGGAGAGGGTGAGAGTGGAAAAACAGCTAACGTCTTAGTGTTATAAAAATGGTTCGACTTCATAGACCCCCTTGAAGGGCTTTGGGGAACCCCCCCAGGGTTCCCTGGAGCACACGTTGGGAACCACTCGAACTGTGGGACAGGGTGTGGGTTTGAAAGTTGGTTTTGCCCTGTAGTCAGGTGGGCGTTTCTAACACATGGCCCTTTTCTTGTCGTTCAGGATGCATCTGTGAGGTTTAGTTGGGGACCCCGGCAGGTCATCAGGTGGTCCCCACCCCGTGGGAAAGGCCCGCTGGTGGCAGAGTCTAGGGTGGTGGGATGTGGGCTCAGCCAGGCAGGAGCCCGTTTGATCCACAGCTGGGGTTTGCTAGGGGCGGGCACTTTGCTCTTAGGGGTGTAACTTGTGTGTATGATGTCACCAAAAGCTAAATAGTGTGGCAGTGACAGCTGGAGAGCTTGACAGTTCCTTAGGCGACATTGTAAAGCAAGAAGGCTGTTTTCTGATGCCAGGGACCGGTGGGCAGAGGGAGGGTGGCAGGCTGGGGCAGCCACCCGGAGGGTGGAGAGAACTTTCCATACTTATTCCGTTCCAGTCTGGGTGCTTCTGCTTCATTGTTTTGCCCCGATTGCCCTGGCTAGAACCCTCAGTCCAGTGTTGCCTCTAAGCGGTGAGAAAGTGCATCCCTGTCTGCTTCCTGACCTTGGGGAAGCATCCAGCCTTCACCGTTAGGTGTGATTTTAGCTGCAGGTTGCTTGTGGCCGCCCTTTATCGGGGGAAGAAGTTCTCTTGTTTTCTTTGTTTGCTGAGCAAATGCTTGAAGGGCCGCTGGATTTTGTCAAGTGCTCTTTCTGCATCTCTTGAGACGATCAGCTGCTTTGGGTCCCTTATTCTATTAATATGGTGTCTTAACGTTAACTGACTTTTCGATGTTAAACCAATTCTGCGTTCTTGGGATAAATCCCACTTAGTCATGGTTTATAATCCTTTTTATATGCTGCTGGATTCAGTTTTCCAGTATTTTGCTGAGCTTTTTGTGTGTCTGTGAATAAGAGCTGTGAGTCTGTAGTTTTCTTGGGATGGTATCAGGGTAATGTCGGCCTTGTAAAACTATTGGGAAGTATTCTCTTCCATTTTTTGGAAGAGTTTATGATGAGTTGATATTAATTCTTCTTTTTCTAAAATTGAAGTATAATTGATTTACAATGTTGTGTTCATTGCTACTGTACAGCAAAGTGATTTAATTACACACACACGTCTTTTTTTAAACATTTTTTCCCATTATGGTTTATCACAGGGCATTGAATATAGTTCCCTGTGCAGCACAGTAGGACCTGGTTGTTTACCCATTCTATATATAACAGTTTGCATCTGCTAAACCCACACTCCCAGTCCTTCCTTCCTTCCACCTCCCACCTCCCCCTTGGCAACCACAAGTCTGTTCTCTATGTCTGTGAGTCTGTGTTTCTTTCGTAGATAAGTTCATTTGTGTCATATTTTAGGTTCCACATATAAGTGACATCATGTGATATTTGTCTTTCTCTAAGTTATTTCACTTAGTATGAAAATCTCTAAGTCCATCCATGTCACTGCAAATGGCATCATTTGGTTCTTTTTTATGGCTGAGTAATTTTCCATTGTATGTATGTACCACGTCTTAATCCGTTACTCTGTCGATGGACATGTAGGTTTGTTCGTCCATATCTAGGCTGTGTGACTAGTACTGCTATGAACACAGGGGTGCATGTATCTTTTTGAGATATTAATTCTTTAAATTTTTGGTAGAATTCACCAGTGAGGCCACCTGGGCCTGAGCTTCCCTTTGTGTGAAGTTTCCAATTTGTTAACTCGCTCCCTACTTGTTCTAGGTATGTCCGGATCTTCTGTTTCTTCTTGAGTCACGGTGGTTGGTTTGCGTCTCACTGAAATCTGTCTGTTTCCTCTAACCATCTAATCTGTCATCTCACAGTTGCTCAGAGCATTTCCCCATCATGCTTTGTATTCCCGTGAGGCTGATGGAAGTGTCCTCCCTTCATTTCTGAGTTTGGTGATTTGAGCATTTCCCCCCCTTTTTTTCCTGATCATTCTAGCGACAAGTTTGTCAGTTTTATTGACCCTTTCAAAGAACCAACTTTTGGCCTCATTGATTTTTCTCTATTTTCCTATGTCCTTTTTCCATTCAATTTTCCACCGTCACTTTTATTATTTCCTTCCTTCTGCTCACTTAGTGTTAGTTCCAGCCAGAGGAGACAGATAATGAGAAGAGAGAAAACAGAGAGGACCCTCTGTGGTCCAGGAGGGAAGGAGAGTTGGCTAGGGGGCTGGGAGGGAGGGGAGGGTGGGCCTCCCTGAGAAGCTGGCACTTGAGCAAAGACTTGAAGGAGAGGAGGAATTAGTAAATAAGACATGAAGAATTTGATGGAAATTGATGTGAAAACACTTACTTGCACTTCACATTTTTTAAGCTGTGCTAAAATATATGTAACATACAATTTATCATCGTAACCACTTTAACCGCACAGCTCAGTGGGATTAGGTACTTTCACACTGTCGTGCAGCCATCACCTCCATCCACCTCCAGAACATCTTCCTCTTCCCAAACGGACACTCTGTCCCCATTCAGCACTAACCCCACCCCCTCCCCAGCCCCTGGCCCCACCATCTACTTCCTGTCTCTATGAATTTGACGACTGTAAGTCCTCGTATAAATGATACCGTATATTATTTGTCCTTTTGTGCCTGGCTCATTTCACCGAGCATCATCATGTCCTCAAGCTTCACCCATGTTGTAGCCTGTGTCTGAATTTCCTTCCTTTTTAAGGCTCAGTAACCTTCCATGGCGCGGATGGACCACATTTTGTGTATCAGTTCATCCGTCTGTGGACACTTGGTTGCCTCCCCCTTTTGGCTGCTGTGAATGACGGGGCCATGAATGTGGGTATCCTCCTTTCAGAAAGCACGTCTGAAGCAGAGACCAGCCCAAGGCCCATCTGGTCTTGGGATTGCAGAGCTGAGCCTCTCCCAGCCACTTGCCTACCCCAGGCTGCTCTCCCACAGAAAGAGGCCCATCTTTCTTCTGGAATCTCTTCGCAAAGCAGGGTTGACCTTGTACATTGGAGAAATTGTGGAGCGCGACTCCTCCCATATCCTGTGTTCCCGTCCCCTAAAGGGGAAAGGCCTGGAAACCGGGTCTCACCTTTGTGGGTTCATCCAGGTGTCGGGCAGGACCGAGGAAGGCGCCGGGCCAGAGAGCATAGCAGGGAGGGGATGCTTCTTGCAAGACATTGCTCGTTCACTAACTGGGTGCCTGTTGATGCCTCATGATTTCTCTGTTCTAAGTCATCCCTACCCTGTTGTTTTAAGACAGGCTCCCGTATCCTCTTCTCATAACTTTAGTGTTTTGCTTTACATTCGTTTATTATTTTTATTCCATCAGGAGTCGGCCCTTGTGTCAGGCAGGGATCCGATCTGCCTGTTTCGCACAGGAGGACCTGCCCCGCCCTGCTGGCCTCCCCCCTCCCCCTCCCAAGGTCATGGCTGCAGCTCCCAAGCTCATTTGGGGATTGGTTTTCTATTGACCGGCTCTAAGTCCACCGTGCGTGTTTACAATTCGTCTCAAAGAAGCTTTGATACTTGGTGGTATGATTGCCTTTAGACCGCAAACAGCCATGTTGCAAATTATTCCATGTTGTGGTTGAAAAAAGGAGGCAGTTCAGAGGGCTGGGCCAGCTCAGGGCTCCCCACCAGCACACGGTGGGGCGGGTCCGGCTGGGACGTGCCAGACCTGGGGCTCAGCCAGTCCAGGGTGATGCAGAAGCACTGAGCCTGTGTCTTATCTTCGGCGTCTGGACAGATGCCCCCTTGACGAGGCACCTAGGCCCGTGCCGAGCAATTGTGTCTTCAGGATGGTCGCACCAGCCGCACGTGTCTGTTGAGCCCTTGAAATGTGGTTCGTGCCCCAAGTCGAAGCGACACAATTTTGCCTGTATTGGGGTCCATAAAATATATTATAAATGTTCACTGCTACTGGGTTTTTTTCTTTTCTGATTTGAAACGTGGCTACTAGGAAATGGAAAATTACATTTGCGGCTTGAATTCTATTGCTGTCGGCACGGGTTTGCAGCAGTCCTTACTGGGGGGTGGGATCAGCTTCCTTACTTCTTGTCCCCTGCACCCCACCCAGTCCCTCCTGCTGCTGCCCTGTCGTCCCACTGTCTTGTTCTCAGATGAAGCCCCCTTCCTGCAGATGTGCTTCCTGGGTTTAGCAACAAGACTCTTCACTGGAGGATCAGGGAGCGAGGTGAGAACCTCTGTCATCCCAGCCTTCTACCCCAGGGTGGGGCTCAGGCCCACCTCTCGGAGAGACTGAGGTGGGGGGGGGACCCCAGAGCTAATTTAGTATTGATCAGGGTTCTAGAATGTTCGTGCTGGGGGGGCCCAGGTCCGGCCTTTGGGAGGACGCTGGGCTTCAGAAAGGGGATGGGACCTGGCCTGATCCCAGCAGATCTCCTGCTGGACCCCAGGCCCCCAGGGCCGAGTGGCTTCCCCCAAACACTGAGGCCAGTGTGGCTTGGTGTAGACTCTCCACGCAGACCAGGCCCAGTGAAATAGCTTCTGGGCTTTACTCTCCAAAAAAACTGGATTCTTATTGAGAGTGTCTGGGAATGGTAGTAGCAGTAGTATTTAACATTCATTGCTGTCCTAGACGTACAGACAGTATTCTGGTCCCCGCTGGCATGTCCGTATGGTCCTAAGGCTGTGGGGGTGTGCAGTCACCTGAGACACCTGGCAGATTCCCCAGCAAAATGTAACCCGTGCCCGACTGTGTGGTCAGTGGCCTGCAGTGGGGTTGGTGCTTTCCCAGAAGATAGGAAATACCTCAAAGGTAACAGACCATCCCGCCAGCTCCATGTTACGCCTTGTTTTGAGGCAAAGATGATTTCTTTACCAGGCTTATTTAGTTAATTACATCATATTAAATAAACTCCTGTTAAGTATTTTCTGTTAACAATGCCATCACATAAAATAACACAAAATAAGAAAAAATGAAATAAAAAGGGTTACCTATAGCTTTGTGGTAGCTTGATTAATTATTATTATTATTTGCATTTTATCTCCAAATTTTGTCAAAATATGTTTCATTGCCTCCCTGTGCCAGACACTTTCATGCCTGTGGTCTCACGGCATCTTCACAGTCCATCCCTGGGGGGAGGTATTGTTCTGTCCATTTTACAGAAGGGGAAATTGAGGCCCAGAGGGGTGCATTAACTGGGGCTTTGAGCCCAGCAGGTGCCTTTGTGCTTTGACCAGGCCAGTCTCAGAGCTGGAGGGATGTGAGGATTTTGTCCAGCTTCTCTCCGCGTGTGTCTGTCCGTCCTGGTGTTCCCAGTGGCCTCTACTGACCACTTACTGCGAAGTCTGCCCCTGTGACTCTATGTGTGGATAGCCCGCTCCCACTCTGGGAGGTGGGGAGGGGGATGAAGGCAGGTTCAGCTTCTCAAACGTGCTTCTGACTTGAGCACGCCCCGAACCTGGATGGTGCCTGTGTCCCAGCGGGGATGAGTGTGTGCAGTGTTCCACAGCATCCTTCTCCAGGGCCCCAGTTGGGGGTGTTCCGCCTGGAGGCTTTTGGCCACGTGCCTCCGTATAGTGCTGGCCAAGAAGGGGCGGGGCTGCAGGTATCTTACCTCTCTGCTCTTGCCCCAGAATCTTTGCAGCTTTGGGGAGTGTTTGAACGCCTCTTGGCGCATGCTTGTGTGTCCTCTAAGTAGGTGGTGCCTGCACTCTGCCACGTGACTGCTGTGTGACCTCGGACAAGCCAGTTGACCTCTCTGGGCCTGTTTCTCTATCCTGAAAATGTGATAATAACATATCTCCGGTGGCCTTGAGCATTAAATGAGATCATCTACATAAAGTTGAGACTATTGTTACCAACCAGGGTTCTTGGCCTCCTTAGTCAATAGAAATTGATCAGAGGCCAGACAAGAAATTCAAGGCAAGGCTTTACCCGGCCCCTGCTGCGGCAGGGGGGAGCGAGAACAAGCAATGGTTTCCCTTGCTCACTCCCCAAGTGGGGGCGAGCTGGTTCCTTGTATGGGGTGTGAGGGTAGGGGTGCGTCCAGGGGTTAGGCTGGAGGGGGGCTTAGGTGTTCTGCCCTCCCCTTAGGTGGTGGTATGTGCAGGGGGCGTGCTCAGGACCCTGCTTTTGCTCCAGGCTCTGCAGAAGTGGCAACTGGGTTTCTGGTCTCTGTATCTCGTTGTCCAGAATTTGCCCCAACCACGTATGCACGCAGTTACTTTTAGCCCCTTACACTTTGTATTTTGTAGCTCAAAGAGACATTGCATGTCCAGGTTGCAAGCACTGCGGCAAAGGGTCCCGGGTGGGTCCAGGCCTGTCTCCCTCTGATAGGCCTTCATGTACGGTGAGCTGCTCTCATCATCATTACTGGCTACACCTGCGTGTGCTTGAGCTGCTCCGTTTGGACCCGTGCCACATACAGGCTGGAGTCTGTAAACTGCCTTCCCCTGTCCTGTTGGGACAGGCCTGCTGTTCAGGCCCCGGTGTGGATTCTCACCCCATGTGGTCTCTGCAGAGCCTCTGGCCTGAACTGTAAGTGCCCCTGGTTTATGTGGGGGCTCTGGACGACGGGGGGAGGGACCTGGCAACCCTTCAGGGTACCTGTTGCCCCTGCAGGGATCACCTTGGGGGCTCACCCGAGCTCCTCCGCTCCCTGGTGCATCTGGGAAGTTCCCATGGGAGGGTTCTCGGAGCAGGGGACTCCCCCACCCAGCACCCCCAGGAGTTCCAGATGGCTGGGCGGGGGTGGAGGGTGCTGTTGCCTGTGGGCCTTTTTGGCTCTCAGATGATTTTCCCGACATGGACGTGCTTTTGTTCATTTGAAATTTTATCCCGCCGTCTTTTATTGAAGAGGGAGGAGAGGACCTGGGAGGTGGGGGTGGAATATTTATTTAGTCATTCAGTTAGGAGCCCTTTCTGAAAAGCCTGCACGGTGACGGGGCCTTTGGTGTGGGACAGACCAGCGTTCAGTTTCCCTCTGCGGATGCTGCCTACGTGAACCACCCGTGTGACTTTGCGCCCGGCCTGAGCCTCACCTTTGTGGGGGATGGTAGCACCCACCTAATCAGTAACCATTAGACGGAGGTTGTATCAACTAACAACTGCGTAACAGAACACTCCAGAGCTGCGGGTGAAATGACAACTCTTTATTTCAGGACCGGAGAGTAAATACTTTGTGCTTGTACACAGTTCAGACTCTCTACAGAGCAAGCGTGGCCACGGGCGAGATGTAAATGAATGGGCATGGCTGTGCCCCGATTAAACTTTATTTAGAGACACAAGCCGTGGGCCGGATTTGGCCCAGGGGCA